>NC_090930.1:1277358387-1277661417 GCF_040938575.1 Ambystoma mexicanum | reverse complement strand
ATGAATACTACAGTAGAGGCACAGTGCTTCCATATCTTGACAAATTCCCTTCTTACTCAGAAAGGCAACAATTCCTGAGATTCCGTTTGAATCTCTATCCCACAAGGGAAGTGACAGGAAGAAGGATCAAAAAAAGAGAAGATCGGATTTTGTCATGTCGCTGTTGTGGTCAGGAGGTCGAAACCCTACAGCACTTAGTAATGAGTTGTGTTTCATTGTCAGTTTCGAGAGAAAAAGGGTTGGGAAAACACTTTGAGAATCTTAAATCTACACTCCCTCATGAGAGAGTCTATTCTAAGATGGGGAGGAAAAGTATCTTTGACTTTGGCACTGTTGAACTTTGTGAGAGAGATTTTCTTATCTTTGGACACTTAGTTTCCCTCTGGACTTTAGGAATCTATTTCTGTGAACTAAACTCGGTTTAATTTTTCCTCCCTATAGAGTTGATATATTTTTATTTTCTTTTGTATTGTGCATGTAAAGTTTTTTTTCTGGAAACTAATTGATGCAACAAAAAAAATGATAAAGGTAGGTCAACTCAACTTCACTGAGAAGGTCATCCCGGCAGGTAGAGTTTTTGCAAGGAGACTAGCACTGAAGACAGCAGGGCTGACAAAGAAGCATCACCACATCTGCTTGGCACAAGGCTAAAAGTGGGCTTGCAGGTGTGGGAGGACTTCCTAGGATCATCTATTGGGGTTTCACTCTGGATGGAGCTGTTCACTGATGTCTCTGGAGGCAACGGATTCAGAGATTTCCTAGACAATAGTTGTTGCACTAGCACCTGGCCACAGACATGCAGGGAGCAGCAGCTAACAGGGAACATAACATTCCTGTAACTTTTCCCGATTGCAGTGGGATTCCACAAAGGGCAGGAGAGATTTAGCAACAAGAAGATCACCCTTTGGTGTGAAAATCAGGCAGTGGTTCAGATCTTTACCTCCAGCACAGTGAAGTGCCCTTTTGTGCTTGCCTTATTGTGATTTCTCACACTAGCATGGCCGAGGGCGAACATAGAAGTGAAGGCCTGTCACATACCAGGTATAAAGAATAATTTGACTGATGCGTTATCTCGTTCGCAGTGGCAAAGATTCAGGGAGTTGGCACTGCAAGCAGACAAGGGGATGACTGCTTTCCCAGAATGTTTGTGACGGATAGTGACAAACTTCTAGGGAGGCTTGTGGAAAGCTTGCTGCCACCAGGTACATTGAGGAGGTACACAGCGCAGTATGGCAGTGTTGTCACTTTAACTAAGACGGAAAGTGACATAGGGGAGAAGGAGGTCGACACTTTCATATAAAAAGCATTTTGTGGGCTGCTTCTTCCTTAGCATTGTTAGCTTTCTTTGTCAGAGTGAGTGAAGGCAAGTATCCCACAAAACACGATGCTACTGGAACAGGCATGAAGAGCTGGGGGAGATTAGAAGAAAGGCCAATCAGTTTTCAATAGTTAGGGGAGATGCTGGGCAAAGTGGCAAGGGTTTGCACAGGGAGATGCGAGTTGATGATGTTCAAAACTGTATTCTCTTTGGCATTTTTGGGGACCTTCAGGGTGATAGATGTGGTAGCAGCCAAAAAAGAAAATAGCAGCCAGGAGGGCTGCGCCAGGCTGATGTGGTCATAGTCCTGCAAGAAATGAGGCTGCTAGTAAAAAGATCAAACACAAACCAGGAAGGTAAAGGGCAATGGGTACGATTGCAATGTCTCACAGACAAGAACTACCTGGTTTGTCTGGTGAAGTCTTTCATGGCCTGCAGGCAGAAAGGACCCATGAACTTGCTGGTGTATGAGAGCAGCCTGTATTTATCAGTACCTTGCAATCATGAAAATGGTGCTACACAAGGTAGGAAGGAGCCCTGCCCACTATGGGGCTCACTCCTTTAGGATCGGGGAACCTACCACGGCTGCTTGGGCAGGGGCGAGTAAACAAGGGAATACAGTTCATTGGCAGATGGAAGTTGGCATGCTACGGGAGGTACATTAGGCAGGGGGATATTTAACAAGAGTCACTCACTGATAGTTCTTTTCTATCTCTCTGACAGTCATCAAAGCAGCAGAAAAGAAGGTGGCTTGGGTATTTGGACTTTCGTTCACAACAAGAACATCAAAATGGGCAAGTTTCAAAGAGAAGAGGGAAAAAGGCAAGTTTACCAAATCCGAAATACGTTGGTTTGTTCAGCTGGGAATGAAGTGGGCCGAACTTGAGGATAGGCTGAGGAAGCACTTGGAGAGGAAGGACGACTAGATGCAATAATAATCCATCTGTGGGGGAACAACTTGGCACAGCTGGGTAGGGGTCAACTACTTTATGGTATGCAGGCCTCTTTCTTGAGCATGAGCAAGGAGCTGGGTTCAAGTGTGCTTCTGTGGTCTTAGAGATGCCCCTCACCGCAGACACCAGAAAAAATATAACCCACTAGGGAAAAAAGCCCAGCACACCTCTTGCAAGAAGAACAATGTTTTATTTTAACAAAAATATGCAACGTTCTGGCAAAATCAGAACAAACAACACTTTATGAAGGCACACAGCATCATCAGTCTCGTGAATTACATAGTGTGCAAACCCACATGGCTGGTTGGTCGAGACCCTATAAATAGGCTACCTGCTCCATAAGGGGTGCCAGGCCATTTGTTCCAGGCCCTTCTGCCATCTTCTTGGTTATGCCTTTTGCGCCATCGTGTGTGAAGTTACCACTGATTGGCAATTATGTGAAGAAAAAAAAACAATACAGACTCTATACCTCTAACCTGATGAGCACCTTGTACTGCAGACATGGGCTAAGAGGATACTTCAAGTACATCACTTCTAACAAACTACAGCTTGATTCCAGACACGTTGGTAGCCAACCAATGTTCCCCACCCTTGTTTTAGATATGTTGTTTTATCCCTCTTGGAACCTCCCAGCACAAATCCTGCGACATATGGTGAAGGCGACTGATCCCTGTTTTCAGATCTTGTCTGATCAATTGGGGGAATAACAGTCTTATGGTTCGTGGACTGACTGGTACCGTGGAATGCTTGGGGTCATGGGGCTGTAGTTTTCGGGTGCTATTACTAAGAGCTAGGACAGGAAGGATTGGAGGTTTGTGCCCTCCTTCTCGTGGGATCTCTTTTCACAGTGGTCTCTCCATCCCCTTTTGGCCTTCCAGGGCACCTTCCTTCTGGGATACGAAATGTTGGCAAAATGACACAATGAAGGGTCTATGAATCTCTGCAGCTCTGGCCTTCCTCACCGGTGCCACAGCTACAATCCATTACCGCCTGCATATACTTTATATCTATGTGTGTGACTCAGGCCTGCGACCCTGGCTTCAGTGCAAGACTAGGCCTCGATTCCAATATGGCTGCTACTCTTCAAAATGGCCTTTGATTATCCATGCATACTAGAGCAAGACACGCACCCCCCTCCCTGCATTATGGCTCTTAACCACACCCTCCTTCCCCCTGTAACATCCCCTATACCCCTACTGTACCTTCCTAGACCTCTGTTTCATCCTAAAGCACTGGGGGGTATGGGACAGGGTCCGGAGCGATCGCCCCTCCTTCCCAACATTCCCCCTTTTGTTAATATTGCATCAACAAACTCCATGTAAGCCCCCCCATCCTTTTCACCCCTTATTTCCTTTTCCAACCTTTCAGCTTCCAAATATGGACGTGACCCTTATTTGGGCACCCATGCTTTGCATACAGCCTGTAAACTTTCTCTTGCCTAAGCATATTTCTCAGAGATACATATCATATCTATGCATCCTCCATCCCCTGCTAAATCTACCCAGTGTTCATTGTCGTTTTCAAGGTCAGGTGAGGCAACTGTGGTGATGCCTGGGCGGGTGAAGACGTTACTCTATCGCAACCATGCTTGGCTTATTTGGATCTTCAGTCTGAACTGCGCTATCTTTTCTAACATGAGTTGCCCCTTGCGCCCCAATTGAAACTGTAATCATTGCACTGCTAGGCACCGCTTTGTCACAACACTGAAGTCCCAACTGGCAGGTGCAGAATATTGTCCACACGAACATGACCACAGGAACCAGCATCTTCACGACTGCCCCCATCCAGGATGGTGCCCAAGAACAAAGTTCATCAAACCAATCAGTCTCTTGTATGCCCGCTTCTGTTTGAATATCAGTGCAGAGAACGTGCAGGGCCCTGATTTTGTTGGTAAGTGGCCCGTTTTCTGTGTCATTAGGGGTAAATAGGTACAGCATGAATCCCCACTTTTTTGTTGACCTTTCCCTCCTTGACTGTTGTGAAAAGTCATCAGCCTTATTGTGCGTATTTACATCTTGGTCGCATTGAGGCCTTGCTCTGTGTCATTGGCCAACTGGATCACTTCCCACCGCACAATCTGGATCCACTTGACATTTGTGGCAGTTTGAACCCCTGGTAGCAACAGCCAAGCAACAACATGTTCTTCTTTTCTCTACAGCCGGTAATGTTCTGGTACTTCTTTTAGTCATTGTGAGGAATCTTGCGATGGGTAATTAGATCTTCTCCTCATCCATAATTCTTCTCTTCTTTCATGTCCTGACAGGATGTGAAAGATATGATTCTGCAATGGCATTATGATGGGAGTGCTGGATCTAGGTGTAGTTGTTGGAACCAAAAACCCCCTTGTTCCCACCATTAAATGTTCTTCAGGGACCACTAGGAGTGCTGAGTGCAACAAGGCCACCAAGCAAGTGCCCCTCCATGATGGTAAGATGTGGGAGGTGCATAAATGCCTGCTAGCCACACACCCAGTAGTTGGCCATAAAAGCATGGAATGTCCAATGTTTTGTTGCACCTACTATTGACCCCTACGTGCACGCTCCCTTTGTTGTAAAAGCATAGTTCATACTCTACCTTCTTGTGCACCTTTACTGGTTTTTCCATTGCCTCGATCCATGTGAGTATCTGCCGCACACACTGTTCACTTTATCACTTCTTCTCCAAACCCTACTAGTCCTCCTGCCATGCAGCTCATTGTTGCTTCTTGCCATCTAATTACCATGAACATGACACCTTCCAGTTTTAGATATGGCCTTTGCAAGCACTGCACACTCTTGGGGCTTTGGGCACATTGCAGTTGATCAGGCTCTTCCACTTCTAGTTGTACGCTTCATGCCTGAAAAGTGCTTGACAGCCTGCACAATGTCAGATGCATTAAGCATTGGACCTCCACAATTGGAATTTTTTGTGGCATTAACACCTTGTGGGCTCCCGACGCGTGTCTGCATAACAACTGTTACTGAACTCTGGATGATGCATATCTTCTATTGCAGCTAACCCAAATTCTTGGTAAGGATCATATATAACCTTTCTGATTTGTCTCTTAGAACATTGTGGTCCACTAGTGTCATTCACAAGTATGTTAGAGAACACATTAGGAAATAAGGATAACATTAGCAAATTTGCGACACTCCCCTTACGTTGTAGAGTGACAAGAGTATTATTTAGAGATACATTAACCTTTTATTATGGACTGCAGCTGCAGTATTATTTGTGTCAGTTGTATTTGAAATGTTACCTGCATTATTGTCACGTGTTAAATATCTCACAGGGCTCTTAATAAGAGATCCATTAATGCTAGTTGCATTTCCTATCACCCTTTTTTATATCACATCTCCATATAAAACTACATCCTACATATATTCCTAATGCAAACATAAAAAGAGCTAATATACTAGCTACCCAATGCATTACACATATATACGTTGGGGAAAACACAGTTACAAGAGTATTTTGCTGAAACACAAACGTTGCTTGTTATAAATGGAGTTGTTGGACCCATGCACATCCATTGCAAGGTAACTAAATGGAGACAAAACAGATATAAAGGGAAACACTAGAGAGAGAAAGAAAGAAAGAAAGAAAGAAAGAAAGAAAGAAAGAAAGAAAGAAAGAAAGAAAGAAAGAAAGAAAGAAAGAAAGAAGAAAGAAAGAAGAAAGAAAGAAAGAAAGAAAGAAAGAAAGAAAGAAAGAAAGAAAGAAAGAAAGAAAGAAAGAAAGAAAGAGAGCGAGAGAGAGACAGCACTCTCAGTGCGAATAATGCATAGCAGAGTTTTTGTTTATCACAGCAGTATACTTGTGGTATATTACACAGCCACAGTAGTGGCTGTGTAGTTATGGTTACGTTGCTGTTTCCATAGGAAGGGCCCTTTTTGGGCGGCTTATAACTTCGCTCTCCCTGAACGAATCCTCACCAAACTTGTTTGGTGAGGTTTGGTCCGGGGGTGGCAAAGTTATAGGGGATCCCAAAACTTCTTTTTTTCCCGTAGACTGAATGGGGAAAAAACTTTGGTCACGCCTACAGGCCAAACCACTGAACGGATTTTCACCAAATTTGGACCAGGAGCAGCGGCTTGGTCCCGAAAGCTTGCTTTTGCAAATTTGGTGAAAATCCGTCCAGTGTTTTTTTTTTAAAAATGACCAAAAAGTAGGTTACAAAAAATGTGTGATATCTATGTTCGGTCCGTGGACACACTTCCCTGTTCACTTCGCGGACAGTGTCCTGATTGGCTGACCGACTTGCGTCATGTCCGCGGACATGGAACGTGTTCACTGATTGGACGGCGAAGAGCGTGAAGCACGTCAAATTCTCGGGAGCGCCCGCCATCTTGAGTTTACGGACGTCGGCAGATAGCGCGGTGAAAGTTGGTGGAGAAATGCTATTTAGTAGATTGTGCTGGTGTGTAAGACTGTTTGGGGAGGGTGGGGGAGTAAGAGATGGGCTAAATGTTGTATTAATTTAGGTGGTAGATCTCCTTGTTGTGTTCGATTTGTCTGTGGACAACACGGATGTCCTGAAACGTTCTAAATAAATGAAATGGGGGTGTTCTGAGGACAGTACGTCTGTACGTATGGTTCATAGACAAGTTGAAACTGTTCTAAGAACACACGCGGTGTACTGATATGTTCGAAAATAAACGAAATGGGTGTGTCTTGGGGACGGTATGTCTGTCCGTACTGTTCGCAAGCAAGTTGAAACTGTTCTAAGAACACATGAAGTGTCCTGGGATGTTCGTCAATAAACAAAATGGGAGTGTTCTGAGGACGCTACATCTGTCCGTATTGTTCGCAAGCAAGCTGAAACTGTTCTAAGAACACTTGCAGTGTCCTGAAATGTTCGTAAATAAACAAAATGGGAGAGTTCTGAGGACACGGTCCGTATTGTTCGCTGGCAAGTTGAAATTGTTCTAATAACAGATGATGTGTCCTGGGATGTTCGTCAATAAACAAAATGGGGGTGTGCTGAGGACGGTGGATGTTCGTCAATAAACAAAATGGGTGTGTCTTGAGGACGGCATGTCTGTCCATACTGTTCGCAAGCAAGTTGAAAGTGTTGTAGGAACACACAAAGTGTCCTGGGATGTTCGTTAATAAACAAAATGGTGGTGTCCTGAAGATGGTATGACTGTTCGTACTGTTCGCAAGCAAGTTGAAACTGTTCGAAGAACACATGAGGTGTCCTGGGATGTTCGTCAATAAACAAAATGGGAGTGTTCTGAGGACGCGGTCCGTATTGTTCGCTGGCAAGTTGAAATTGTTCTAATAACAGATGATGTGTCCTAGGATGTTCGTAAATAAATACAATGGGGGTGTCCGGAGGATGGTATGTCTGTTTGTTTCATTCGCAGGCAAGTTGAAACTGTTCTAAGAATACATCATGTGTCCTGGGAAGTTAATCAATAAACAAAATGTTGGTGTCCTGAGGACGGTGGATGTTCATCAATAAACAAAATGGGGGTGTTCTGAGGACGGTATGACTGTTCGTACTGTTCACAAGCAAGTTTAAACTGTTCTAAGAACACATGAAGTGTCCTGGGATGTTCGTCAATTAACAAAATGGGAGTGTTCTGAGGACGGTACATCTGTCCGTATTGTTCGCAATCAAGCTGAAACTGTCCTAAGAACACTTGCAGTGTCCTGAAATGTTCATAAATAAACGAAATGGGCGTGTCCTGAGGACACTGTCCGTATTGTTCACTGGCAAGTTGAATCTGTTCTAAGAACACTCATCACGTCTACGGAAATAAAAAGGGCCCATATGGCATAGTCAAAATGTTTGACTCTATGGGTGTGATATGCTGCGGTGGTTGTAGCCAGGGCATAGAGTCTTGGGAGCATGGCCATATGGCCATGCACCCAAAACTCTATGCCCTGGCAACAACCACCGCAGCATATTTCACCCATAGTGACTTATAACTTTGGGATCCAAGAACACATTTATAAGCAACAAAGTTGTAAGCCACTATGGGTGTGATATGCTGTGGTGGTTGTGGGCAGGGCCTATAGTCTTGGGTGCATGGACAAGACCGAATTTATAAGCACCGAAGTTATAAGTCACTATGGGTGTGATTTGCTGCGATGGTTGTACTTATTATAATATACTTACTGTTTGGTTTAGTAACTGGAGTACATGTATTTCTTGTTCATTTCTGTGATAAAAGAAAAGATCATGTTAGTATTGGTATTTTGTAATGACTTATAACATTGAATAATCAACATTTTTTTTTTACCCTTATATTTAGTAGATTACAAACCAGTGTACTGTGCAATTTGCTCAGTTTCTGTGTTTGTTGCTAAAATCATTGGGTCTGTGGCAGAAAAAAAAATCAATGTTGGATTAAAAAAAAACCTTTTTTTGTTATGCTACAGTCTATTTGTTTGTTTTCAGTGTTCACTTGTTGTTTCTGGCTAATGCTCTATGTATTGGCTTGTTGCAGATTTTTGGAGCAGTTAGATACCTGTTGGCATACTGTAACTGTCTATTTTTTGTTATAATGAAGTGGTATTGGTTTATCTGTTTGGATATTGTAAAATTTTGGGGCAGTTAGATACCAGTTGGTGTATTCTAACTGTCTATATTTTTATATAAATCAGGGGTATTCATTTATCTGTTTAATTGTTGTATAATCTTGGGGCAGTTAGATACCTTTTGGCATATTCTAACTGTTTATAGTTTTTTATAATGAAGTGGTATTGATTTATCTGTTTGGTTATTATAAAATCTTGGGGAAGTTAGATACCAGTTGGCGTATTCTAATTATCTATTTATTTTATATAATTTAGTAGTATTCATTTATCTGTTTAGTTCTTGTAGAATCTTGGGGCAGTTAGATACCTAGTGGCATATTCTAACAGTTTATAGTTTTTAAATAGAAGTTTAGTTAAGGTTTAAGTATAGTTTAGTTAATACATTTTGGTTTTAAGAAGATTAAATAAGTGTTTGTAAGATTTGCTGGTATTCTCTGCTTTAGAGTAATGGTACTATCATTACATTCGAACCATCCACAATTCTTTTTTATATATGCAGTGTAGTGACCTGCATTGGTTGTGGCTTCTGCATGGTAGATTATACCTATTGTTGTGAAGGTTTTCCTACCAAGTGATATTTGACCATGTGTGAATCCAGTCAGCTTGCAGTTGTTTTTGGTACCATCTGCATTGTAATGTAAAAGCATTAGTATTACGTGTTTACCATGTGTGTGTATTAGTAAGGTGGAGCGATTATCCGAATTGCAGGTAGAACATAATCTACCATGGTTTGCATTTTGTACAAGTTGCTGAAATGGAATGGATTCACAATTAGGTATTGATATATATACGAAGCGTTCATTGGGGATTTGTTCTTGTGTCACATTGCTGCAGAGAGTGCATGTATGTTTCCACATGTATGAAATCTAGAAGATTTCATTTATAGGTATGTTTTTGTTTTCCAGTACTTGTAGTAAGTACATTGGAAATTCTTGTGGACCTTCCTGTGAGTTTATAGTGAATTTCACCATTCCAGCCAAGTAGTCCATTTGTTGTCTTATTCCATAAACACTATATGTGTTATTAGGATTGCTTGTTGCATTTCTATGAAGTACTAACATTTGCAAACACAATTGGTCTGTACTGTGTAAGCATATGTTGTCAACAATTGGTGGTAATTGAAATAGAATATTCATTGCTACATTTGCGTAGCAACTTACACCAATTATATTTGAGAGTATAAATGGACCAGGTAATTCTGTATCTGAGTGATTTTATTTTTAGTGTGTCTTCCTTCTTTGACGAAGTACCTGGTTTATTTTCCCTAATTGGTTCTTTTTTGCTTGTGGTACTTGATGAAGTATTAGTTTCTTTTACTCTCTTTGGAGGATTTGCAGTGATATCCTGTTGTATTTCTGTTTGATTTAGTTTTCTTTTACAACGTTTTACTTTTTGTGGAACAGGATATGTTTTTAGATGGGAGGTGTATAGTGAATGAAGTCTATTGTATTCAAAAATGCAAGGAATATCAGCATTTACTTTACTTGCATCAAAGTTGATTAGAAATAGGCCGTCAAGTGTACGTAAGTGTGATAGTGCTACGTAGCTCATGCCTTCTTTAAAGACTGTGTTACCAATTTCTATTAATGCTTTGTCTAGGGTAAGACCTTGTGATTTATGAATGGTGACTGCGTATGCAAGAGTTAGAGAAAATTGTTCTCTGCGTACATACATGTCTTTGAAGAGAAGGAATCGAGCTGTTGAGTGTCCTATCCTTTTTACTTCTGAAGGTTTGTCAAAGAGAATATTGACAAACTGAATGTTGTTGTCACATGGGTATGTTTGAAAGCCAACAACTGTACCCATTGCTCCATTAACTAGTCCTTGGTCAACGTCAAGGGTACGTTTAAGCAATTAAAGGATCATTTTAATATTTTTTCCAATCCGGCTTTGTTGGAGATTGAATTTTTAAACTATTTAGTCTTGTTGTGGCTTGTTCACACATGGGTAGTGTCATACCATGTACGTCTAGTTTGTCTGTGGCGCTAATTTCCATTATTGGTTGCATTTCTTTTTTTAACATTGTTTCATTGAATTTGAAACAGCTTGCAAGAGTTGGCATTAAGGCCATACAATTGACATTTTTGTGGGCTAATTGTTCCATAACATCTGTAGCACATGCATTATCGCCATAACGTGCATGAATGTGCCGGGTTTCCAATATTGATTGTGCTTCTTGAGATAGTATAACAACTCTAATACTTTTTAAGATGTTGGCATAAGTGAGATCTGCAGATTGCAGCATGTTTTCTGTTAATTCTCTGTATTGGAAATGTTGCCAAAGGCTGACATTTCCTATGCTGCCAACGGTTTTATGGCAGAGTTTGTGTCCTAAGGTTTTAAAAATAGGCTCACCTTTCACTGGTGTCAATTGAAGAAGATCTCCGAAAACAATAATGTGTTTTCCTGCAAAGAGCTCTTCATAGTTTGTTTTGAGTACTTCTTGTATTCTGAAGTGAATCAAAGTCAACATTAGGTTGGAGACCATGCTCACTTCATCTATTAGTAGCCTTTTCATTTGTTTTAATGCTCTGTGTAGTTCCGTTGCAGCTTCTGTAGAGAGTTTGTAATAGTCTAATTTGTGTTGGTTTTCTACTGGCTGGAGTAGTAATCGGTGTAAATTGACACTATGTTGTAGGCAGCCAAACCTGTGCAGGCAGTGACAACAGCTGACAGTTTGCTGTTTTTCAATTGTTGAAGGAACTTACTGATGATTTTGAATAAGAATGTTTTGCCAGAACCAGCTTCACCACTGACGTACAGTAGTATAGGTTTGTAATTTTGACATGTGCATTCTTTGTTTTCATGTTGTACACCATGTGCAATTTCTTTTGTTACTTCTGGAAAAATGCTACGTTGCTCAATGTTTAGTTTTGATTGTAGTATAGTTAAGTCTTCTTTATCTTCATACTGACACATGGTGTTTTCTATTTCTGTCATAGCTAATTCTGCCTCATTTGTTATTAGTGGCTCTCCCAGTGGTTCTTGGCCTCCTGTTACAGAAGGTTGACTACTGTCAGGAGTGTCCTTATCTAGTTGGGCCTGGAGTTCTTCTTCGTGTTGTTGTTCATTGGGCAACATTGTTTTGTACTGTGTAAAGTTTACATCAGTTATAGTGCTTTCACTTGCTTTGAAAGCATCTTCATATGAGTTATAGTTGTCTAGTATTTCTTCTTCTTTTCCCCATGGTTTAACGAGTTGTAGCAGGGACATGTAATATAGTTCTTTATGTTGAGGAGTCTTTAATGACAATTTGATATGATTAATTAAATTTCGTTTGGTGAGTTTTACTAAGCTGCCTTCACAATTTGTCACTGTATTTACCTTTTTTTATCGGGTTTTATATTATTTTTGTATGTTAATTTTTGGGCTATGTGGTGTAGACACATGGTTTCCAAAGTGTTACTTCTGTTTGGGTAGTATGTGTCCAGTAAATTGTTTTTTAAAATGTCTTGGCTGTTGGGACCATGCGTGTCTATTGTTTCTATATCTTCGTATGATTTTAGAACTCTTTTTCTAGATTTAGCAGGACTAAGACTTAGCCATACTATATTTTCAGATTTAACATACAAAGCAGTACCAGTTAAACGATCTGCGGCTTCATAGGAGCCACATTCTCTATGGGAGAGCATTTTTATGCCCAAGCTGTATAATTTCTGAGACAGTGTTTTGTCTGATGACAGGTCATTCTAGAGGTCTTGGAGCTCTGTTTTTTCTGCTTTTGTTAAGTATGCTGTAACATATCGTGCAACTGCAGTGGAATTGTCTGCAATGTACTGCACATCTATGTATGCATTCCATAAGTGGGCAATGATTGCATTGTAATCTTTGATATATTTTTCTTCTTCTGTTCTTTTGTATTTTTAGGTGATTTACCTTTAACACTATGTCTAACTGAAGACATGAAGTTGTTCACTTGGCCTGTTTTTGTAACTGGTCTAGGGAAAGCAAAGTGGCATTTGGTGTAGTATTTGCCTTTGTTTTTGTATTTGCGACGACACCCCAGGACACCCCCATTTTGTTTATTTACGAACATTTTAGGACACAGCGTATGTTCTTAGAACAGTTTCAAATTGCCTGCGAACAATACGGACAGGCATAGCGTCCTCAGGATACCCCCATTTTGATTATTTACGAACATCCCAGGACACTTGATGTGTTCTTAGAACAGATTCAACCTGTCTACGAACAGTACGGGCAGGTATAGTGTCCTCAGGACACCCCCATTTCGTTTATTTACGAACATTTCAGGACACAACCTGTGTTCTTAGAACAGTTTCAACTTGCCTGCGAACAAAACGGAGAGGCATAGCGTCCTCAGAACACCCCCATTTTGTTTCTTTATGAACATTTCAGGACACCGCATGTGTTCTTAGAACAGTTTCAACATGCATGGAAACATTACGGACAGGCATAGCGTCCTCAGGACACCCCCATTTTGTTTATTTACGAACATCCCAGGACACTTGATGTGTTCTTAGAACAGTTTCAACCTGTCTACGAACAGTACGGGCAGGTATAGTGTCCTCAGGACACCCCCATTTTGTTTATTTACGAACATTTCAGGACACTTGATGTGTTCTTAGAACAGTTTCAACCTGTCTACGAACAGTACGGGCAGGTATAGTGTCCTCAGGGCACCCCCATTTTGTTTATTTACGAACATCCCAGCACACTTGATGTGTTCTTAGAACAGTTTCAACCTGTCTATGAACAGTACGGGCAGGTATAGTGTCCTCAGGACACCCCCATTTCGTTTATTTACGAACATTTCAGGACACAGCCTGTGTTCTTAGAACAGTTTCAACTTGCCTGCAAACAATACGGAAAGGCATAGCGTCCTCAGGACACCCCATTTTGTTTCTTTACGAACATTTCAGGACACTGCGTGTGTTCTTAGAACAGTTTCAACATGCATGTAAACATTATGGACAGATATAGTGTCCTTAGGACGCTCCCATTTTCATTTCTTTACGGACATTCCGGACACCCGCGCTGTCCGCGGACACCTGAACTTCTTTTTTAAAAAAGGCAAGAAATGAATTAGGACACAATATAATAATTTTACTTTATTTTACATGGATGTTAAATTTATGACAGAGAAGGTGAGGCAGAAACTGAAACAAAAACAGGAGAATTGGGGGTTTCAATAGGATTTATAGGAGGTGAAGAAGGGATGGAAGTCTCATCAAAATGTTTTGGGTCATGGAGAGGGTTTGGTGATAATTGAGTGGGATATGGTGAGGGTGGACAGGTACATTGGGACAATGGTATGTAGTTGTTTGTTTCAAGTGATCCTCCACAAAGTTTTTAAAATTATTAAAATTTGCCATGAGTAGGTCAATTTTTTCTTCTATGTGCTGAAGAGCCTTATCCAATACTGCTTTTTCTTTAGTATTTTCAATTTTTGTATGGTCTGTACAAAAAAAATATATATGTTAAATGTATATAAAATAATATTTATTAATTGGTTTATATAGTAAAGTGTTTACCATTATGTTCACTATCTTCTGACATTTCCCCACGTGGGACATGCTCCTCTAGCCACTCCAGAGTACTAGACATTTCTGTGAAAAAAAACATAATATCACTTTTTTTGTATCTAATACAGAAAGTTTACAAATATATGAGTAAAATGCAGTACACTTACTAGCTTCTGCTAAAGTGTGTTCTGAGTGATCTGTAGATCTGCTGTTGCTCTTAGTTGTGGAGTTTCTGTGAGGTAATCATGTTCGAAGACTATCTTTCTTCTTTTAGTATATTCCATTTTAGAACAGATTGTATTTAAATGAATGGTTAGTGTGTTATATATATGGGTTACAATTCTTATTTATTACTACATATAATGTGTATTTGTGATAGTTTGTGAAGTTGTAAAATGTTCATATGTTATGATATAACAATTAAACATCAGACTTTTTGGGTAGTGGTGCTGTTGTCCACATCTGTCTGCGGACATTAAAAGTGTTTGCGGACATCAACTTCAGTAGAGGGGATTCAGTTTGTTCTATGTTACTTGTACATAAAGTCAGAGTTATTGTTAAGTTGCGCTACTAAAAACCTATGAAATTCAGTAAAAAAAAACGTTGTTAAAGGGACGTTATGGTTCCAAGTAAAACCGAAAACCCCTGAAATTGACCAGTTATGGTAAGCTAAGCAACTATAACTCGCGCCACCACCATGCAGTGCTAAGACTAACACCCACGACATCAAAGATGACATCACAAATGTCATTGATGACATCACTGATGACATCACATATGAATTTACTTTTCATGAAATGTCTGTATACGGCATTCTTATTATAATGTTGAGAAAAAAGTGTCAAGGATCATTGGAATAAATATCATGAGCTAATTAGTGCATTAAGCAATGCACTGATATAAATAGCATTCTATTATGAAGTTCTATCGAGTATACTAAGCTACTCAGGCAGAAACCTAGGCATTGTGTGCAGCATACATTATGAAGATATAATATTCATAATGTTGATATGTTGAATAATGAAATGATAACTGTTTTCTTATTAGAGTTTTTTGTACTGTGAAATATGTAATAAGTAACTAATAAAACCCACATATTGCATAATTGCATTATTACAGACAAAACACAAATAGACAATAACGCATACAAATATGTGTATATACAGGGAAAGTGAAGTAAGCAAAAAAGCAGTTATAGCAGAAACAATTCATAACCTAACTGATTATCTTTATGCTAATAAATTATTGCTCTGTTGCAAAGCTGCTATTTACCATATGTCTATGAATCACATGATGTGAATGGACCCTAAGGAAAGTAGTGTGAGTACAATGTGTACAAATATGAACATATACAGGGAAAGTATAGTATAGTAATAAAAAAAACAACAGAACTATCAGAAAGTGCTGATAACTCTACTGATTATTTTCATGCACAGAAAGGATTGCTGTCTTTCAAGCTTGTTTCTTCCCCTATGTATATTGTTTCATATGATATGACTGGACCCTAAGAGAATTACTGTAAGAACATACTTGAAGGATAAGTCTACAAATATGGTATGTTTACATTTTTTTGTTCCTGACTGTTACTGAAGAAAATGATGTGGCCTAGATGTGTCAGTAAAGGAAAAAAGAGGGAGACAGACATCTGATGTCATCAGTGATGTCATCAATGACATTTGTGATGTCATCTTTGATGTTGTGGGTGTTAGTCTTAGCAGTGCACGGTGGTGGCGCGAGTTATGGTTGCTTAGCTTACCATAAATGGCGAATTTCAGGGGGTTTTCGGTTTTACTTGGAACCATAATGTCCCTTTAATAAAGTTTTTTCATTGAATACATATATATATAAATATGTTCACTGAAAAAATGTTGTTAAAGAGACATTATGGTTCCAAGTAAAACCGAAAAAAACTGTGCCAGTTATTTTAAGCTAAGCAACCATAACTCTCGCCACCACCTTGCTCTCCTAAGACTAACTACCAGGACATCAAAGATGACATCACAAATGTCATTGATGATGTTCATCATATGGCACACAGTACACTTTCAATCCACACTTCAATAAATATTATTTAAAATCTTGCTTACATTGCATTTTGCAAATCCATTCTTCCAATGTAGCAGAGTACCAACCGCTTGTAAACAGTTTTCCGAAATAGAAACTTTACTTTCCAACATCAGCTTTCAATGTAGCGAATCTTATCATTTCTTTGTGGATTTTTGACACATTTACTCCTTCAAATTCTTAGTGCAGTGTATTCAAGGACTCATAACAATGAGATCCTTCATGTACCATTCACAGCATGCCCTAGTAAGTTTCGTTTTTAGATAGACGTGCCATAGAAATGAACAATATTACTGGCAGTCAGTGTACTGAAAAAGACAGAAATATTTCAAGTAAACCACATAGCACAATATTTACTTCCATGTTACCGCTATCGACGCACGTATTCACAATATTTTCTTTAAAAAACAACCTCAGGTGCAGTCCACACAAGCATGTATTTCCCTGCACATGAATAATAATCTGCCTCCTGCTTTCAGCTATGGGAAGCGTTTCCCTAGTAGAGACTTGCAGCAACAACATCTAAGGGATTGTGAATAAAACTAGTTTCTCAAAAAGATGTGCAGAAAGTGTGTTCCCATGCCTCAGACAGCCTTGTGCATAATGCAAGGGTCTTGACTTTCATCCTTAAAGCAATCACAAAAGCATCACACTTTGTCTGCCATAATTGCTGGAACCTGAATGAATAATGGGAACGTAAATACAAGTACACTTATCACGTAAAAGTGTACACAAACAAACAGTGGAGTGCAGGCTTACTAGCTTCTGTATACATATATCCTGCAAACACATACATTTCTGCATTCTTGCCCACGCCCCTCATTGCCCTCCACAGTAAGATGTAAATGTGAAAAGGCCACAGGCACATGTTTATAATGCACATTGGCTATACAAATTCCTTTGCCCGTTATTTCAATGTTGACAAACACTGTGGCACATAAACTTGTGGTGTATTTCAATCTGCAGCCACTTCTCATTGTACATACTTTCCCGCATATCAAATTACATCCATTTTAATTACATCATCCCTTCATATTACAAACACTTTGTACTCCCACTACATTACCTACAATTACTCTAAACATATTACTACTGTGGTGGTTGTACCCAGTGAACATATTATAACCACTGACCACAACACAGTTAACTATATAACAAGTACATACCATACACCGTCAACTAACAAAATTCAGCCTGACTCCCCCTGCAAACGGAGTAATGTCCGTGGACACCAACATAGACTGTGGACTCGGCAGAATTTCCAAATCCTTTTTTTACCTATAAAACAGGTCCACATTGCCTTCATTCTATCATTTTACTTCCCTGCCATTTGTACACCCTCTTCCAGCCATTAAATGATCCCAAATATCTTTTCCAAGCTGCCCGTCCACGGCGCTGTCTGCGAACAGCTATGGCAACTGCCCTGCCTTTTTCATCCTACAAAAACAGACACATATCATCTTTTTTTCCACTCACCCACCCTTCTCAGCCCCTCTTTCCACCACCAAATGACCAAAAAAGTGTTTTCCTCAAATTTTCCCACCATGCTGTCCACGGCCAGCTATGCCTGTCCGTGAAACCAACATGGCGGACGCTTCCAAAAATATTATGCACCTCACACTTTTTCCCACATCGGGCACGTTTATGTCCGCTGACCTCACTTCAGCCACTGGGCCAATCGGAGGACCGAACATGGAAGTGAGTCAGCGGACCGAACCAAGATATCACAAAACATTTTTGCCCTAATTGTTGGTCATTTAAAAAGAAAAACATGGACGGATTTATGCCAAATTTACAAAACCACGCTTTTGGGCCAAGCCGCTGATACTTCTGCAAATGTGGGTAAAATCCGTCCAGCAGTTGTCCATTGCATCTATGGGAAAAAGACCACACATTTTGGGACCCCCCTATAACTTTACGCCCCCCTTGACAAGACCTCACCAAACTTTGCACGATCAATCTGACGGTGCCATATACTATTTTTGAAAAGTTTGGTGAGGATTTACCCAGGGGTTGAGCAACTTAACCATAACAACAGGGCCGTTACTGCAGGCCCTGTAATTTTATTTTTCAAGTAAAAAAACTGTCAATCTGTAGTTGACCATTATTTATAAGATTTTGATATGTGGACGGGTGTTATTTGGAAGGCTCTTAGGGTGCATTGTTTAATACATCATTGATTTTTGGCACTGCGGGTGAGGACTGGGGTGCATTTCGAAAATCAGATAAATGCACCAAATATCGTAATTCACAAACTTTTACTGCAAAAGGGTTAGCATACACCACCTCAAAAGGGCCATTAAATCTCGTCTCATTTCAACGGCGCACAACGTTTTTAATAAAGACGTGGTCCCCAGGGAAGAGCTGTAGAGGATGTGAAGTGGGTGGAGTATCAGATGTAGAGCTGGTTGTTGTTCTTTAGTCCTTCGTGGTGCAATCTGTTGAGAGATATATTTTATGGCTTTGGGTAGGGCACAAAAGTAAATATGAAATTCGTCCCCTAAAATGGACACAGCCCTTGGAGCATCATATGCTCTACTGATTGGAGATAGAGGCATGTGCATGCAGCACCCCTTTACCACCTCATGGGGTGATAAATGATGATCCTTACAGAGCTGCGAGTGCATGGTGAACAAAGCGAGAAGCAAGCCGTACACCCAATTCTTGTTTATGGGGTGCAATACCTGGAAAGTTTACTCTTGAGAAGACCATTGATCCTCTCCACAACTCGGTTGGTCTGGGGGCGGTAAATCGTACTAATTTGATGCTTGATGCCCAACAATGCAGTAATTTCCTTAAAAAGCTAATTGAAGAAATGCATCCCATTGTCGGACCTTAAAACTTTGCAAATGCCCCATCGAGGAAAGACCTCTATCACTAAAATATATGGGCTCACATTTCGCATCAGGGCATGCACAAGGACCAGCCTCCACCCACCGTGAGAAAGGAAACACAACCACTATCAGGTAGCGGGATCCACTGCAGGTTTCACCCTTGTCTGCGCGCATAGTCTACGTGCAATTCACGGAATGGCCCATTAGGATGGTTTACCTCTGATTGTTTATAACGTGGCACCAGTTCTATAACTCTGACACATGGTACAGTTGACAACCATTTTAGTAATTTTCACCTGCAGATTGGGGACAAACCAGTCCTCCTGTATGGTCTTTGGTGATGTTTGTTTGGATAAATGGAAGGGTGTTGCAGTCAATCAAACGCGACCACCAGCAACTCATACGGTGTAACTGCTTTTCCCAATGTTTCTTGTTGCCACAATAAATCTGTTTGAGATTGCTTACGTCCTCTTTTTAACCACACATTTTTCTCCTCCTGTGGGTATCGTCCCTGCTTCTCAATTAGTTGGGCAATTGGTAGTAAATTGTAGAAGTCTGGCAATTGCTCCTTGCTTTGCACTATCACTGGATTCTCAGAGACACTCGGCAAAAGTAAAAAAAGCTGCTTGCTTGGCCGTGCGCATCCGCGGCAGCATTGCAGAGTCCTCATCTGTATCGTTAGAATGGGTGGTGCATTTTACCACTGCTGTTAAAGATGGTTTGGATAGAGCATCTAACAGTGCTGCAAGTTGTACCAGTGAACCATCAGCTCTCCTAAACTCCCTCCTCTTCCACCGTGCCAGGCCTGCGTGCACAGTGGTTGTGACGTAAACTGATTCCAAGTAGGTGCTATCACAGCAGCCGTGAGATGCTAAAAGGGCCATAATGAGCACTATGAGTTCTGCTGCTTGGGCCAAATGGTGCATAGGCAGTCTCTTCTGCAACAACAACTCATAGACCCCATCCAACAGACGTACTACTGCCACCCCAGAATGCTTCAAACCTGATCTTTGGTCGATAGTTGCTGATCCCTCAATAGAAAGAACTTCCCCCCTTCAAGCTGGCTATCCCTTGCCTTTCGGGGTATCTTCTTCCTTTCCCTCAAATGATACAGAGTCATGTGCTACCAGATCTTCCTTGGTGCACCGTTTCGTTAAAAATGTGGCAGGATTTAATTTTGCACCTCATGATATGAATGTTGAGGCTGCACAGGATGATTTCATATGCAGAAGGCTGCTGCATGATCAGAGTAGATTTGGAGCGCTCCAAAATGGCGAACACTGCATGCTCCACGTACAGTGTCACAGAGCACTCCATGACAATTGTGGAGCTTTTCTCAATTGCGAATGCAGCTGTGGCAAATGCCTATTCGCATGGGAACTGGTCCAGCATTTTGGAATCTAGCTGTCTGCTGTAATAGCCCAATGACTTGTGGCTCATCGTGCTTTTTTGTGTCAGAGCTGAAGTCATCAATTGGCCGTTTGAATGGGAAAATAGATAGATCTCTTGAATGTAATTAGGAGTGGCTGTGGATATTATTTCTTTTAAGGTATCAATGTTGGTGAGCATATCCTCCAACCATGACATTTTATGGTCATTCTTGTGTGCTTCTTTGAGGCCCTGGAGCAGGGGCCTGGCTAATACTGCATAGTGTAGCATACATGCCCTACAGTAATAGCACAACCCCAAAAATGTATGCATCTCTTTGACAGTTTTGGGCTGTGGAGTACTATGCACTGAAGCGGCGCAATCAGGTATAATTCTCTTTCCTGAGCCTTGACCCACTCATCACCGGCCTGGTCCCCCAGAATTGAGAAAAGTAGACTTTTCATGTCCCCTAGTGCCAAAGGAAACCCTGCAGTCTGTTTCTCAGAGGCATATATACACTTCCCATCCCCAGCAGTGAGGATAGGAAGCTCCTAGGTCAGATTATTTTTATCCATCTGTGCTAACTGCACATATTTCGCACCCCCCCCCCAGGTCCCTTGTGTATTAACAGCATTGGCTTGACAAGTCCTTGCCCCGCTCTTCACTCGCCATTTTCCTTTTTCCTTGCCACTACTACTCACCCATTCCTGCTCCATAATCGCTCACCCCACATACTTTCTACCCATGGCATCATTTCTGGACCCCCTTGCACTGCACCTTGCTCATTTTCAAATGTGCCCACACTGTCCCAGTCTCCTTCCTGTCCCTCTTGGTGCGCTTTCCTGTCCGACCTCACTGTCCCATAACCTGCACTTTCCGCTCCTCGATCTTTACTCCTATGCTTGTCGGCACGCACATCCTAATGGCAGTGCTGTCCAATCTGAACAAGATGTCCCTGGCCCTCCACTCATCCAACCCACACCCTTGTTTATTTCCCCCTTTCTTGTATTGCCCTCAACCAGGTCAACTCTGGTTGTGTTGCCTCCAATGCCTCCTCTAACTCCCACTGTGATTTAGTCTCCTGCTGTGTAATGCTATTCATGTTTGGTCGATATGGGGTTGGAACGGTGGCGGTGGGGGCACATATGTTGGATTGGTGTATGCTGTGGCTGGGCGGGTGGTGAGTGGATAGAGTCCCTCTCTAGGCACGGGCTGTGGCGCTCCCTCTGGAGCTTATGTCATCACTACATTTGGGGGGTACTGCCCTCGCACTGAGGCACACACCTGGAAGAATCCTCTTCATCCTCCCCCATCTTCGATAAGTCTAAATCTCTTTCTTCTTCTGTAGTTGTTTACCCTTATACTTAGCGGTTAAAAACACACTCATGTGCTCTAATATCACTCTATTATTAGAACTGTGCTCTGGCTAGGGGCGGGGCATTGCCCCTTGGGTCTTTACCAAAACCTGCTTGCAGTACTTCTCTTTTTTATCCTTGTACAATGGCAACACACTATACATATATTCCAGCAAAGTCATTTCCCCCATATTACCAATGGCATATTTAACAAAAACATTTAGTTGTATGCCACACACAGTGCTATTGTAATCATCCCTATCAGTCCTCTGTTCCCACCTCATGGTCACCCTCTGTTCCCCCACCCCCTTCTGCACTCACTCCCACCCTTCTCACATCACACACTCACACTATTTTCACTGGCCCTCTCTTGGCCTCCACCGATTTCAAAATAACAAAAATACACTAAAACAATAAACTAAAATAATAAGCTAAAACAACAACCACTACTTTTCCACTTTCCCCTGCCCAGAATATATCAGTCAAAGGAAGCTGAGCCCTCTATTTATACTGAGCTCCTACCCTTATATCCCCATTATCACAATAACAAATGGCGCCACCATCTCCCTTTTTCACACACTCCCGTCATGCACATGTAAGGTGGTTCTCCCTATGTTTCTGTATGAAGGGGTGAGCAGCAACCTGTAGGAGTCCTGAGCATGGATACTAACACCTTACCACACACATGTGCAAATGAAAACCCAGGGGGATGATTGATGGACCCTCATATGAAGGCCTATGGCAGACCTCAGTATAAGCAGGCTGCCCTGAGGGAGAGTTGGCACCTCTCCTACGATAGGTCAGCCCTGACGACTGACAGTTATAATTGTGCCCCTGGTTAAATAAACAAGCAACACGGGAGATGGGTAGACCTCTACTTCATTGACAGAGAGGAAGCAACCATTGTAATATACACAAAGTGTGTCAGTGGAATCAAAAATCAAATTTAAGTAGGAGTCCGGCAACACGGACAGGGAGAGGGGTCACCAAATTCGGAACCACAGATCAGACCATATCAAAAGAAAAATAATTAGAAAACATGAATATTTTATTTATATTTCACTATTTGTATTATTCGGACGTACGGCACCCCTTCTTGGTTCTAACTTTAGAAGTCACCATTATTGCCTTGTCCATGTATTTGTAGTTGTTCTTATATTAATTAGTGTGGCCTTAGCTTCTGACCACCAGCCGGATGATCTCCTTCAACCGGCTTGTTGTTCAGATTGCTCGGCTACATTAAGCCAGTACTGACTGAATTACCAGTCATGTTTTTAGATAAGCACTTTGTTTGATTATGCACTTTATCTGCAAATTAAATGTTGCTATTTAGACATGAGCTCGCAACATGATTTAATATGTATGTTTTAAACAAATAATGAAATATAAATAAAATATTCATGTTTTCTAATTATTTTTCTTTTGATATGGTTTGATCTGTGGTTCCGAATTTGGTGACCCCTCTCCCTGTCCGTGTTGCCGGACTCCTCCTTAAACTTGATTTTTGATTCCACTGACACACTTTGTGTATATTATACCTGGTTAAATAAACAGACACAGCCTTATTCCTTTGATAAACTTAAACAGTCTGTTTATATAACTGAATTGGTAAAACAGATTCTCTGCATCATATGAGTAATATTAGACCCAGGGGGCGGGACGCGCTTAGGTAAAACATGAGATAAATACATTCTTAAATGACATCATTCCATTACCTTAGATATTAAGGGGCCGATTCATGGAACAAACGTGCGCCGAAAATCTACGCGCAAGCAGGCGCAAGCAGGCGCAAGCGGAAAAAAACGTGCGATTCATGGAAGTCCCTGCGCGTGTACACCCCGGGATGTGCGCCAAACCCGTGCATGGCGCACAAGTCACAGCAACATCCCGGAAGGCGTGCGCGACACGCACAGTGAAAGCGCACAACCTCGGCGCATACACCAGAAAGTGGGCGGGACACGGGGCGTAACGCGCGGAATGGGGAACAACGCGCAAAAATAAGGGCGTAACTGGGGATGTACTGCAGGGAAGCAGACGGAACGCCCACACGCACTCGAACCACACGTATTCATGGAATCGAATAGGGCAAAGCCACGCACAGCCAAAGACACGCACAAGCCGAAACACGTCCGCCACACGAAGGCAGGCGGTAGCGTCCCTGCGCATTACAAAAGTGGCAACATACAGCAATTGGGCCTGTGCGAGCGGGCTACGTGTATTTCAGGGGTTCGCGTGAACTTTTTCACGCGATCGGGCCTGGGGGAGCGGGCTACGTGTATTTCAGGGGTTCGCGTGAACTTTTTCACGCGATCGGGCCTGGGGGAGCGGGCTACGTGTACTTCAGGGGTTCGCGTGAACTTTTTCACGCTATCGGGCCTGGGGGAGCGGGCTACGTGTACTTCAGGGGTTCGCGTGAACTTTTTCACGCGATCGGGCCTGGGGGAGTGGGCTACTTGTATTTTAGGGGTTCGTGTGAACTTTTTCACGCGATCGGGCCTGGGGGAGCGGGCTACGTGTACATCAGGGGTTCGCGTGAACTTTTTCACGCGATCGGGCCTGGGGGAGCGGGCTACGTGTACTTCAGGGGTTCGCGTGAACTTTTTCACGCGATCGGGCCTGGGGGAGCGGGCTACGTGTATTTCAGGGGTTCGCGTGAAGTTTCTCACGCGATCGGGCCTGGGGGAGTGGGCTACGTGTATTTCAGGGGCCTTGCGTGTAGAAGAACGCGTAGCCAACACCCGCTGTGAAGTAATAGCGTGTGAACCCCAACGGATGGAAAACACACGCACCGCAGGAAAAGCACGTACAGAACAGTGTAAAGGCACGCAGGATCTCCAAGCCCTGCCAGGGCAACGCCCGTGCGCAAAACGTCACAGACGCGCTTACGCTGTAAGGGCCTTTGGTCCAATGAAATCGCGTACGCTAGCTGACGCGCTTACGCGCTAAGGGCCTTTCCTCGATTTTCACGCTGACGTGCAGGATTTTCATGTGCCAAATCACTCCGTATCAAGCTGGCCACGCGAAAACACACGGAAGACCACGCTCCTGCCCAGAAGGCCGAATTACTGCCCCCCAGTGCCCCGAGCAGCCTCCCACGTGCCATCTGCTGCTGCCTGCCTGCCTGCCTGCTGCCACCGTGCCCTGCCATTTGGTGCCTGCACATCAGCCATCTGCAAGGGTCCAGTTGCTGTGTCCACCCCTGCTGGAACAGAAGACTCCCGACTCAGATAACATCGCTCCACAGCCCAGCCCCAGGACCCAGTTGCCCACCCACTCCTGCCCCTGGGGTTGCCATGTCGGGCACATCCACATCTGGCACCAGTGGCAACCCCCGGCCAGAGGGGCAGAGGGGCACCAGCTTCACTGCCACCGAAGTTGGTGTCCTGGTGGAGCAAGTCCTGGGGCAGTATGATGCCCTCTTCGGATCGTCCCGCGCCAACAAGGAAGGACGGGAGAGGATCTGGGCCGACTGTGTGGTTGCCATCAATGCGGAGGGGGTGGCAACCCGCACCATCCAGAAGGTCAAGAAGCGCTGGGAAGACATGAGGTCCAGGACCCTCATGAAGGCCCGGCGCCTCGTGGAGCGGGGCCAGGGCCGCATGAGTTCCATCCAGATGGGGGTCCTGGAACGCGTACACCCAGCGCTCCACGCCCAGGTCCTTGAGAGGGAGACCCATATGGAGTTGAGCGGTAAGTGGCCAAGCATTGCTGTGTGAGACAGGGCTTGTTGCAGTGTGATGGTTGTCTGATACTTGCCTGTATGTGTGACATAGGCCATGTACGCATGTATGTGTGCAGGGACATCATGGTAATGCATGTGCGACCAGTAATGTGTGAACCGCACGGTTGTTGCATGTGTTTAAATGCGACATGGGGAGCCCTATGCAGATTGTACACATGAGAGCATGGCAGTCTCTGTTCCTGGACATGGGTGGGGGTGAGGGATGGGTGCTGATGCCAGGTACATATATGGTGTCCATGTCTGTGTGCCTGACCTGCGTGTCTGTGACTTGTGGATGCCATGGATGCATGACACATGTCTGCGACAATGTACAGATTCACTGATGCAGCCTAGTCATCCTTGTATCCACTGTGATTGGGGTGTACGGGGCCAGATGGATGTGACTGAGGTGAAGTGTGTGCATGTGATAGGCATGACCCATGATGCATGTGAGTTCCATTACATTGTATGTTTCGAGAGTCCATTTTCGAGAAGGTCCTGATTGGGGTCGCGATGCGCACGACTGTGATTCGTGATGCTGTGCGTGCTTCCCAGGAGGAGCACGCACGTCATCACGAAGAGCACCGTGCCGACGTGGCCCAATTGGGATCGTCCATGTTCGGGGGTTTCCTGCATGTGTCGGCCAATCTGGCGGCCCTCTCCTCCTCTGTGGAGACTATATGCCAGTCGTTCTCCTTGCCGTCTTCCAGCCCAGATGCCACCAGGGCCCCCTGTGGACCTGCCCTGACCAATGCAGCCAGCTCGGTGGGGATCCCATCCCTGCCACAGTCGGGAGTCAGAGGTCCAGCAGGGGTGGACACCACAGCAACTGTACCCCAGCAGATGGAGGATGTGCCGGCATCATCAGGCAGGGCTCGTGCACGACGGCGTCAGTGGATTCCATCAGCCTGGATGCCGTCGTGCTGGCAGAGGCAGTGGCGTCGGAGGCAGCAGCGGAGTCAACGTGGGAGGCATCATCGCTCGGTGCCATCAACATCGGAGGGGCAGGCATCGGCCGGAGGGCAGGAGGACCCAGGACGGGAAGTGTCTTCCGTGTGGCAGCGGTTGGGCCAGCATATAGGTGCGGAGCGGCGGCGGGCAGAAGAGGCGCGGCTCACAATGGTCAGGGCGGAGAACTCCATGCGGAGGGCCCTGAGGCGGGCCAAGTGCCTCGAGGCAATCCGCAGGGGGTTGGAGGAGCAGATGGCGTCGTCCCTGCGGACCCTCGGGGCCATGGAACAGGACCGCCTCCGGGACATAGACGAGGAGTTTGATGATGCCCTGGCCCGGAACACCACGGAGTGAGCCACTGGACTTGCCCGCCGCCTTTGTATATAGTTCTTTAGTTTTAGTTTTCATTTGTTTCTTCTTATGATTTGGAGTCGACGGACACAGCTCCACTTTTTGTATATAGTTGCATTTTAGTTAGGGTTTTTTGTAGGCTTCCTTTGTTCAGTTGGGCTCATGGACCCTTGGATGTTTTGTACATAGTTCTTCATTGGATTGATTTTATTTTTAATGTGACTTTGAACAACTTTTTTTTGGATTTGGATTTGTAGTTTTGATTTTTTTGGACGGACATGCAGCTTATCTTTTTTTCATTGCCGTTGTAGTTTGTTTCATTTCATTTGCATTCAATTTTTTTTAATACAATTTTGTTTTCATACTTCACTGTGTGGTATCATCTCATTGGTTTCATGCATGTCATGTTGGGTGTTTTCCCATTCATTTGCAACCATTGTGTGTGACGGACATGGGTTCATTTGCTTTATGAACATTGGGGGTGTAACATGTAATTTCCATTTCCATGTGGGTGAATGGGTTACTTGGTAGGGCCTTTTGGCTGTGGAGGCTGACCATAATGCACATGATTGGGGATTGTGAGGACCTGGGTGCAGGGGGACATGAGTGGGGGCCTGGTGGAGGCTGTCCCTGGTGACTGGGGAGGTGGGGGTGGTGGGAGACATGGGTGAGGGCCTGGTGGCAGGTGCCCCACAGTGCTGGGGGGTGGGGGGGGGTGGGGAACATGAGTTGGACTTGGGTGGGGGCCTGCTGGCAGGTGCCCCACAGTGCTGGGGTGTGGGGGGGATGGGGAACATGAGTTGGACATGGGTGGGGGCCTGCTGGCAGGTGCCCCACAGTGCTGGGGGGTGGGGGGGTGGGGAACATGATTTGGACATGGGTGGGGGCCTGCTGGCAGGTGCCCCACAGTGCTGGGGGGTGGGGGGGTGGGGAACATGAGTTGGACATGGGTGGGGGCCTGCTGGCAGGTGCCCCACAGTGCTAGGGGGTGGGGGTGCTGGGAGACATGGGTGGGGGCCTGCTGGCAGGTGCCCCACAGTGCTGGGGGGTGGGGGTGCTGGGAGACATGGGTGGGGGCCTGCTGGCAGGTGCCCCACAGTGCCGGGGGATGGGGGTGCTGGGAGACATGGGTGGGGGCCTGCTGGCAGGTGCCCCACAGTGCCGGGGGGTGGGGGTGCTGGGAGACATGGGTGGGGGCCTGCTGGCAGGTGCCCCACAGTGCTGGGGGGTGGGGGTGCTGGGAGACATGGGTGGGGGCCTGGTGGAGGCTGCCCCTGGTGGCTGGGGGGTGGGGGTGATGGGAGACATGAGTGGGGGCCTGGCCTGGTGGAGGGTGCCCCACAGTGCTGGGGGGGGTGGGGGGTGGGAGCCATGAGTGGGGGCCTGGTGGAGGGTTGGTGGAGGGTGCCCCTGCACTGCTGGGGGGTGGGGGTGGTGGGAGACATGGGTGGGGGCCTGGTGGAGGCTTCCCCTGGTGGCTGGGGGGTGGGGGTGCTGGGAGACATGGGTGGGGGGCCTGGTGGAGGCTGCCCCTGGTGGCTGGGGTGGGGGTGGTGGGAGACATGGGTGGGGGCCTGGTGGTGGGTGCCCCTGCACTGCTGGGGGGTGGGGGTGCTGGGAGACATGGGTGGGGGCCTGTGGAGGGTGCCCCTGGTGGCTGGGGGTGCAGGGGGACATGCGTTGGTGGGCAGTAGTGCAAGTTGACATGTGGGTTGGCTGGGGGGCATGGCCATGGTGGATGGGGTGCCTGCAGGACATGTGCAGGGTAGCCCCCTGTGGTGTGAGCCACCTGCAGGGGCCGTGGAGGGTGTAGAGGGAACACCTGGGAGGACCCACACGTGCAGTTCACGTGTGGTGCTCCCCGCGCACCCCTGAAATACGTGTACCCTGCTCGCACGGGCCTAATCGCGTGTGGAAATTCCCGCGCACCCCTGAAATACACGTACCTGCTGATATCGCGTGTGGAACTTCACGCGCACCCCGAAATACACGTACCCTGATGGAATCGCGTGGGAAACTTCCCGCGCACCCCTGGTATACACGTACCCTGGTGATTTCGCGTGTGAGACTTCCCCCGCACCCTGTAATACACGTACCCTGATGGAATCGCGTGTGGAACTTCCCGCGCACCCCTGAGATACGCGTACCCTGCTCGCACGGGCCCAATCGCGTGTGGAAATTCCCGCACACCCCTGAAATACACGTACCCTGATGGAATCGCGTGTGGAACTTCCCGCGCACCCCTGGAATACACGTACCCTGCTGTAATCGCGTGTGTAACTTCCCCTGCACCCTGAAATACACGTACCCTGCTGATATCGCGTGTGGAACTTCCCACGCACCCCTGGAATACACGTACCCTGCTGTAATCGCGTGTGAGACTTCCCCTGCACCCTGAAATACACGTACCCTGCTGATATCGCATGTGGAACTTCACGCGCACCCCGAAATACACGTACCCTGTTGGAATCGCATGTGGAACTTCCCGCGCACCCCTGGTATACACATACCTTGCTGATTTTGCGTGTGAGACTTCCCCCGCACCCTGTAATACACGTACCCTGATGGAATCGCGTGTGGAACTTCCCGCGCACCCCTGAGATACGCGTACCCTGCTCGCACGGGCCCAATCGCGTGTGGAAATTCCCGCGCACCCCTGAAATACACGTACCCTGATGGAATCGCGTGTGTAACTTCCCCTGCACCCTGAAATACACGTACCCTGCTGATATCGCGTGTGGAACTTCACGCGCACCCCTGAAATACACGTACCCTGCGGAAATCGCGTGTGTAACTTCCCATGCACCCTGAAATACATGTACCCTGCTGATATCGCGTGTGGAACTTCACGCGCACCCCGAAATACACATACCCTGATGGAATCGCATGAGGTACTTCCTGCGCACCCCAGTGATACACATAGCCCGCTTGCGGTGCTGGTACAGGGTTAGCGCAGCCCTTTGCGCTGGATTGGGTATATTGATGGCTTTTCCCTGCGCGAGAGGCGTTCTTGGGGGCGTAACTGGCGCTGCTGCAGGGTCGCTGCGCCACTGTGCGCCACGGCTGGTTTTGGTGGCTGGAATCCATGAATACGCTGTGCGCGGAATTGGATTTTAGCGCACGCGGCTGGCGCAGGGATTCGCACGCGCACACTGTGCGCCAGCCGCGTGTGCCACTTGTGCGCTGGATTCTATGAATTACCCCCCAAATAATTAAATAGCATCAGTTGAGTCACTGGGGCAGGGGGGAGATTGGGAGCATGTTCCTTCACATTTGACAAATAGATAATTAAATAGCATCAATTTGGTACTCTGGGAGGTTGGGTTTTGGGTGCAAGTTCATTCACATTTGAAAAATAAATAATTAAATAGCTTAAATTTGGTACTCTGGGAGGTTGGGATTTGGGCGCAAGTTCATTCACATTTGACAAATAATTAAATAGCATCAATTCTGTACTCGGGGAGGTTGGGTTTTGGGCGCAAGATCGTTCACATTTGACAAACAATTAATTAAACAGCATCAATTAGGTCACCTTGGCAGATGGCTGTTGGGTGCAAGTTCATTCACATTTGACAAATAAATAATTAAATATCATCAATTCTGTACTTGGTATGAAAACTGGCCTCCCTTTGCAATTGAGTTAAACTGAGACCACACCCATACTCCTGATCTCCTGGTAGCTGCAGGCTACGACTAGACACACAACACTGAGGACTCCAACCAACATATACACAATCAAATTGAACAGGAAAAATTCCCCAACCACTACCCCTTATTACCGGTTGGTTAGGCAATCTGTCACAAAGGACCCATCAAACTCCACAGAAACTGCCTAATTTAATATGTCAGGCATGCTGATAAATGGCACCAGGCATGCCCTAGCCCAAAAAAGAAACACAAGGTTTTGTTTAAGCCTGTCACCCTGTGATGCTGGAAATGCATTGGAGGGACAGGGCCTCCATGTCCTTGTCCTGTACTCTTTTATATCATGTGTGTTCTGTGTTATTGTGTTATTATCTGCACAGGAGTCCATGTGGGACTCCTGGCAGTGCAGCTCTTCCTCTTTTTGGTTTGGTGAATAGACCCTTGGGATGATCTTATGGCACCCAAGGGTGGGGAGACAACCCTGTACCCCTAGTGTATGTTTTTGGGCACCTGTGTGTGGCCCACGGAGAAGGGTATGGGCTGGTGGCAGCTCCATGCTGAATTTGGAAGGTAGTCTGAGCATCCTCCATTTTGGGATACCCAGGCCCTGCCATTGCAATCAGTTGGTTCCTGATGGGAGACACAATGGCCCCTGTGGCCTCTTGCTTTCCATTGCCTGTTACCTTGTTTTCCCAAAAGTCCTGGGGAGCCCTGACTCTGTCCTTTCCCCTGACAGGCTGTTGGGTGGAAGTTCAATATAAAGTATTGTGTGGAAGTCCAGACCAGACTGGCTGGAGCCTTCCCAGTGACTGTATGTTGTGGGAACACCCTTGGGGTGGGACCTGGGTGAATGGAGTGTGTGACCAATATACATTTCATGTTATGGGTGTCTGGTTTCTGGTGTGTGACACAACGAATGAGACAGCCTTGCTCGAAACTGGTATGAATGCAGTGTGGAGTGCTGAATGGCTGGGTACTTGTCCCAATCTACATTCCTTTTTGTGAGTATCTGGATGGAGAAGAATGGCCTGAATGCACTCTGAGCCTGATTGGCTGCCTGCCTGCTGAATGCCCTTCTTAATGATTGGCTGCCTGGGCCTGGATCACTAGTGTGACTGGGAGACAGAACAGCATATCTGGGGACCTCTCACTTACTGGAGTTGTTCAGAAGCTGAAGTCAAAACATGATGCTTACCTTGAAGCCCAGCTGGAAGAAGAAGGCTTTGCTGCTGCTTTCCTTAGACGCAATCAGAAAGCCGTTGTGTCTCCAAGAACTGATCCAAGAATGGACCTGGCTAGGAGACCTCTTCCTGAGCTAAAAGGGAACATTGTGCACCAGCTAACCTTCACCAAGGCTCCCTGGAAGTCAATCCTCGAATGGCTGCCGACCGGAGACGGGGACCACCAAGGAATCTGAAGTGAAGCGCCAGGATGTCGAGGCCACCGATGACCATCACTGTCGGCCGAAGTTTAGAAGACCACTGTAACCTCGTCGACTGGAGTTGCAGCGCTCCACTGCCTAAGACACTTTGAAATCAAGGAGAAAGTCGAGGGTGCCGATGAACCAAGGAGTATCTGCCGGTGGGTTTCCCACCACCCGAAATCCACAAAGACGCCGACAAAGATCCGAAAGCCAGCCGTGGTCGAGCCCTGATCACCAACGCCATCCGCGGACGACCTGACGCACTTGCTGGGCCTATGTTAAATAATTTTGCATTTATATAGCGCTATGAACCCTCAGGTATCTGAGCGCTACTTATTATTACCCACGGTGTGTGGTGCTCATTTATCGACCTTTATCGGAAGGATGAAAGGCTGAGTTTGGCCCCACCGGGATTCAAACCTGCGTTAGCAGGCTCTGCACGGATGTCAAAGCGAGCGCTCTACTTGCTGTGCCACTTGACCGGCTACATGTTCTTCATTCGATCTGCTTTGCTGCAAAAACTCTCGTCATCAAGGTATACCACACGCCTCATCTTCACAGGATGTCCACGACTGATCGTCGACAAGCACCGCAAGGACTGAAGCTGCTACCTCAATGCCATTGTTCCCCTTTTCTTGGGGGAATCTCGATGATCCGTGGCTCCTGCCTTAAAGGGAGTTCACTCAAGAAGGATCTGTTGACGACCCATCGATGAACTCTGCTAAACCAGGTACATTGGGGTAGTAGAACATTTTTAGAAGGGAACAAGACTCTGCTAAACAATATATGGACTGGGCTTGTCAAATATACTTTATTTACAGGTTGCCTAGGTGGGGGGATCCTCACACAGAACTGTGTCTAGTGGTAGAGGATCGGTATTCTGCCAATTGTTTAACCAACTTGTTTTCCTCCCATGTCTAGTGTTGGTTCACATTGTTATTAGACTTGTATGTAATTTACAACTATCAGCAGTTGGTGTATTTTAATGGAGTCAAGAGTTAACTGTGGTGCCACATAGCTATTGTACATATTTATCATTATAGTATTGCCTGAGCACAAAGTGTGTTATTGTGGGTGTGTGTATATATTCGGAACCGTATTTATATATAGAACTGTGTTATCACTAATATAGTGAGTGGTGATTCCTTTATGGGGGCTTGGGGATTACACTGTACTTAAGAACTAGCCTGCAAAACCTCCTGAAAGCTTAAGCATTGATTGCTCGTCCAACGTTACTATTTAGAGAATCTTCACTGGGGTGTTTTGTGCTTCTACTCTGCCATATAGAGGGCAGGAGTACAGATACCCCCCTCCAGTCTTTACACACCCGAATGGTCTCTGTCCACACCGTCCTTTCCCTTCACCAAATGTCCCCTTTCCACCCGTTTACTATCCCAATTCAGGATGGGAACCATCCCACAGAGTGGATGCACCACCTACGGGGTACTGTGCTGTGGGGAAGCAAAATAAAACACAAGGGCCCTGCTGCCCGCCTATTTCTATGCCTGTCTTGTTCCTCCAGACCACTGCCCAGTCAAACTTTACCATGACTGGGGAAAACGAGGGAGAAAAGACACACACCAGGAGAAAAAGGGAAAAGAAAAAAAACAACCATGGGTCCTAAGGAGAGGCACCTGAACTTGCCTGAGGTGAAAACTCTTCAGCACCACATGCAGAGGCTACGGAATGAACATTTTACTGTTTGCGTTATTTGACAAGCAATGTATGACCTAATTCAGGCCTGTCTGTACATACAAACATGCGTGCATATTATACAGCGCACACAGTGTAATACGCCCCCTCTGACTGAACTTGCTCAACCCGGTACAGGCCTGTGTGTAAACAATCATATGCAGTTGATACAGTGAAGCCGCCGTACAAATGTGTCCATTCTTTTCACCACTTTGCACTTTCCCTCTCCTACCTCAGTGCTCGGATTGGGCTCTGGAGGAGTAGGACAGGCTCTGTCCCTCATCGCAGCTCCGGCGTGTGAGCCGGAGCACCAGTCACATCTACCCTATTATGGCTCCTGGCCCGACCCACAGTCTCAACCCTGGATAGGGGAGAGAGTGAGCTGAAGGCCCTGAGGCGAACAGCCTGAGGGAACGAGCCTTTACAAGGAAGGCACCACAACCCTCTGTGGTCCCTCACTTCTCCCTCTCCTGTCTCCTGGCACTCTTCCACTCTTCTCGTCATGGATTCCCCCCCAGGCTTTATCTCCCCCAGGTAACTTCCACCTGCGCAGGACGGCAGGAGAGCTCCTGACTGACATAAGGTGAAATTACCTCACCCATCTGCTTGCTCCTCCTGTCGGAGGAGCATACCATGTGTGTAAATCCTCGCACGCGGAATGCTAAGAAAGAAACCTGAGGAAAGAAAAAAAATGCCAGCCACAATAATGCGCACAAACAGTCATATCCAAACAGAAACCTCGAAAAAAAGGTGGGTTTACACTCACACACACACTTCACTTCCCCACTCACCCTTTCCCCTTTTGTTGTTGCTCTCAAAAGGTGTACTTACGTTTGCGTGTTCACCCAAGCTCCTTCGTCACGGGATGCCACCAACGGCCTGCACTCTCCTAGGAGCCGCACCCGCTTCAAAGAGCAGGCAGGAATTCTGTGAAAACGGCTCCTGTAGACAACTGCAGGTTGTACGCTTGGGACTAGTCACTGTAGGTGGTTGCGGCCCCTCAAGAGATGTGGCCTGGAAGCCTCTGTCTTTGCAGGGATCGCTGGGACCACGTCGGGGTCATCAAACATTTAGAGAAGCCCCTCAACGCTCACACCACAAAAAATACAACCCACTAGGGAAAAAAGCCCAGCACCCCCCTTGCAGGGAGAACACAGTTTTATTTCCACAAAAATAGAAAAGTACCAACAAAGAGTTCTGATTCGACGGAACATTGTGGCAAAATCAGTACGAACAACCCTTCATGAAGGCATACAGTGTCATTAGTGCGGTGAATTACATAATGTGCAAGCCTGCGTGGCTGGTTGGTCGAGACCCTATACATAGGCTACCTGATCCATAAGGGATGCCAGGCCATTGTTCCCAGCACCTTCTGTCCACCTTTTTCCATGTGGGTTCCTCCTGTCACATCATTGTGCGTGAATTTACCAATGATTGGCAGTCATGTGAAGAAATGCAATACAGACTCTTTCTCTAACGTGATGTGCACTTGGTAATGCAGACATGGGCTAAGAGGATACTTCAAGGCCATTGCTTCTAACAAACTTCAGCTTGATTCCAGACAAGTTGGCGCCAAACAAAGTTCTCCACCCTCATTTTAGCTATCTGTTTTATCCTTCTTGGCACCTCGCAGCACAATTCACGTGGCTTATGGTGAAGGCGACTAATCTCTGTTTTCATGTCTTTTCTGATTGACTGGGGGTTTAACAGTTTTGTGGTTGGTTGCCTGGGACTGCCTGGTACCTTGGAATGATGGGATCTTGGGGCTGCAGCTTTCGGGTGCTATTACTTAGAGCTGGGACAGCAAGGGTCGGAGACTTGTGCCCTCCTTCTCCTGCGATTACTTTTCACAGTGTGCTGTCAACCCCCTTTTGGCCTTGCAGGGTGCCTTCCTTCTGGGATACGAAATGTTGGCAACATGTGACAATGAAGGGTCTATGAATCTCTATAGCTGTTGCCTTCCTCAACGTTGCCCAACCTCCAATCCATTACTGCCTGCATATAGTTTATTTCTATGTGTGTGACTCGATGCTGCAGCCCTGGCTTCACCGCAAAACTAGGCCTTGATTCCAATATGGCTGCTACTCTTCAAAATGGTGTTTCATTCCCCATGCATACTAGAACAAGACACTCCCCCCTTCATTATGGCTCTTAAGGACACCCCCTCCCTGTGTAATTCCCTTAGCCCCTACTGTACCTTCCTGTGTCTCTGTTTTATCAGAAAGCGGTGGAGGTTATGGGACAGGGTCCAGGAAGATCCCCCTCCTTCCCAACAGGTCTGAGATAACACCCAGATTTCAATGGAGAAGGCCCAAGTCGCACAGTGCACAGGAAAATCTTTGGAATAAATTGAATGTAGCAATGGCTAATTTCTGCTGGGGAGCAGGTTTCCCAACAATTAGACAGAACCGCATACAATTGTGGGTTCCAGGCTATTATGAGAACAATGGGGTACTCCTGTCACGGGTGGTTTTAAACCAGTTCTTCCTGAACTTGGAGGATGCATGATCAACCTAAGTTTTGTATAAAAAAAGAGAGGTTGGGGCGACGAAGAGGCATAAACCCCTTTTTGCTGTGGCGGTCACACAAACGATTGAGCAGAATGAATCTTCATTGGTGAAGCAATGAGCATGAACAACTAGCCTTTGTTTAGCCTGACATGGCGGGGGGGGGGGCAGAAAAGTTGGGAAAGAATGGCACCCCCGGTTTTTCAGCTTCCAGGCCTGGCTAGTGAAAAGAAGGAAATAATGCCACTCCCTGCAGCCCAATACTGGGGACATACAAGTCATCCTGAGCAGGAGGATCAAGAAGGTTGGGGGGGTGGGGGGGAGACCTGGATTATGAAAAGAGAAAAAGTTGGTACAGAGATAAAAAGAGAGCTTATGAAATAACGTTGGCAAAAACCGTTTGGAATAATAAAGAAGGGGGGTGCAATAGGAAAGAAATTAAACAAGTGCGGATGCACACATCCTGCAGTCGTCTATGTTGACTTTTATCTTGATTGTTGTGTAAATAAATAATGCCACAAATATGCCTGGGCTATGTTTTTGAAGGACGCTGGGAGCGGGCAAACGAAATAAGCAGGGCCATGGTTTGAGCCGATGGGGGTGGGGCGAGCAGTGCTGGACTGCCTAGGTTATAGACACTGCTCATCATATTTAATATTCTTTCAAAGCGAGGGAGGCTATAGAGTGTTAGCATGCAGCACTCAACGCCTGTTAGCGTTAGATTGCCCTTGTCTGTTGTCTTGGTGGTGGTGTATGTCTCACAAGCACATTCCAGCTGTCTCCATTTACTCCATGCCCTGTGTATTTTGACATCACCGTCTCTGGCGCTAGCACCGTGCACATGCTTGCTGTCATACCGATAAGTGTTTTGACATCAAGGGGACACATCGGCAGCATATAGGTGACAAAGCTCTCTTCACAGGGCACCCCTAATGAAGCAGATAGACTGGCCCGCGGGAGTCAGGCAGAATTAGTGTATCTCTATTGGCCGCTTCCAGATATGAAGAGTGCGGGTCACAGACACCAAGCGTCGCACTCTCCACTTTCGCGTATCTTGCAGTTACGGCAGATATCCCTTTTCAGGGTCAAGATAGGGCAGTCGGTGGCTCGTCAGGCCTGGATGTTGAAATGCATGTTCGGTTCACTTCAAACAAAGCTCCCTGGATAAGCATTTCCGCAGAGGGCCTGAATTTGTGAGAGGCGCGTTGCTCTAGGCCTGGATTTCTGAGAAGAAGTCATGGTAAAATCCGCGGCTGATATATGCGAAACGGGGCCGAGTGGAGAGGTGGGCAATCCAGCTCAGTGAACACGTTACTTTGCGAGCCAGGCCTGTACTTCGACGGCTCCCATGGAGGCAGAAGTGAAGGCCACATCTCGGCTCTCTGTCTTTTCTTTTAACCATTTTCTGCCACGCAAAGATAATCAGGGTTATGTAAAGTATGTGTGCTCTTTTGACAGTCCGCGATAGCTCATTAATTCAATCACACCACACGCCATTGTGCTCAAAGTGTTTGAAATGCGGACAGGGATGGGGGCTTCTTTAATCCTGTCAATCAACGTTAACATATTTCCCCCAGTTGCCATGGCTGGGGCCAGAGTTCATGAAAACACAGAATACGAGCCAACAAAACAAGAATAAAGACCTATTTGAGCTACTCTTTTTAAAGCACATCTACCATGCACAAAACATGGGAAGTAAATGTAGACAAGTTTGGATACAGAGAGGAAAAGAAGAGAGAAAAGGAATCAGAAAATCAAATAGGGCCTATAAAAACTTGACCTGTGAGTCTCTGGGAAAAAAAGCTGATGAATTGCTCCCTGGTCGGACAACGTTCTTTCTTTCGTTCGTTCTCCAGCAATACAATGGCCTATGTATTATAAACACATGCCACTGATGTCTTTACACTGTTAAAAGCCAGCTCAGACCAACGGATGCTGATAGGCGACAACAAGGGGCTGTGTTGTGTTTATTCTCTGGCTCTCCCACCCCGCTGCAAGCGAGCACTGGGAAAGTTATTCAGGCATATAGCCCCACAAAGGGAAGATAGGCGATTTGCGATGTCACATGGCGAGGCGTGACAGACTTACTTTCTTGTACGCAACATGCCCCTGCTCCCATGAGCAAATGAAAAATTAGCTCTTTATCAAACCAAGGCCTAAAAAATGTTGGCCACTCGAGGACTGGCACGTAGAACAACGGCGAGCAACTCAAGTTTTACAATTGAAAGCAAAGGTCGCAAATGAAAACAATTGCACCATGCCGTGTTGCCACAGATAGCGTGCAGGTGGAAGCAGAACCCAGCAAACGGATTTTCCCACACCAACATGACATGGGAACGCGTTTTTGGAAACTCTAAAGAATTGTACACGTTTAATTTATCAATGATGGCAAAATGATTTAGATGGAATTCTCCCACCACCGGAGACACACATTTTGCTATCCTTTTTTTGATTCTGGGCATGTTTTTTATTTTTAATTTATTTTTTATTTCGACTCTACAAAGCATACAATAGTTTCACAATCCGTAGAGGTCGCCGACATTTGCCCAGCTACCCTGCAATATAGTCAGTACATACATCAAGTTTAAAGAACACCATATGGTAATTTATCACCACATTTCAAGGTTACTATTAGAAAATATTCAACTACGATGGCTATTTGCCATTGTTAGAAAGGCTACTTGGATAATTCATAGAATTTAGCGCAGAAGTGGCGCACGCGGCTGGCGCACAGAGGGAGCGTGCGCCAGCTCGCACCAGCAGTGTGCGCCAAAACCCATTTTGATACACACACAGCGTATTCTTGGATACTTACATCCATAACCAGCCATGGCGCAGAGTGGTGAGGCGACCCTGCCACAGCCCAGTTATGCCCCCACCCCGCCCCATGTGCCAAAAACATTGCACAAATACCCTACATGGCGCATAGGCCAGTGGACCAGCATACAGCCCCCAACCACGAAAACGCGCTAAAAACGCCACACAGCCCTCACGCGCCAGCAAAATCACATTTAAAAACCCTGCGCACACCTCGGATTACGCGTACCCCGCTTGTGCCAGCGAAATCGTGTGTAAAACTCCATGCTTACCCCTCGGAATATGCATACCCCGCTCGCGCCAGCGAAATCGCGTGTAAAACTCCCTGTGCACCCTCGGACTACCCGTACCTCGCTCACTCCAATGAAATCGCGTGTAAAACTCCTTGCGCACCCCTCGGAATAATTGTACCCCGCTCGCACCAGCAAAATCACGTTTAAAACTCCCCACACACCCCTCGGACTACGCGTACCCCGCTCGCGCCAGCAAAATCACGTGTAAAACTCCATGCGCACTCCTCGGAATACGTGTACCCCGCTCGTGCCAGCGAAATTGCGTGCAAAACTCCCTGCGCACCCCTGGAATATGTGTACCCCACTCGTGCCAGCAAAATCGAGTGTAAAACTCCACGCGCACCCCTCAGAATATGCGTTCCCCACTCACGCCAGCCCAAACATGTGTAATTCTCACTCCCGTACCCCTAGATTCACGCAGCAGTGTGGTGAGAAGGCACATGCACCCCCTGCAGCCAGACCACGCCACAGTGGTCCACCCTACACCCCTCCCCATGCCCTGTAGGCAGTCCATCCACCCTCCCCATGCCCCGCAGGTAGCTCATCCACTCTGACCATGCCTCACAGCCAGCTCATCCACTCTGACCATGCCCCCAGGCAGCCCATCCACTCTGACCATGCCGGCAGGCAGCCCATCCACTCTCCCCATTCCCCACAGGCAGCCCATCCACTCTTACCATGCCCGCAGTCAGCCCATCCACCCTGACCATGCCCCGCAGGTAGATCATCCATCCTCCCATGCCCGGCAGGCAGCCATCCACCCTGACCATGCCCCGCAGGCAGACCATCCACTCTGACCATGCCCCTCAGGCAGCCACCCACTCTCCCCATGTCCCGCAGGCAGCCCATCCAATCTAATCATGCCCCGCAGGCTGACCATCCACCCTGACCATGCCCTGCAGACAGCCCATCCACTCTTACCATGCCCCGCAGGCAGGCCATCCACTCTGACCATGCCCTGCAGGCAGCCCATCCTCCCTGACCATGCCCCGCAGGCAGACCATCCACTCTTACCATGCCCCGCAGGAAAACCATCCACTCTGACCATGCCCCGCAGGCAGCCCATCCACCCTGACCATGCCCTGCAGGCAGACCATCAACTTTTACCGTGCCCCGCAGGTATCCCATCCACCCTGACCATGCAAGCAGGCAGACCATCCACTCTGACCATGCCCCGCAGGAAACCATCCACTCTCCCCATGCCCTGCAGGCAGCCCAGCAACTCTTACCATGTCCCGCAGGCTGACCATCCACTCGGACCATGCCCCGCAGGCAGACCATCCACCCTGACTATGCCCTGCAGACAGCCCATCCACTCTTACCATGCACCGGAGGCAGCCCATCCACTCTGACCATGCACCGCAGGCAGCCCATCCACCCTGACCATGCCCCGGAGGCAGACCGTCCACTCTAACCATGCCCCACAGGCAGCCCATCCACCCTGACCATGCCCCGCAGGCAGACATCCACTCTTACCATGCCCTGCAGGTAGCCCATCCACCCTGACCATGCCCTGCAGGCAGCCCATCTACTCTTACCATGCCCTGCAGACAGACCATCCACTCTGACCATGCCCCGCAGGCAGCCCATCCACCCTGACCATGCATTGCAGGGAGACCATCTACTCTTACCATGCCCCGCAGGTAGCCCATCCACCCTGACCATGCCCCACAGGCAGACTATCCACTCTGATCATGCCCTGCAGGCAGCCCATCCACCCTGACCATGCCCCGCAGGCAGCCCATCCACTCTTACCATGCCCCACAGGCAGACCATCCACCCTGACCATGCCCCGCAGGCAGGCCACATGGCACCATGCACTTGGGAGCCCCGGCTCATGTCCCCCCACCCCTCCCCATTGACGGGAACCTGCCAGCAGGCCCGACTAATTTTCCCCACCCCCCATTGACAGGCACCTTCCAGCAGGCACCGAATCATGTCCCCCCACCCACCCCCCATGGACCAGCACCTGCCAGCAGGCCCCGACTCATGTCCCCCTCATCCCCCCATTGACAGGCACCTGTCAGCAGGCCCCAACTCATGTCCACCCCCCAATTGACAGGCACCTACCAGCAGGCCCCGACTCATGCCCCCCCATTGACGGGCACCTGCCAGCAAGCCCCGACTCATGTTCCCCCCATCCGCCCCATTGACAGGCATCTGCGAACAGGCCCCGACTCATGTCCCCGCAAACACCACGTCATAACTATACAGACCCATGACCCTAATGCCAAGCCAAATTCCACACCCCCAGCCCCCAGTACAAACACCCAACGATCCACTGCATCCACTCCCTACTAGATTACCCATTCCATGAGAGCCTGAAAAGAACCAGCATGCCCACCAACAAATGTCCCACAGAACCACACAGTGGCAACACATGACTGAGCCAATGCTCACGGAGACATGCACAAAAGAAATAGTAGACCACACCAAGAATGAAGAATAATGAAATTAAAAACAAATGACAATATGAAAACACACATGTAAATAAAGAAATAATGAAAGCAATATGAAAAAGAAAGTGAAATCCAAGGAAAAATAAAAATCCAAAACATGAAAAAAATAGTGGTCCATACCCAAAGTCCATAGAAATAAATCCCAAGGTGAAAGCATAAAAAACATTACTCCATGTAAAAAAATAAAATAAAGTATGTACATGTCCGTAAAATTGTAAACAAATGTCTGAAGGGTCAATTATCCCAAAACAAAAGGAAACCTACCTAAAACTCTATCTAAAACACAACTATATACAAAAGTGGAGCAAAGTCCATGAACTCCAAATAATAATAAAAACCAAATGAAACCTAAACCTAAATAACTATATACAAAGGCGACGGGCTAGTCCAATGGCTCACTTTTTGATGTCCCGGGCCAGGGCATCATCGAACTCCACATCGATGTTCCGGAGGCGGGCCTCTTTCCTGGCCTCGAGGTCTCACAGGGATGCAGCCATGGCCTCCTCCAACTCCCTGCGAGTTGCCTTGAGGCACTCAGCCCGCCTCAATGCCCTGTGCATGAAGGTCTCCGCCCTGACCATTGTGAGCCGTGCCCTCTCTGCCCGCCGCCGCTCTGCACCTATTTGCTGGCCTAAACGCTGCCACATGGAAGACACTCCCAATCCTGGGTCCTCCTGCCCGCCGCCCGATGCCTGCCTGATGATGTAGAGGGCCCCGAGACCACATTCCTCCTACGCCCTGCTTGTATTTGCCTGCACATCGTCTGTTGTCAGGGGTCCAGTTGCTGGGATGACCATCTGTGCTGGAGCTCTGACTCCCGACTGTGGCAGGGATGGGATCTCCACCAGCCTGGCTGCGTTGGTTGGGGCAGGTCCAGAGGGGGCCCTGGTGTCATCTTTGCTGGAAGACGGCACGGAGAATGACTGGCGTATAGTGTGCACAGAGGAGGAGAGGGCCACAAGAGAATGCGTCAAATGGAGGAAACACCCCAACCATGCGCCCTCCCAACTGGGCCACGTTGGCACACATCTCTTCGTGATGACGTGCATGGTCCGCTCAGGAAGCACGCACGTCATCACAAATGACATGTGTGTGCAAGGTTACCAGTCATTTGGTCGAAAACCAAAGGATCGAATGCCATTTTTTTTTTCCTATGGGGGGGTTCCCACCAACCCCTAGTTTTCTTTATTAAAAATATTTTTTAACCAACCAAAACTAAAAAAATATATATAAATAAATAAATAAAAAAATTGAACTTTTTTTTCTGACCATTTGACTGTCGATCAAATGGTCATTCGATCTTTTATTTTCAGCCATTTGACTGGACACCTTTGTGCAACACGACACCAATCAGGACAGACTCAATCCTGTCACGGGTTCCCATGTCCACAGGTAGAGGAGTGCCAGATGACGTGGTCCTCCCCCTACCTGTGGACGGGCCTGGGACGGGGCATCCCTGCTGGTACATGGTGATGCAGTCACAGTGTCAGGGACATTGACATGAACAGGCAACTCCGCTGCGACCTGTGCTGCCTCCTGCCCATGGACTGCACCAATTGCACCAGTGGTACCACCCCCACCAGGCCCCATGTGCAACTCTTAAGCAGCCTCCTCCGTACACACCACCAACCTAGATGTCTCTACACCATCTTCCGTCATCGCCAGCCCCTGTGGGGGCTCACTCACCCCTTCAGCTGCAACCGTAGTGGTGGATGCTGCACCAGTCCCCTCAATCCCAGATGATGGAATTTCCTGGGAGGGTGACTGGGCCTTGCAGCGCCGGCCAGTGGAGGCATACCTGCCGCTTTCCTCCACAGCGTCGTCTCCGCCCTCTTCTTCACTCGCCGCTGTGTAAAGGGAGACATTGAACACAAGCATCAGGGTACTGTACAATAGTCCCCTAGACACAAAGCAATAGCACATGAGTGGCACTGTCAAACGTCACTTCCATCATGTCCCTCCACAACACATGGGTCAGTGCAGGCAACACACATGCAGGAACAGGCATGGCACATGCACAAAACATGTGCATCCATGTCCAGGGAACCGTATAAACATCCAATGGTGGGCTTAAACTCACATGCATCATGGGACATGCTGATCACATGCACACACATCACCAGAGGGTCATGCATCTGGCCCTATATACCCCAAGACACTGTGGATACAAGGATGACTAGGCTGTATCAGTGGATCAACACATCATCACGGACATGTGTCATGCATCCACGGCATTTACCTGTCACTCACACACTACTCAGACACACGGACATGTACACCATGCACGTCCATGACAGCAACACCCATCTATCACACCCCAAACATGTCCAAGTACAAACACAGGCATGCATACATGTGTGCATTCTGCATGCTGCTCTGCATGATACATTGCAACACATACACCATCCATGTGGGTCACGCCTGACTGGACTGACATTCAGCACCATCATGTCCCTGCACACACACATCCATACATGACCCATTTCACACATACAGCCAAGTAGCTAACTACCACCACATTGCAACACGCACTGTTTTAAATGGGAATGCATGGGCACTTACCGCTCGACTCCAGATGGGCCAGCATCCTGAGGATCTGGTGATGAAGCACTGGGCGAATGCACTCCAGGACCATCATCTGCTCGGTGGTAAGGTGGACCCGGCGCCCGACTGCATCCGCTGCGTCCAAGAGGCACCGGGCCTTCTTGAGGGTCCTGGACATGTAGTCCTCCCAGCGCTTCTGGACATGTTTGATGTCATGGGGTGCCACCCCCTCCGCGTTGCTGGCACCCACTATGTCCTTCCAGATCCTCTTCCATCCTTCCTTGACGGCACGCAATGGTGTGAAGAGGGCATCATTATGACCCAGGGTTTGCTCCACCAGGATGCCAACTTCATTGGCAGTGAAGCTGGCAGCCCTCTGCCTCTGTACTGGGGGGTTGCCACTGGTGCCGGATGGTGGTGTGTCAGACATGGCAACCCCCGAGGCAGGTGTGGGTGGGAAACTGGGTCCTGGCGCTGGGCTGTGGAGCGATGGAATACCAGTCGGGAGTCTTCTGTTCCAGAAGGGGTGGTCATAGCAACTGGACTCCTGCAAATGGCTGAGGTGCAGGCACCGAATGGCAGGGCACTGTTGGCAGCAGGCAGGCAGGCAGGCAGGCAGCAGCAGATGGCTTGTAGTAGGCTCTTCGGGGAACTGGGGGGCAGGAAAAGGGCCTTCCGGGCAGAAGCATGGTCTTACGTGTGTTGTTGCATGGCCAGCTTGATGCTGAGTGAATTGGCATGTGAAAAAACAGCACGTCAGCATGTAATTCGAGGAAAGGGCCTTAGCGCATAAGCGTGTAAGTGATGTGAAGCACGCAGGCATTTCTCTCGGCACAGGTGCATAGTGAATCTGCATGTGCAAAAACAGCACGTCCGTGTATGAATGCGTGTAATTCGGGGAAAGGGCCTTAGCACGTAAGCGCGCCAGTGACGTTATGCACACAGATGTTGCCTTCAGCACGGGTTAAAGGTAAGCGCGGGCAAGAAGTCCACTGTACGTGCTGTTCGTGGAGACTGACGCGTGTGTTTACTCTTCTGGATTCACACGCGATTACTTCACAGCATTTGAAGTTCATACCTCTTCTTTTGGCAGGGTGTTGCGTACCCGCAAAAGCGCATGTGTTTTTCTTTTTCTTTTCCACACAAGGCAGGTGGTGAATCGTTCATGATATTTTTCCCACTGTGGTTCCCCCTGTGCTTCCCCCTGTGCATCGCGTACCGTTTTTGAGGTCATAGTGGCCCGCCTGTTCCATGTGTATGTGTTTTTTGTGTCCCATCGTACTTCTGGAGGTATAATCCATACACATGGGTTACCAGGGTCACGTGCACGTTTTTCTTTTGAATTTGTACAATTTTTAAATTATTTTTTTAAACATTTTTTAAATTTTTGCGTGACCCATCATATTTCCCCAGCGGTCACAGACAGCCTTGCAGGAGCAGAGGGTACCTATTCCATCCAGTACCCTGCCCCCTTCCACCCAATTGCCCAGGACAAATGTTGAGTGCACCTCCCATCGGCTATTTACCATCTGTGTCATGGTTAGGAGGCCACCAAAGGCTAAGTGCGGCAAAGTTGGGCGTCTTCCCAGGGCTGGGCGTGGTCAGGCATGTGGTCGGGCACATGGGCTTGGAGACCAGGGGGGACAGGGAGTCCAGGGTGGAAGAGGCAGGGGTGGCCCACTGGGGCAGGATGCCCAGCCACGTGCTGGTGCAGACATGCCACCATTCCCTGTGGCTCCTGGAGATGCAGCTGTTGCACCACAACATGGCACCCATATGACCCAACAGCAACTTACATCTGCTGTCACGGGCCCACCGATGGTGGTAGCTGCAGGTGCAACTGTGGGGACTACCACCCGGGCTCAGACCCAAACCGAACCTTCTGTCCTCATTCCAACACCCACTGCCTTGGTCCAGTCCACCAGCGCCACTGCCCCCACTGATCAGGACCACATTGCCCACTCAGGGTCAGGACCACCGCCCAAAAGGAGGAAGGGTGCTCCTGGGCAAGACGTTAGGACCCTAGACACAGCACCGGCCTCCGGCACGTCGAGGAAGTAGCCTTTCGGCAAGCAGGAACTGGACTTCCTTGTGGACTACGTGTCGGCACACCAACGCGATATGCTTGTGGGCCCACATTGCCATACAATGCCTCCCCAGCATTGGGGCCACTGGCAGCATGTTGCGGATGGTATGACAGCCATGGGATTCCAGGTACGCACGGCTCAGGACTGCTACAAGCATTGGGATGACCTCCAACGCAGTGCAAAACAAAAGAGTGCCTCCAATTATTCTATGTCTCTGGTGACTGGTGGTGGGCCACCACCAGAGGAGGATGAACTCACTCAGCATGAGGATATCACTGCAGAGTTCATCCTGGAAGAACAAATCCGTGGACTGGGAGAGAGGATGGATTATGATCCATCGTCCGCTGAGTATTGATGCGTGTTACTCAATGACATGTGTGTTTGGTGTGTGTGACACTCCCAGCTACAACTTGGGTCCTTCCTTTCATCAATCTCTCTCTCTACCTGTGGTGTTCACTAAGGGTCTGACCTCTTGGCCTGGCTTTACAAACAGGACCTGTCAGCTCTAGCTACTGCATTTCATTTTCTGCTACGACTTCCAGTGCTATGCTGATGACACTCAACTCATTTCCAGGCTGCCCTTGGCCACCTTTCTCCCTCCACCATTTCTGATTGTCTCATTGACATTTGAAATTGGTGTACTTCCAACAATCCCTGTCTAAATGCCAGCAAGACTGACATCCCCGTCATTGATAGACCTTTGCCATCCTTTCCCCTCACTCTCTGGCCAGCCCCCCTTGGCGCTCCTCCAACCCCCACCTGTAAGGCCAACAACCTCTGGGTCACCTTTGATTCCACACATTCCTTTTCCACACACATTTTTGACGTTTCTTGAGATATATTAACTTCTTGCTTAACCTCCTCAGGGGTACTGTGCCTTTCCTATCATTCACCTACAAGCTCACAGTCTCTCAAGCTCTGATTGTCTCAAGGTTGGACTACTGTGACAGGCTCTTTCAATATCCTACCTGCCTCCACACTCCGCCCTCTACCACTAATCCAGTACAGGACTGCAAGACTTGTCCTTGGCCTCAAACCCTGGGATCCTATCTTTCCAGCTCTGAAATCCCTTCATTGGCTACCAGTGGCTGCAAGGATTATACTTCTGACCCTCTGCATTGTGCACAAGGATTTTTGGGCCCTGGGTCCAAAATACCTTCAACTATCCCTCTGCCAATACCTCCCCTCTCGAGTCGTTGCATCTCTACCTCACCCTACCTCCAGATCAGTTGTTTATCGAAGAAATAAGCTGGGGGCAGATCTGTGTATATGGCTCGGACCTCCCTTTGGAACAGCCTACCTGCCACGTTGAAACTTGAGGAGAAACATCTCTGCTTCTGGAAGCACCTCAAGACTTTCCTATTTGCTCCTGCATCAGCCTCTCTTCTCCCCAGCTGAAGAGTTTCCTCTCTTGGCACTATGCACCTGCACACCCTCTGGCCTTCGGACCCAGGTACCTGCTCAACCTGCCTCCGTGCTGCACTGCCTCCAGGCCTCCTATTGCAATGGGTCCTGTACGTGTACCCATACAGTCCCCCACTCTTCTTCTGAACTCAGCAGATTTGACCTATCCAAATGATCTTGCACTTTCCACTTGCTGGCTGCACTACCACTTTTTGAATGCCTATTCTATCATTGGACTTCATTTTCATTTTTTGCTCTCCTCTGTTTGGCACATTCCACTTCTCCCCCTTCCAGGGTCTTCAACCCCTTATCCCTTCTCCGTGTACTTGCGTTTTCTCAATGTCACTGTGCCCAGTATGATCGTTGTTTTCATTTCCTTTTCTCCCTTGTTCCCTCCTTTTGCTTGGTTGCACTCTGAGCCTCTTGTGTACGAGGCCAATCTTGATGAGATGTCATATCATGTCATATACACCCTTTGTCCTTGGTGCAGTGTGTCTCACTCTGATGGCGGTGGCTCCCTTTGCACATGTGTGCACATTCATGTTCCATGTGCATTCCATGTATGCCCCTAGGTGTCCTTGACCGCCTGCTCATTGTAGTATGTCTGCAGGATGATTCAAGTGGCATGTTATTTGGACAGCCATTTCATGCTCACAGTGGTTCTATGTGTCAGCATGCACGACTTTAGGGTGTCCACATCTGTGTCATGCACATGGCTCCCCCTGTTACATGCCCACTGCCTCTTTTCAACTGGTGTTGTGTCTTCTGCATGCATGGGTGTACTACTGATGGTTCCTCATCTGTCCTGCATCATGTCCACTTCTCATCAGCTGTAGTGACATTTGACTGACGACATGCAATAGACACATGCCAACACTGTCTGCCAATGCACAGTTCTGTGGGGAACTTTTCATTGCCATGCAGTGCCTCGCTGATATTGCCCAGAAGGTGGGTGTTTCACGGTATCCATGCTACATGGTCCATGCCATTTGCACATGATTGCTGCAATTGCCCTTACACTGCTGTCATGTTTGGAGATTGACATCACTGCATACGTGTTGATGTTGGAAGTTGAGGGGGTTCACATACACTGCACCGCACACACCCAATCCTATTCCAAGTTCAGCCCTTCAACATGCCAACACAATGCTGCTGTGTGAAAGTGCCTGCTACAGGTTGTGTGTGATGCAGGTGATGGGCAACATGCAAAACATGTGATGGCTTCACATTTAGCACACATCCTTTTCTGCTTTTGGGATACCCTTGCATTGCAATGCCACTGGATACATGTTGGGCTTTGAATTGCGTGTGACATGTCTGTTTCATGTGTTGTCTGTCAATGTTGTGATCTGTATGTGTGTGGTATGTGCTACTGACATGTGTGTTCTTGTTTCTTTTGTGTATGTTGCAGGTGATGAAGCACTGGAGGCAGAGGATGAAGATATATTCCCAGACACAGTGGTCAGTTCACATGACCATCCAGGCACCAGTGGTGGTCATGGGGTGGCAGCCCACAAGAACCCACTGGTGCTCCAGGCCATCGTGTCCAGAGCAGACTCTGAGTCAGGCTCTGATGTATCCTCTGACCACTATTTTGGGCCGGATCTGCATCATGACGTGTCGTCGCCGGTAAGTGATCCTGTTTTGGATGATCTTCTGTCTGCGACACCTGTATCAGGGGGCCAAGCAGGGTTGGAATGTCCACCTCTGGTGGTTACGGGTGCACGGTCACACTCAACACCATATGGCCATGTTCTTGGGACATCAGGTCGATGGAGGGATGCAGTCCTGCAGCCACAGGCAGCACCAACCTGTGGGAAGGTGACTGTATAAAGGCAAACTCCTCCCACTTAGTTTAATAATCTTTGGACTTCAGAAGAAAAGGATTTTACTGGGAATTAATAAGGGTATAGTCACCCATAGTCATTACAATTGTGGTGAAGATGAAAATTCCCAAGGAAGGAACAAGACATTTCCCAAAACCACTAATGGGAAGATTTGGAACAACCTGTTATTTAGAATGCCTACCTGCCCCCGGAGACATTGGTGCCTGGGTGTCTGCCTTTTGGAATTGGCACACCCGCAAGCGCTCTCAACCATTTTGGCAACCATTCTGGCTAGGAAGGGAAGAAAGCAGACATATCTTTCCTCAGAAACTCAGTGTAGGGTCTGCCAGCATACCAAGAACCTGCTGCATGGAAAGTCTGCCTACAGCTGGAACCTTTTGCAGGATGTTTTACTCGGGTGAAAAGGATTCCAAGGGAATTTTCCACCTACCCTAAATCAGGGATACACAATTTTCATTTATTTAATAAAGTTCTTTTCATGAACCTGGGAGACACAATTTGACAATATTGATTCCTTACAGTCTCCCCCCCCCCCCCGCACCCCACCATTTCAGGTCAAGAGACACACAGGGTTGCATGCATTTATTTAATAATAAAATAGAAATAAATGAATGAATTTAAATATCAAACATGTCAAATGATAACTACAATGAAGAATAAGCAATACACTGGTTGCAACACTTTTCTATGCTACATTTGCTTGAATGTGGACTTTTAAAACACACACATCACCATCTGCATGTATGATTTATCATGAGCGTGCATCCATCATGCATTGAACAGTGAATGAGGACTTGGGATAAATGTTTCATTTTATAGGAACCCAAATCAAATCAGAACACCCCTGCCTATCCAAGTCTCACTACTTCCCCTTTATTGAAAAAAAGGGCTGAGATTTAATGTATTCCCTTTTAGAATATTGCTTCTGTCAGGATTATTTCCCCTTGATATTATACTTACAATTTTTCTTAAGTCTGTCTCTCAGACAGGAGAGAACCCTTTTAAGAACTAGATCAAGTATCCCCTCTCGGATCAAGTGGGCATCAGTAAATAAGATCAAATCAGCTTCCCTACCAGTCTGGTTCCCTTCTTTCCTTTTTGGGCTTGTCTGTTTTCTCTTGCACTTAAGAAGGCATGGAGCTTTAGCTCCAGGTAGGCTTCTCTTACACTGTGCTGCTAATAATCCAATAAACGGGTCCAAAGGAAAGTAATATATTCCCTTCTCCTTGCTGTTTTTATCAATTCTCCTTTCTCTTTATATTCTTTGCCGCCATCAGCCACCCAATGAGTGTGTGAGTGAGTGTGTGCCTCCAAAATATTTGGGTTTAAACTTTTATATAGCAGAAACCACTCCCTTTATTGTTGTGTATAATTTCTCTAATCTAATTGGTCAATGCATGTGATTAGAAAGGGATGAAAAGTGGCATCACACTAAAACCTCCTCTTCTTGCTCAATGGGCATATTAATGAAGAGTGTAGTCTAATGGGTGTGATTTCTACACCCAGTGTCCCTCCTATTTTAAGTGATGTCACATTGGGGAGTTTGGCATGAAACAAATGTTACTTTCATATTCCTCACATGTACTCTTGTCACTAATCAGTTAATCAGATTGCTCTCACTTAGACAAATCAAATAATGCAATTTTCATCTCTGCACAACATGTAATGTCTGTGTTACACATTTTCTTGCTTTACCTTCTGATAGTTGAATACAAATATTCCATTCCCATTTTAGAGTATCTGGCTCGCAGGCCCGATGCTAGGATATATGAATCATTGGCGCGTGCCATTTCTTTGAGAAGCATCCACATTTGCATTATTTACAAAATGAAATAAACATTAAAAAAATGTTTTTTTATATATGCAGCTGACAGTATTTCATCCTGAACATTTTGAAACGACTATTAACACTTTATGACATTTTGTTCAAATGTTAGAGGAAAGAAAGTGATTTGAAATGTCAAATTCCAATAAGCAGTATTTCTTATTTCCAAAATACTACATGGCATCTCCACTGTCTCTGCCTGGTCACAGAACATCCATTGTCAGTTGCTACTGAAGCTCAGGTCTCGGGAATATACGTCCCAGAGTGTCTGGTTGTCATGGTACAAGTTTGTTCAGGTTAGGTTGTTGGCAAGGAAATTGATCAACTAGTCCTGCCACCTGCAAACATTGCACATTTCTGTGTATGTGTGATTTTTCAGATGCTTTGTGCAGGCTGCACCTCACATATTAGTTTTTAAACTGGTGCTTTTCTTTCTTTGCATACTTTCCTTTGGTTTATATTTCCCTACAACTGTTACCCATAACCTTGCAAACTGGAACTGGCACATCTGTAAGTGTTTTCTAAAAACCATCCTGGGTGGGAAGGGCAGAAGAAGGATGTACCTTTCCCCTGAGACTGTGGACAAGGACTTGCAGCAACCCAACAATCAACAGAGCTGCTTTTGACACTGTTCTGCATCCAAAACCATTCAAGTATGTGAGCTTCCTGGACTCGGCATTGCCTTTCCGCTTCATAACCTCTTCAAGCTCTGTACTGTTATCACTGCTGAACTACATTGCATGGATGGATCCACTTCAACCAGGTGCTAGTGGGGTGAAAAGACAGCCCCGGAGTGACAGAGATGGAGAGGCCATGCTAGGCCCCTATTGTGAGATTGAAGCTGGCTAATGTAGAGTCCCATTGAAATATTAAAGTCAGTACCAAACAATAATTCCCAACATAAGGATTAGTGAAATGGAAAGAAATGGGCCTAGTCAACTCCACTAAAATGGACAGATGCACAAGTGAAGGGGAATCTACCCGAGAGCTTAAAACTGACAGATATGCCCAATGAATGGGTAATAACACGTGGTGCTGCAGATGCTGACTTTGTGTAAACTGGGAAAAGGCACATTTTGACAGATTCAAAACTGCAGCAGTACACATGGGAAACATACATGGACAGGAGAGGCAAGCGAAAAATACCAAGGAGGAAATGTGCCTTACATTTATTTAAAAAGTTGAGCCACGTGACATATTTAGGAGAAAGACACTTAATTTTCACAAATAAACTGACACAAATGGAAAGGCCCACTTGTTGGATTTTTCTATGCAACTGTGGCCTATGTGTAAATAATACCTAAAGTGAATTTATATCAGTCCAAATCGTCGGTCAAGAAAGATTTTAATTCAAACAGCATGCCCAGATATAATGCTAAAATGCTTCAAAATTGTTGGAGTTGCAGATGACACAGCCAGCAGAAATGACCTTTCAGGTCAGGCCGTCCACCATTAACTGTGTATTATTGGGCAACAGAAATGACCTATTCAGGGCTAACTAAACCTCAAGAAATGGCTTCAGAGCCACTAGTGGATGATTAAACACTGTTTATGAAACAGATTGCTCATAAGCAGATGTCCGAGTCTGGCACGATGGAGAAATGCAACTTAGGAATAGGTGGGGGTTATGTGAAACTGAGGAACCCATGTGAGGCCTTGCCAAATGATTAACATTGGCCCACCTTTTCTTTAATACAAAGAGAATCATATGTCCCAGTGACCTCATCCCGGACTCTTTTTAAAGGGGATGAAAAAAGCTGTCGGTACCATGTAAATATGAATTGTGTGTGATTTATACAATTTAAGTTATGAAGACAATTATGATTCTGGCCTCCCCATAAATCTGAGGGAATAGAAAGGTGGTGGAATGATAGGTTATGTAACTAAGATTTGAATCAGATTTGTGACTACTTTGGCTCAGGAGTAAATCATAAATCAATAAAAATGGTAGCTCCTCCCAGGAAGGTTGTGCCGAGATATGATTAGTATTTTCCATATCGCCAAAAAATATAGAACTCAAAAATATATATGTGCCTCCAGTTATCTTGAAAATTAGGGTAGATGCCATGGTATATTTTATGAAAAAAAAGTTATCCCCACTTGTCATATTCTCCTCCCTCAGCCCCCATCATTCACACCCCCTAACTCCTTCTCCTATTAGCAGGCAGTGGGTGTATTGGGGGGAGGGAGAGGGCGAGAGCTGGCCAATATGTAGCATAGGAATTCTGATAATAAGGGAGTGTCACCAGCCCTATAAGAGATCAGTTTGCAATCTGAGAGGGATCTCTATCTTTATTTGTCTTTTCAAATCCTGGGACCTTTCTTTGGACTTTTGATTTTTCCCCTGACCTTCCCACTCTATTGCTGGTGGTATTCTGATTCTGGACTCTTGCAGAGAACTAGCAGCCAGACATAAAGAACTACCAAGGCCTTAAACATTGCATGAGAGACAGATACTGTGACATCTAGAGCCTAGCCAGGCCTGTCATTTGTGGAGCCACAGGAAGTCTGGGTGCTGGGAACTACCCTTGACCGAAGCCTTTGGCCAGATCTGTGCTGTCCTCAGAGGAACCCTGTTGTTTTCCTGGATGCCACATAACCAAGGCCTCCCATGTAAGTAGATTAATCTAAATGCCAAGAAAAGTGTGGGGGGAATCTGCCAGCCTTAATCTCCATCTCGCATAATGGGTAGGGGGTAGAACTGAGGAGACCCTTGCCACATTTCATTAAATCCTACTCAAGTTAATGAGAAATCATACTATCCATTTAAATTTAATTTTGTTGGGAACAGCCTGCTTTAAACCTTTCCATTAAATTGTGAGGAGGAGGGAAACTGTGTAGATCTTTTGCTCATTGAATTGAAGTTAATTCAATTAATTCCCATGTAGAAAATCACAAGATGAATGTTGTTAAAGTTTGAAACTAACAAACTGCATGCCCAGTGTGTTAGTAGACAATAAAGTACTTCGGCGATATACCTTTCTGAAACCCCTTGTCTTCTGTACAAAAGGGTGGGTCCATAATCCCAAAATAAGTAACTCTAAAACGTTGCCATTCAAGTGAATGTAAAGTGTGCACAACAACATTTCCCATTTATTTACTGGCATCTTAAAATGATTTTCCCGTTGAGTTCCTTTCCTGACTTTGACTTTCAATTTAACAAAAAAAAACACATTTTTTTTCATTGTGTTTTTTTGTCAAACTCTGCCTTTTAATAACAAGCCCAACATACTTTGCTACTGTATTCCCGCTCCCTGTACCTTGCCTTCAAATTAAGGGGTCATATATAACTGATGCCTGGGGTGGGAGTTGCTGGGAGAGAAAAACATTGTGATAAACCAAGCAATCACTGGGGGTTGTTCAAATTTCATAATTCTTAATGTACAAGAAATCTTTGTGTGTGTTTGATGTAAAGTCTCAAAATTTGACCTGTGGGTTGTACTATCTGTAGGTTCATTAGAAATAAAAGTCAGTCAGTTGAGGCAACTAATTTGAAATTGTGACATTGTGTAGTGCCACAGCATTGATGGCTGATATTTTGGTTGCTATTCTTCTTTGTCAAACCTTAAATAAATATAAATTCTTACTATAAACCAGCCTGGTTCCTAGCTCATTGGTGGTACAGAGGGTATTTCCTGGGCTGGTGTGAAATAGGTTGGAGGCCTCACTAAAGTTGAATCGGTATAAGCGCATTGGGTGCACGCCATCTTGCTTGGGTGGGAAAGGAACTCTCTGAGTTGAGAATGACCGCCAAATAAATAGTGACATGTTTTGCTCCAGGTATGGCTTTATCAGCCCTAATAACATCTAAGACACTAAGTCATACCTTTTTAGTACACATATATTTAAATTGAAAATTGACGCAGAGACATAGGGCCTCATTCTGAGTATGGCGGTAAGGGATAGCGGCCACCGGTAACGAGACCGGTGGCGGTATTCCCTTACCGCCATACTCCGAGTTCCCTCTGCGCCCTCGCCCTTAACGCCTGCTTTGAGCAGGTGTTAAAGTCGAGGGCGCAAAGGGGCCTGCAAGCCAATAACGGTGACCGTAATGAACGGTCACCGTTATTTGCATCTTCCCCATTCCCATTGAGCCCTATGGGGGCTCATTTGGGAATGGGGAAGAGCCTTGGTGAATGGGGAATTACCGCCCCGCCAACCTTGGAATGGGGCGGTGATTCCGCCATCCACCAAGGCGCTGCCGGTCCGGGTACGGCGTCAACCAAGGCGTTAATAGCGCCATTGGTTAGCGCCGTACTCGGAATGAGGCCCATAGCGTGCATACTCCTGTCTTTTTACACTAAGGGCCAACTTCTACCAAAAGTCTACATATTTTGTGTATGTCTTTAGAGGTGTGGGTTACTGTTTGTTTTTAGTTTGTCACTTCTTTTATTAATGTGCTGTATTGTTTATTGAACCGTTTTTGGATATAATTTTATTTTAGTACCGCAGTGCTATTGTTGTGATGCTTCTTTGTTAGTTCACACCACTCTTCAGGAGTATAACCTGCCCTCGTCCAATGCTACCTAAAAGAGGCAAAGGTCTTGAACCAATCACATTGGGCCTGTTTCACCTTTATGATTGACATCACTGCTGAATCAGTAGTAGTGCAGAGGTTGAGAACAAGATTAGAAACCAACACTCATCCCTGTATTCCTCAATAGTCATTTTGTCACATTAGCCTATTATGCATAGATTGCACATGCAGTGTGAACATATTTAGCATATTTGCAGGAACAACGAAAATATCACATTTTATTGGCATGGATAGAGCCGAATGTACGGAATGGTTGAGGAGTTGCTAAGAACTGAGAAAATATGACACTAAACTGAGAATCAGCTAAAAATATACTCTGAGCCTGACATACAAACGGGGTGATGGGTTAAAAGATGACAAACAATGTGGTGCAGTAGGGCTGTCATATACATTTTTATGAAACTGCTTTAGCATGTGCTGCTGATTGCACATAGTAGCTAAAGCAGAATCAATGGCCAATAAGGCAACAGCAGGCTTTCCTCCTTGTATTGTCTTTCACCAGTCAACCTACGCGATGACTTTTGTCCCATGAAGGGAAACTAATTACAATTAAAAACTAATTCTGCATTCAAAATAAACACTTGACAGGTGCAGAAAGTAGTCAAGGTGGGCTGTGTTAACTTTCAAAGCTGACTGAAGCTGCACACACAGTTCAAGGTTTCCTCTGTTGACCACTATCTCTGGTGGGAAGACTCCCTTTGGTGTATTACTTTCTGGATACTAGGCTCAGTATTCTACACTTTCTTACATGTGACTGATGTGGCACTTAGGGACTGCATCTGTCATCCTTCTCCATGGTCACACACAGATATACGTCTTCTGCCTGCACCCAGCAAGGAATAACAAACTCACGTGATACAAAGCCTGTTATTGCCTGTTGCTGTCTGGTTCTGCCTGAAGGCTCCCCATGCAGTTTGCACTTCCATTGCCTTTGCATTACAATAATCAGTATGTACTGTTTAAAACCCATATTGTGTATCTTATCGGGTTTGGCACTGCTGCCCCTGTTTGATAAGTTTACCTATCATAATTCTTTTGTAGCCACATATCTAGAGCTTTGCTGATTAGACCTAGAAAAGCCACTTGTGTCTAATTCTTCTTGCCTCTTTATGAGTGTTGAGTCACAACCCTTGACATTTTCCAATCAGCTAATCCATTCCCTCAGAGTTCTGCAACCTCGTGCTCAAACAATGTATCTTAATTTTCACCCATGCTTACCAGAACCTATTGGGTCATGGAAACTATTCTCTATATCTTTAGCAATCCTCAATCAGACGATTTTGGTGTTATCTAGTTGCTTGACTGATGTGTTTCCCATTCAGATCACTACTCTTTGCTCTTCACCTCCCGTTAGTCAATGGGCACGAATTAACAGATTATCCGTCCCAAGCCATGCTTCAGAAATCAACAGTTTTACGCTGCAATACAGTATCGACATGTTAGTGGTCTCTCTGATGTTTTTAAGGACTATTCAAGGCCTGCTATTGCAGAAACTTTACTGGATAATGATGCTATTCTTGCTAATGGCTCTAATCTTTAAAAAAAAGATATGAAGCTCTCTACATTTACCTACCTAGGTTTTGCTAGTTGTGAATTATTAAGTGCATCTTTTGATAGCTCATCCTATGAGATTTTACAGAACATTACTATCTGCCACCCCACTACATGTGGCTCTTACTTCCTCAAGAACGTCTTCAAGTTAATCCACTCTTTTCTGAAAATCATCCTTTCTCTGCTCTGATTAGGAGATTGAATCTAGATTTGAACCGTAACGCACATTCCCTGGCCTTTGGACAATACGCTTCTGGGATTGGGCTTCAATTTCATATAAACACCTCCCACTTATAAACGTGGATGCACATTTGACTGGGTGATTATATGGAACATTAGCCTGGACAACCGTTCAACAATCCATATTGACTGGTCAGACCATGATGAAATTCCTTTTCATCTACTTCAATCTCAACTGAAATCACTTCCTAGTATTTGAAATGTGTCCACTACTTTTATAGAGAGACACAAACTCAATGGAAGCCTTTTTACAACATCTTTAACACATTTGACTGGGGTACCAATTCTGATCATATGGTGGTGCTTTACAGGTCCAGACATGCAGACATTGTTGATTCAGTTGCCCGTCTGAAGACAATAATAATTAAAACCAGACATGTATGCAAGAAATGGTATTTTCCTCAACTTTATACCAGCAACGTAGATGGAGCAGGGATCCAAATAGTATAAGTAACAAGAACCTTTAATTGGCTGTACTAGTCCATAAATGTGCTATTATGGAGGCCAAAAAAGTTTTTATGCTCACTCGATAAAAACTGCATGTAACTCATTGAGAGGGCTTTTCACAATTCTCAACAACATGAAAAACGCAGGAATCAGACAACAGATCTGTGATATTAGTGATCATCCTGTTCCTACTTTTCCTTGAGTGTCAAAGGTTGGCTCTATTTCTACAACCAACTCTCTGGTATCTAGCTTCCAGTCAGTCTCTGTCCTAGATATTATGAACCTTCTAGACTCTCGTAAACCCTGTAATTGTTCCATGTGATCCTTGCTCTCCCCTGTTTATCATGGACTGTAGAGAGTCTCTTTGGTCTATGCTCAGTCACATCATCTCATCCCAGATATACTAAAACAGATCCGGGCCACACCTTTAGTGAAACAAAACTTTCCTTTGATCCTTAAGACTGCACCAGTTATCATCCTACTACTAACTCTCCATTTCTTCTCAAGATATTAGATCCCTCCAACACCTGGGTGATCACCAGTGTAGCGTATGCCCAAGTAGACTTACGGAAATGGCTCTTGTGGAAATAAAGGGCTCCCTCTTTCAAATTATGCATCAAGGTCAGGTAGACTTTCTCAGTTTATTTGATCTTTCAGCAGTATTCGATACCATTGATCATACTTTGTAACATAGGTGCTTTAGAGAGTTTGCAACGAACCTGGACTTTTCAGTGAAATGGCTGTCTACTTTCTGGTGAATTGCAGTTTACAAATAAAAATCAATTCACACACCTCTAATATACAACTTGTTGAATTCAGAGTTTTTCAAGGGTCTTGTATTCCTCCCATTCTTTTCAACGTATATTTACAACCTCTCCACGATCTGTTGGTATATTTAGGTGCTGTCTTTCAACATTACTCTGATGGTACACAGATTATTCTTTTGTCTTGATCGTGATTTGCCCCATATTGTTGGACAAATGCTAGCTATCTTAAAATGCATAGAAACATTGATGGGCACAGACTGACTGGGGCTAAATCAATCAGTGCATTGAACTCTTGTGTGTCTCTCGCCCTCCCTATCTTTCTAAATGTCTCTTAACTTACCCTGATTTTACTTTGGGAGATGGCTCTATTCAGGGTCAGACCAAGGTCAAAACCTTGGGCATGGTATTTGATTCTTTCTTCTCCGTGGGGCCTCAGCTTAATCAATTTGTAAAACAATTCTGCCATTTTTCTGGTGCTGCTTAGACAAATTAGTCTGTATCTATCAGAACATCACTACACTATCTTTGCCAGATCCCTAGTATGTGGGATGTTTTTTCCCATGCATCCAAGCCCTACCATAAAACTGTGCAGTACTGGCATGGAAAACATCATGATGGCCAGAACTCCCCAGAGAGTGCACAGGGAAAATATGAAGAATAGGCTGCCACCCATTTTTGCCTATGTTGTGAGCACAGGAGGGCACTGCCTAAAACCACCATTGGGCTACACACACAGTAGCCTGAAACCATTGGGAATGGCAATGCTGATTGCCAAAAAGCAACTCAGACCTGTGGGGAATTCATTTTCTTAATCCCAAAAATGGTTGCAATACCGGTACTCACCACTATCAGAAAGCCGGCGTTTTAAAACCACCAGACTTTTGTGTAAAACTGAACAGAGGAACCCAAACCAGACCAAGGAAAGACTTGCTAAGAGGTGGATACAATGTAAAACTATATTCTGAAATGACTTGAAGGAAGTAATTATTTAATGTATAGGTAAAAATTGTAAGTTTGATTTAAACTGGGAACTAAAGTGACATTTAGCTGAATTCTGCCTGACAACTACCCCCGACAGGAGAAACCTGCAAGCCACCCTTCCCAGGTCAAGCTGCATCCTGCTTCGCCACCAAAAGGAGTTGACACCTCTCTGATTAGATTAGGGGAGGGGCACCGCAGGAGGTGAACAAAGCCTTGTCCTGGACTCAGGCAAATGTTATATTGGGGGGGCCATAAAGTGTCTTCCTCTTGGGAGAAGTGGGAGGAGAAGTGCCTGTGAGAGCCAGCTGAGCTTGCGGGAAGTGGATAAACCAGTTCTTCCACCATGTGATGTGGGAAGCCACACCCCTTTTTGACCAGGGCATAAGTTAAAAAGATAGATAACTCATAGTGCGGACTGGTCAAAATTATATAAGTAATATCATTATTCTTGTGATTTTTCTGTGCACGTTTTAAGAGGCGTTAGGACCCTGTGGTGTATTCTGGGGGGTTGCTAGCGGAAAATAGGGTCTCACTCCAAATGTCTGCATGTTAAAAATCTGACACTTCATCAATTAAAGTCCATACTCCTTGCGCACATGTGTGTAATTTTTGGTAAATGTCCGATATTGGTAAACCAGTCAAAAAGCGCAAAATGTTGTCATTTTTGAATGCAAGCCCCCAGGAAGATCAGAGGCGGACAAGCATGGACCATAAGCAATATATAATGTGTTCATGTAATTTCAACAAATAGTGTATCTGGGAAATATGTATTTGAATCAATATAGATTTGTGGGCAAATTGACCAGGGGAGGATCCTCTGACCCATAAACAGACCTCATCCCTCTGACTCACATTTCCTTCCCCCAATCATGGGAGAGGGGAGAATTGGGCCAATGACAAGTAGAGAGGGGCAGGCTCAGTTATGCCACGCACACACCCACTTCCAAAACACTTAAAAAGAGACTGCTGGGACAGGTAGGGACATTCAATTCCATTTTCTGCGGGAGGCTCTGCCGGGAGACTCCAGACTTCACATCCATCAATCTCCAAAGACCAGAACTTTACGTCACAACTTAAAGCAAGGGCCTAAACCCACAAACTGAGAACTCCTCTCAGCAGGCCTCAGCATCCCTAAAATCATCTGCAAACTATTCCACAGCCGGGTGAGCTGTTTGAATTCTGTGCCAAGAACTTTTGACGGAACCGCAGACCAGACCCATAGCGCTGTGAGCAGAACCAGAGATCCGGATCGCTGTGAGCAGAACCGGTACCTGATTGACCCGCCGAGAACAGAGAACCGCCGCTGGACGTGTTGACCAGATCCGTGACGAGGCCTATTTCAAATTTATATTGTGAGTACCTAGCAGAACTGTGCAGAACCAATCTCTTAGTTAAAATAATCTAATCCAAACTATTTTAACCTAAGTAGAACTGCCTCCTAGTAATCCTGTCATCCGTCATTCTAAAGCTGCGAGCTGTCATCTGTCATTCTAAAGCTGCAAACTGTCACCTGTCATTTTGAGTTTTACTTTTAATCCGAAAATCTACCTTTATTAAATCGTCCATATCTCTTGAACCGTTTGGTTTAACTTTTGGTTTAACATATCTCTTGAACCGTTTGGTTTAAGTTAAACCCTGGTTTAACTTTCATTTTAAAGCTGTGATCCTAGGCTTTCCAACAAACCTAGAACTGACTTCCTACTCCCTATACTTTTTCCACAATCGCGATTTACGCACTCGCGAAATTTACCGCGATTTGCGATTTTGGCTCAATTTCTCCACTTGTCAAAATAGCAGCTCCATTCCTTCCTTTGTTAAAATCCGTTTGCATCCTGGTAATAACTCATAGAGCATTGCTAAAGTGAGCCTGAACTAATACCAACAAGCATCTCTCACTCACCCTGAATCTCTAGAGGGAATTAAAATCAGTTAGCACCTTTTCCCATCCGTTGCCATCACATTTAAAAGCATTTTGGGCCTGTGTTTCAAACTTCTACCTGTTTCCTCTAAGCTTGCTGGGGTGGAACTGAATTTCGTATTGAATTTGATTGCATTCCTGAGAACTGTGTGCTCCTCTTTCCATCTCCTTCCATTTCTTACATTGCATAGGGGGGGGGGGTGAATTGCCAGAGAAAAAGTGATTATCTTATCTTGTGCTAAAATCATATCAAGTATTTCTGTACTGCATTTTATTCCTCATTGCTTTTCCCTTGAAACCATAAAAGTATTTTGATACCCTATCCATCCTATACTAACTCCTCATTGATTGTAAAGAACTGTGCTACTGTAGGATTACCTATTGCTGATTACTGCTCATATTCACAAGTGTATTATACATTATCAGTTTATTTATAGAAGTGTGATATATATATATATATATATATATATATATATATATATATATATATATATATATATATATTGTTTAATTTTCCAAATAAACCTTTTAAATTTGCAAAACCAACCTACTTCTTGGCTCAGTGGGGTCAGGGGGATTCTAAGAGGGGGGTGTTATACAAGGGTTGTCATCCAGAGTACTGAAATGGACATAAAAATACATCAATAAGGGTTTTCCTCAGCATCCCAGACTAGGCATTGACTTAGCTGTAGTGTTGATTGAATATTGCTTAACAAAGTGGGGGCTCGTAGCCGGAGATTCTGGGTTAGATCTATCACTTGTGCAGATTAATACACTGTGCTAACTGACAGGAGACATACATCCGGTCGGATCACCACGCTGCGTTACGCTGTAAAGCACTCCTCAAAGGAACGCTCTAAGGAAACGGTCTGTTTTGCAAAAATAAAATACATACTTCTGTAAGTCAGGAAGGAACTCAAATTCCAGAATGACGACACTGGTAGACATCAAAATAGCCAGAGAGCACTTCTTACATAAGCTATTTGTGAGAGGTGAGTGGACTCATCAGGACCAAACGGTCTGGTTGCAGGCAATCGCGCAACAGGTCACTGAAACAGGGTCAGATATATGGAGAGATCAGGGTCCCCTACATGTGGCCCTGAGTGAACTATATATGGCCCCTAAAGCCAAAGATGAACATAATAAGATTGCCAGGATAGCGGCATATTTGTACCCATATATGGGAGCCATGCAGGACAAATGTGCTGAAGGCCAAGATCTGGCAAATAGGCAACAGATGGCGTTAGAGAAGGCCCAATCTGATATGGACTCTTCTGAGCAGAGGCTGCTCAGGAGCCAGGAGTCAGAAAAGTACAGCAGACAGTACATCACTAAAATAAAGGAGGATATGGATGTGCTGCCACAGGAAAAGGCTGACCAGGATACCAGATTTCTGGCCTTGCAGAAGGAGAACCAAGAAGGTTTGGACTCCCTACTGCAGAGCCAGAAAAAGCTGGAGCAACAGTTAGACTTCAATAGGGCATGTGCTGAGCAGGTAATCACCCTGCAAAGCCACCTAGATAGGGAGAAGGCAGAGAGCAATAAACTGATTTTGAAAGACCTGGATACCCAGGCAGAGTTTGACCAGGAGCGCCAGAAAGCTGGTGCCTTCCAAAGGCAAAGGGACGACCTGGCGGCATAGATGCAGGCTCTTAGTCAGGAAAGGGATACCTTAGGCCAGGAAGTCTGCCACTTAAAAAGGAAAATGGAAGAAAATCACCTGGCCCTCCAGGGACTGGGTGACCTCCAAAAAGAACACCAGAACTTGTTAGAGCACACCAGGAGGGTGGAGGATGCTCTGGCAAGAAAGGAGCAGGCCAGTAGGGATGGGACTCAGGAGGTAACCCTCCTGCAGCAGAGACTGGCCCAGTACTCCAGGACCAATCAGGAGTCACAGAGAGAGAATGAGGCTCTCTGCCAGCACAATGATAGGCTCCAGCAACAGGTAGCGATGCAGGAGAGACTGATAGAGTCTAGTAAGGCCTTAACTGAGGAACTGAAAGCGCAGGCTCTTGCATTGCAACAGGGAACAGGGGCGGATAGAGAAGAGGTTCGCTGGGAAAGAGAAACTCCTGAGCATAACCTCAGGAGCCCTAGTACCAGAGGCCTTCATCTCTCCCAGTCCCTGGACTCTGCCACCCCCATGTCCCCTCGTGCACATGAGCCCAGGGCCACAGGGATGGCAGACACTATCCAGCTAGAAGTATGGGGCTCATAGGCCAGTACCTCCTAGGAATGGAAGGGCGGGCATCCGGGTATGGGCACCCAGGCACAGTGCAATTTAGTGGGGAACCCCAGGAGAGTAGGCCCATTAAGGGCATCCTGAAAACCTCTGCCCAGTTAGGTCAGTGGGGCGGGGGTACCCATCAAATCCTGGCAGCAAGGAGGGATCTGAAGACTCCTCTGAGCATTACAGGACACAGGAGACCAGGTCCCCACATTCTGCCAGCCATTCCCAGGCTCGCAGAATCCGGGAAAACCTGGAAGATCAGACGGGCACCTCTGGGAGCAGTGCTTCTGAGTCAGAGGATGAATGGACCAGGGTTACCCGAACCAAAAAGGCCAATAAGGCAAAAAGGGCCTTGCTTAAGGACCCATTGAAACAAATAAAGGCAATAAGGAGTGTCATCACACCTTATCATAAGAACGCCAAGTATTCTGTTTGGGAACACTTGGAGCTCTATGAACAAATGATGGAGACTTTCCATTTGAAGGACAGCAGTAGCTTCATCCAGTACGTCAAATGGACCTTCTCACCAGAATACTCCAGTTTCTTTGCGGGGCTGGAGGATCAAAACCATTCAAGGTGGTCCACATACAGGGCAGCCATCTTGAAACATTTTTCTGTGCACAGAAATCCTCAAGATGCTCGCAAGGCAGCCTACAATTTGCAATGTGGGGAGGATCAGGCCCCACAAGAATTTGTGCAGGAGTTAAAGCGTGCTTTTGCACAGACTACAAAAAGGGTGCGCACAGACAGCAAAGAGTTTGTTAATACTTTTTTCCATGCCTTGCCCAAATACATCATGACCCAGCTAGTGAGATATTTTCACGAGAAGAGGTCACTAGACTGGGTCATTGAACAGGCTACCCGGATCTATGAGGTGCAGAAGCCCATACAAAATAAAAATGATGCGCAGAAAAACCCCAAAACCAACAGCACCCCTGCTGCTGCCAAGATGGCAGAGGTAAAGGTTGCCCCCGTTTTAGATTTGGAGATGGGGGGGCCGAAAAACCTGCCTGCACCAAATAACTCTAACACCAGAAGGCCCTCGGGCCAGTCACAGACAGGGAGTGAAGGAGGTAGTCCCACAAATGGGGTCACTCACTCCCCTGATTATGTCAGTCCCCGCTACAAGGGAAACCGACCCATCCTGGGTTATGTGTGGACTCCTCCAGCCCAAGGAGGGGGATCCAGCCAAGCACCTAACCCAGGGAACTTCCCTCCCAACTTCCCACAGGAGGGCAGAAATTCTCCAAATCGTGGGCAGAACTTTTTCCCCAGGTATCCGCCCAACTTCCAGCCCCAAAATCATCCATCCTTCTTTCCCCAATTCCCTGAGCCCAGACAACCTAATCCGGGAGAGGGGAGGCCAAGGGTGGAGGGGTACCCAAATCTTCCCAATCCGGGGTATTACCAGAGAAGGGATAGCTACCCTTCCCGGGATCAGCCCAGGGGAGAAAATAGAGCCCCGTATCAGCCTGAGAGGGTTTCACAACTTGAGCGCCAGGTCCAAAATATGGCACGAGATCTGGGTCACATACTGAGGGCTCAACAGAACCCTCAGATGAGCATGCCACCACAGAATGCCCCAAACTCTGGACCTGGTGCTCCAGAACAATGACGGGGGCAGCACCCCGATAACCCACCGGTTCCCAGGGAGGAGGCACAAGGGCAAGGGGGGTGTAAAGCCTTGGAGGAAGCTTCCTTCCCAACTTGTAAACAGCCCCTGGAGAACCAGGAACCGGAAACAAACTCTCCTACCCCTGAAAGTCTGCCACCCAAGGAGCAGAGGGGGGTATGACCCAAGGAGCAGAGGGGGGTAGGAGAAACAAAGGACCCAAACAGACCCACTTTGTGGAGGAGGTACAGGTCTTCCAATTTGAGGGAGAAGGATCCTCAGAATATCCTGGGAAAAGGATCTTCTCCTTCAGAGATGGGGGAACTCCTCCCAAGGAAAAATGGGTCCCAAGGGATGCCAATTCAGACTGGGGAGATGTGGAGACTGAGCTACCGCCGCCCATCATCTCATCCCAGAACCGACAATGCCAAAATCCCATGGGTCAAACCCATCCTGATGACTGCCTCCAAAAAGGGGGGGGCGGCCCAGAACCCGAAACCATTTCCAGTTGCCAACTTTTTCTTTCAGATTCCCCAGGCTCTCCACAGAATTCTGCCCAAATCTCTTCGCTAGCAATGTCCAAAACCAGAAAGTTAGCCCACCAGTTGTCCAAAAATGTGCATTATCTGTGCCCCCTTGAGGAGAAGGAGGGAAGATATTATGCCCCGGTACAAGTACAGGGGCAGGGTACAATTTCGGCACTGGTGGACACTGGATCCCAAGCTACCCTTCTGTCCAAAAGGGCCTTTGATGAACTAAATGCAGGAAGGGGGGAGAATTACCGTATTCCTCTCACCTCTCTTCCTGGACAACTGCAGAACTTTGACGGGAAGGAAATTCCTGTCGAGGGGACTGCAGATTTGGACATCAAAATTGGCCGACACAAGGTGAAACACCCGGTCATAGTAGTGACTCCAGAGGGCACTCCTTGTTTACTAGGGAACAACCTCCTGAGAAGGTTGTCACCCCTAATAGATTGTGTAAACAAGGTCCTCTGGACCCAGACTAGCCGACCAATAAAATTAAAACAGAGTGTCAACCATGTTAGTTTAAACGGCACCTGCCACATGGTTGATCAAAAATCTGACCAAGTAGAATTTCACTTCCAGAACAACCAAATTCCAGACGTGACAGTAATAGCAGTAGGACAACAGACTGGTGGCGGGGGTTCCTCTCTATTTCTGAAAATCAATCTTCCTTCCAGTTTAAGGTGGTATTCCACACTGGAAGGAAATACTCTGAAATTCTTTACTAATCCGCAGTCAGAAACTCAAACTCCTATAGTCCAGAAAGATGTGATATCAGCTCAGAGCCCGGCTGATATTCAGCAAATTGGAGAGCAGTTGTTCATCCCTGTTCAGTTAAATGATGGGAAGGACTCTGTTCTCGCTCGAGTGTGTGTGAACAACGGTAAGAGCTTCATTAGCGAAGCCATGTTCCGCCAACTCCCAAAAGATCCAGCCATTCCCCCATTCAAACTGATAGACAAATGGGAAATGGACCTGGAAGTACCTAATTCCAAACATCTCCTGTCAAGCAGGTGTATGCTCAAAATCTCCATTGGCAACAAGAGCATAGTCCATAATTGTTGGGTCGTGCGAGACGTCACTGCCGCCTTTTACTTGGGCAGTGACATTCTCAATCGCTTTGCCATTAGTTTGGACCTAATAAACTTCAAAGCTTGGTCCCGATTAGCGGATAATCCCATGGGCTTTGATGATCCAGAAAAAGCATTTAGGTCAGCTCAATTGCTACCTTATGCAGTTGAAATTCAGCTTAAAGAGGAAGTCACCATCCCAGAAAGTACCCGACAATTCTCCCTGGAAGTGAAAGTTAAAAGAGGGCAAAAATTGCGAAACCCTGATGCTTATGTTCATCTAAACTCTTCTCTCCAACAGCAAGGGTTAGGGGTAAACCCAACACCATTAGTCAACATAGAACATGACACCATTCCAATAGAGGTGGATAACAGCGACTTAAAGAGTATTACACTAGCCGCAGGCACCATCATTGGAATGGCGGTTGATGACCGACATTTCTCCATTGATTTAGGAAATGAACTGTTAGGACAAATCCCCAAGGACTGTTTTCACAGTGACAGTGAGGACAATACAACACCAGACAGGAATTTCACCTGGCATGGGGGGAACTTCCTGGTGTACACTTCTTGCCCTTTTGGTAAGGAAGATGTGACTTGTGACTTCAGGAGGGATGAGGTGATTTTCCAGGTCCATGAGGGCTGCCTTTCCCACCTGAAGCCTCCAGTCCAAATCAGCACTCTGACCAGGGACTTCTCCACCCAGCTGGAGGAGGCCGCTGAGATAGCAAAACCAGAAGTCTTTCCAGGCTTCAGGCAGATGGTGGAAGAGAGGGTCAACTTAGCTGATGCCTGCGTGACTCTGGAACAGTTGAAACAAGCTTTCTTGGATTTCCAAGATCTCTTTGCGGTAGACTCATATGACTGGGTCGCACCGACATCCACACAACATAAATTCCCACGGACCCTGGCATGACTCCAGTGTTTGTGAAGCAATATCGCTTGCCTCTCGCATCCATGGAGTCCCTTACTGAAATAATTAAGAACCTTGAGTCCCGGGGAATAATCCGTCCAGTCCACAGCACCTTCAATAAACCGGTGCTGGGAATATTGAAGCCAAACGGCCAGTGGAGACTCTGCGCCGACCTTAGGGAGCTCAACAAATGGGTCCATACTTCCCGATGGCCTCTGCCCTACATTGACCAAGGGCTGGCCCAGATTCAAGGGTCACAAGTATTCACTGCAATAGACCTGACCAATGGATACTGGACCGTGCCTGTCAGTAGGGAGGACCAATACAAACTGGCTTTTACCTTTGGGGGCCAGCAGTACACCTGGACCCGGACTCCCTTTGGATACCTCAACTCCGGCAATGAATTCAACATTTTCCTACATAAGGCCATGCCTGACCTGGGTGCGAGGGGTAACCTGGCTTATGTAGATGATGTCCTCATCAAAAGTTCATCTGTGGAAGAACACATAGCGGAGATCCGTTATGTTCTGACGCAGTTGAGGGCCGCCGGAGCAAAACTTTCCTTTCAGAAAGCACAGTGTTTTAAACCCGTGTTAATTTCTTGGGGCATGAGATTACTCCTCAGGGTCTCTGTCCCCAGGAAAAGAAAGTGGAAGCACTTCAGAAACTGAAGGACCCCACAACTCTGTGGGAACTAAGGAGCCTCCTTGGACTGACTAATTACAGCAGAAAGTTCATTGAAGGCTACGCAGAGATCACTAGACCCCTGATTCATCTTTTGAAGGGGGGGGTCAAGTGGGAATGGGGTCCAGAACAATCCGAGGCAGTAAGACAACTCAAAAGAAGCCTCTCACAAGCACCTTGTCTAGCTTACCCTCTCAGAAACAAGGAGTTCTTCCTGGAGACAGGGTTTTCTAATAGGTGCTTGACGGCAGTATTATACCAAAAGCATGACAAGGTCAATAAAGTAATCTCCTATGCGAGCAAAACTTTATCCTCTGTGGAGGAAAAATTCAACAATTGTGAGAAGGCACTCCTGGCAACGGTGTGGGCATTGAAGAATTACCGCCCGTTCATCCAGGGGGAACACATCATAGTGGAGACTCCAAACCCGCCTCTGCAATCTCTCCAAAGTGACAGAATCTGGGCCGGAAATGTGAGTAATTCCCAAATTACTTCCTGGATTCTGTCAATGCAAGGCTTTCCTGTGGAGGTCAGATATGGCCAAAGCACGAAGAGTCCCCTTGCGCAAGGTCTGGCTGACTTGCATGATTGTGCCAGAGAAAACTGTCTCGAGGACGAAAGTCTAAAAATCAAGGACAACATGGAGGCATACCTTAATTCCCCACACAAAGTCTTTGAAGAAGACAAGTGTGAGGGAATGCCCACTGTCTATGTGGATGGATGCTCTTACCATGTTGACAACAACGGGGAGAAAGAACTGGTGGCCGGCGTAGGGAATGCATGGGTGAAGGAGTTTCCAGAACCCTCCGCTGGATACAAAATTGGTCCCCGAAGTAGTCAGGTGGCAGAATTGATGGCTGTGCATCAGGCCATCCTCACTGCTGTCCAACATCAACTCCACGAACTGGTCATAATCACAGATTCGGATTATGTACGGAACGGGTTCGTGGAGCACCTGGTTAATTGGAAAACCAGAGGCATGTTATGTGCTAATAACACACCCTTGAAACATGGGAAGCTAATCCAAAATATTGATGATCTGGTCACATCGAATGGGATGACCATCTACTGGAAAAAGATCAAGGGTCATTCCAAAGTAGAGGGACCAGACAAAACTGGAAATTACTTAGCTGATCAGCTGGCCGAAACCAGGGCCATCCAAGGGGATCTAATAGAAATAGAGTCCCTCTTGGGGGAAATCCAGGTCACTGCTATCACCAGGTCCCAGACAAATGCTCACAATGATCTTTCAACTGCACAATGGAGTAAGGAGACCCCTGATGCTGATTTGATTACAGCTCAGAAGGGGGATCCAATAATTGGTAAGTTTTACCAACACATTGAGGACCCTGAGAACTTTCCCCTGACGGATACCGATTACATTGGGAAAGAGGACCTAAGAGTGTTGATGAAATGTCCAAAAAGGTTCCGAATCCAAGATGGTTTGTTGGTAAGGAAATCCCAAGCTGGCCATGATCAGTGGGTGGTCCCTACCTCATTCCGAAGCCTGATGTTAAGTCACGCCCATGATGCGGCCACCGCCGGTCATAGGGGGTTTCACACAACACTGGAAATCTTAAGAGAGGTTGCACACTGGCCACACATGGGGCAGGACCTCGACCAATACTTGAAGGGGCGTCTTGTGTGTGCACAATTTCAGCCATCATCCCTCACACACCGTGCGCCTCTCCAAAAGAGGGGGATGACACTGCCATGGTCAGATTTGCAAATCGACTTTGTAGGCCCTGTAATTCGCTCGTCTAGAGGAAACAAGTACATGTTGACCGTTACATGCTTGTTTACCAAGTGGGTGGAATGTCTCCCAGCCCCAAACTGCAAGGCAGAAACAGTAGCTGCCCTGATGATTAACCATATCTTTTCCCGTTTTGGTCTACCTCAAAGGATTCAGTCAGACAGAGGTAGCTACTTCACCAGTGAAGTAATGACAAAGATGTGGGAGATACTGGGGGTTAAAAGGAAGCTACACATTGCTTACAGGCCAGTTTCTTCTGGAGCAGTGGAGAGATACAACCGAACTACTGTGAGCATATTAAAAAAGTTTGTGGCAGATTCTGGGCCAAGTTGGGATATCCGATTACCTCTGGTCCTAATGGCCATCAGATCTACCCCTTCATCTGCAACTAAAATGTCACCATTTGAGTTGATGACCGGACGCAAGATGGTGCTTCCCCAGCATTTGCTCCACAGGACCCAAGAGCAGACACTGATAAATGCCTCCACAACTCATGAGTATGTGGAGAATTTAAGGAAACACCTCAAACATGCTTTTGCCTATGCTCAGCGGAATCTAGAAAGATCAGCTGAGAGTATGAAAACACATGATTTGAAAACCACCAGGAAGGAATATGATGTGGGAGACCGGGTCTATCTATACAATTTCCTATGGAACTTGGCCAAACAGTGAAAATTATTGCCTACATGGAAGGGACCCTTTGAAATTATAGACAATATCTCCCCTGTTGCCTACAAAATCCGCATCCCCAAAGGTAATTTGGCGGAAGGGGAAGATAAGTGGGTCCATATTAATCAGCTGAAGTGTTGCCATCCCAGGCACACTCTGCAGCAACTGGAGGAGTCCTCTGCAATACCAGAGGTGGCCGCTCCAGAGTAATTCAGTTCCAACCCTAAAATATCCCATATATAGTCTCTAAAATATTATGACGCTTGTAAGCCACTGTCTCTGAATTATATCTTGTTTTTAAAAATTGGAATGCTATGTCTATTAAAGTATAAAATGTATATGTCGCCCCACTATATCAATAGTGGGGGAGAAATGTCTATGATGTCTCGGGATGTCCCGGGAGGATAGCACAGCGGCAACGTGCGCGCCTTGGAAGCAAGACGACACGAAGCAACACAGGTTCGATCCCCGGGTCCGCGCTTAGAAACATCTGGGTGTTTAAGCGCATTATAAATACGCAACTAAGAGAAAAACAATTACGCAACTACAAAATAAAACAATTTCTGTACCAGCGCCTCGATGCCTGTGGGCTGTGTGAGCGCTTTAAAAATGTAAAAATAAAATAAAAAAATAATAGGTATTGCCGCTTTCCTTTGTCGTCCTAGGAGAAAGAAAACATGGAGGCTGACCACGGAAGGCGACCTGGGGACCGGGAGCGAAGATCCGAGGGGCCCGGGGTACCGCCCAATCCCCCCATCAGGACCAGCAAGGAGAACTGATTGATCGACTGGAGGGAGGAAAAGATGCTGAACTGTGCCATCTATGGAATTGGAAGAAGAGGAGGCGAACATCCCAGATCTTGCGAGTTCCATCAGTGAAACGACAGAATGGCCATCGCAAGAGGGGGGCTTGTGGGATGTTTTTACCCATGCATCCAAGCCCTACCATAAAACTGTGCAGTACTGGCATGGAAAACATCATGATGGCCAGAACTCCCCAGAGAGTGCACAGGGAAAACATGAAGAATAGGCTGCCACCCATTTTTGCCTATGTTGTGAGCACAGGAGGGCACTGCCTAAAACCACGATTGGGCTACACACACAGTAGCCTGAAACCATTGGGAATGGCAATGCTGATTGCCAAAAAGCAACTCAGAACTGTGGGGAATTCATTTTCTTAATCCCAAAAATGGTTGCAATACCGGTACTCACCACTATCACCACTATCAGAAAGCCAGCGTTTTAAAACCACCAGACTTTTGTGTAAAACAGAACAGAGGAACCCAAACCAGACCAAGAAAAGACTTGCTAAGAGGTGGATACAATGTAAAACTATATTCTGAAATGACTTGAAGGAAGTAATTATTTAATGTATAGGTAAAAATTGTAACTTTGATTTAAACTGGGAACTAAAGTGACATTTAGCTGAATTCTGCCTGACAACTACCCCGACAGGAGAAACCTGCTCAGCCACTCGTCCCAGGCCTAGCTGCATCCTGCTTCCCCACCAAAAGGGGTTGACACCTCTCTGATTAGATTAGGGGAGGGGCACCGCAGGCGGTGAACAAAGCCTTGTCCTGGACTCAGGCAAATGTTATATTGGGGGGGCCATAAAGTGGTTCTCTTCGGAGAAGTGGGAGGAGAAGTGCCTGTGAGAGCCAGCTGAGCTTGGGGGAAGTGGATAAACCAGTTCTTCCACCATGTGATGTGGGAAGCCACACCCCTTTTTGACCAGGGCATAAGTTAAAAAGATAGATAACTCATAGTGCGGACTGGTCAAAATTATATAAGTAATATCATTATTCTTGTGAATTTTCTGTGCACGTTTTAAGAGGCGTTAGGACCCTGTGGTGTATTCTGGTGGGTTGCTAGCGGAAAATAGGGTCTCACTCCAAATGTCTGCATGTTAAAAATCTGACACTTCATCAATTAATGTCCATACTGCTTGCGCACATGTGTGTAATTTTTGGTAAATGTCCGATATTGGTAAACCAGTCAAGAAGCGCAAAATGTTGTCATTTTTTAATGCAAGCCCCCAGGAAGATCAGAGGCGGACAAGCATGGACCATAAGGAATATATAATGTGTACATGTAATTTCAACAAATTGTGTATCTGGGAAATATGTATTTGAATCAAATATAGATTTGTGGGCAAATTGTCCAGGGGAGGATCCTCTGACCCATAAACAGACCTCATCACTCTGACTCACATTTCCTTCCCCCAATCATGGGAGAGGGGTGAATTGGGCCAATGACAAGTAGAGAGGGGCAGGCTCAGTTATGCCACGCACACACCCACTTCCAAAACACATAAAAAGAGACTGCTGGGACAGGTAGGGACATTCAATTCTATTTTCTGCGGGACGCTCTGCCGGGAGACTCCAGACTTCACATCCATCAATCTCCAAAGACCAGAACTTTACTTCAGAACTTAAAGCAAGGGCCTAAACCCACAAACTGAGAACTCTTCTCAGCAGGCCTCAGCATCCTTAAAATCATCTGCAAACTATTCCATAGCTGGGCGAGTTGTTTGAATTCTGTGCCAAGAACTTTTGCCGGAACCGCAGACCAGACCCAGAACGCTGTGAGCAGAACCAGAGATCCGGATCGCTGTGAGCAGAACCAGTACCTCATTGACCCGCCGAGCAGAGAGAACCGCCGCTGGACGTGTTGACCAGATCCGTGACGAGGCCTATTTCAAATTTATATTGTGAGTACCTAGCAGAACTGTGCAGAACCAATCTCTTAGTTAACATAATCTAATCCAAACTATTTTAACCTAAGTAGAACTGCCTTCTAGTAATCCTGTCATCCGTCATTCTAAAGATGTGAGCTGTCATCTGTCATTCTAAAGCTGCAAACTGTCACCTGTCATTTTGAGTTTTACTTTAAATCTGAAAATCTACCTTTATTAAATCGTCTGTATCTCTTGAACCGTTTGGGCTAGGAACGTGCTTTAACTTTCATTTTAAAGCTGTGATCCTAGGCTTTCCAACGCACCTAGAACCGACTTCCTACTCCCTATTTTCCCGCAATTGCGATTTACGCACTCACGAAATTTACCGCGATTTGCGATTTTGGCTCAATTTCTCCACTTGTCAAAATAACAGCTCCATTCCTTCCTTTGTTAAAATCCGTTTGCAACCTGGTAATAACTCATAGAGCATTGCTAAAGTGAGCCTGAACTAATACCAACAAGCATCTCTCACTCACCCTGAATCTCTAGAGGGAATTAAAATCAGTTAGCACATTTTCCCATCCGTTGCCATCACATTTAAAAGCATTTTGGGCCTGTGTTTCAAACTTCTACCTGTTTCCTCTAAGCTTGCTGGGGTGGAACTGAATTTCGTATTGAATTTGATTGCATTCCTGAGAACTGTGTGCTCCTCTTTCCATCTCCTTCCATTTCTTACATTGCATAGGGGAGGGGGGTGAATTGCCAGAGAAAAAGTGATTATCTTATCTTGTGCTAAAATCATATCAAGTATTTCTGTACTGCATTTTATTCCTCATTGCTTTTCCTTTGAAACGATAAAAGTATTTTGCTACCCTATCCATCCTATACTAACTCCTCATTGATTGTAAAGAACTGTGCTACTGTAGGATTACCTATTGCTGATTACTGCTCATATTCACAAGTGTACTATCCATTATCAATTTATTTATAGAAGTGTGATATATATATATATATATATATATATATATATATATATATATATATATATATATATATATATATATATATATATATAGTTTAATTTTCTAAATAAACCTTTTAAATTTGCAAAACCAACCTACTTCTTGGCTCAGTGGGGTCAGGGGGATTCTAAGAGGGGGGTGTTATACAAGGGTTGTTATCCAGAGTACTGAACTGGACATAAAAATATATCAATAACGGTTTTCCTCAGCATCCCAGACTAGGCATTGACTTAGCTGTAGTGTTGTTTGAATATCGCTTAACAAGTAGGCTGTAGCTTATACTATTTTAACTCCCACTGTGGACTACCTTTGTCAGGATTTTCACTCAAAGTCCTAAACATGCCCACATTTCACTTATCCTTAGGAGGCTGCATTGGATTACTGTCAAATGAAGAATTAATTTCAAGCTGATCACTGCGGCCCAGAAAGCCCTTTTTGGCTTCTTTTCTTATTACTGTAAGTATTGCTTCAAAAGCCACCTATCCTTATGGCCTGAATGCTACTCCACATGTAACTCTATGCTTATGAATGGCAAACAAAGGCTCCAGAGCATTTCGCTGAACCAGTGCGGTTATTGCTGCCAAACTCTGTATCCGTCTCGCCGCAGATATTCACAAATCGGATAGCCTTGTTCTGTTTCATACTGAAAACATTCCTTTTCTGATAATTGTTTTTTCTTTCGGTAGTTGAAGCTTAGTTGAGCTCTGAAAAACCATTGGGCATGGTGCCTAGTACATGCTCAAAAATGCAAAAAATATAGATATAATACTTCAATTTAGTATATGTCTACTGCAGCTGAGATGAATTTTCCAGAATCTCACTGTGATATACATGGAGAAGGTGAACTCCAAATGAGGCTAATGTATTTCTTTATTGGTGAGTTATAATGCACCACCTGGGAACACATTCATAGTCAATTGCAGATCACAAAATTCTTTTGACACCTAGTGAATCATGGTTTTGCATTCACAAAAGCCAAATCCATTGATCTGCACCAGTTCTGCGAATGCAAACATAGTTGATCCATCCACCCAATATTTTAGAAACCTCAAAAAATAAGATTATCTTGGAGCAAAGGAAGGGTGATGAAGATATCAAAGACCACTTGCAAAATCTTTAAGGCAAATAACTACAGCTGAAGTCTTGCAATAGTCTTTTTAAAGAGCATAACCCTTTATGTTTATTTAATCTACACACAATTAATACATTCTTAAATGGCGTATGTCTGAAGTAAAAGCTTTCCTTTCATTGTGTCTGTTAATGTACAGGAGCACATACAGAGGAAAGGTTATTCGTTGGTTTTTTGAAGAAAAAAAAAACTGTTTCAGTAAAGTCCTTATTAGCAGCACATAGTGCACCAAACAAACATTTCACCTTTGCACCTGGGAGTCACACAAGGTGTAGAAGTGGATAACATGTATTGTACTAAATGAAAATGCTACGTGGAACACTAGACTACTCTGTCAGATGGTGAAGAGTGAAAATGTGCCATCTGTATCATCTCATGAAGAACTCTGTTGGACTTGGAAGGCTAATGCATTGTTTCATCGCTGCATGTTATTTTCAGTTAGTCCAATGTAAGGTATGACATCCTACATCTTTTTCAATTTCAAAACTGGATTAATGGCACCAAACGCTTATTTGCATTCCAAAATGAAGCTGGGAGTGAAAGACAAACTGATCTATTCAAACTAAAGTCTGTTAGGTAGTTGAACTTCCATCCAGATCAAATTTCGTCCCTCTTCCTATATCCAATAAACATTGTGGAATTCCCCATTGTTGGCATTATCTTTTATGTGTGCTCTGATAGTAAATACTCACAGAGGCAAAGCTGTTCCATTATTATCTGCGATCTGATTGAGAAACTGCAAACGTATTGTTTTTTGTCCTGAAGAAGAATTTATAAAACTTTGAAATGTGCTGGAGCAACACCTATAAACATCTGGCAAGTATATGCAGGAGTAGCATTTGTAAACGCTATTTAAAAATGTAACTTTATGATTGTAAATTAATTATCAGTTTTGGATCCACACAACTAAGAATGCACTGTGGAATGAATTATACCAATGCAACTTAACAGTAGGGAATGTTGCAAAAGTTGCAAAAAGTTTGGAAACAGACATACCCAGAACATATTTCTATGGAAGAATGTTTGTGATACTATGCATATGTGTGCCTCGGTGCCTTAGCTACATGGCCACAAGGGGCCAGATTACAGAAACATTGCACTGGTGCAAGTGCAAAAGTTGCACATTATTAGCATTAGGGCCCTATTTTGGAAAACCTTGCAAAGTTTGGTGAGGATTCGTCCAGGGGGGGCAAAGTTATAAACCGCCCAAAAAGTGCTCTTTCTATGAGTTCAACAACTTAACCACAACTACAGGGCCACAATCGCAAGCCTTGTAATATATATATTCAAGGAAAAAGCTTTAGTTGCAGGGACATTATTGTGAGAACCTAACGCAACAAAACCCTGGATATTCAGCTAAAGCCACCTTAACTTCACTCCCCCTGTTGCGCAGCCTATGACCACCACAGTGATGACATCACAGATCACATCACTGATGACATCAATAATTACATTACAACAGTAACTGGCATTAAGCATAGCCTTCAGCCATGGTCTGTGTGCACGGCCAAATATGTTTTAACACATGAATGGGCACTAGTCATGGCCTTCAGTTAGGGGCAGTGGTCACAACGTTCACCCATGTGCACTGAGTATTTTAAAACACTAACAGGCAACTAAGCATAGATTTTGGCCTTCACCAGTGGATGCAGCTTTCAACCATGTACACTGTATATTACATAGACTGAACAGGCACTAGCCATGAACTTTAGCAAAATACTGGCCAATAGCCACAATATTTGGCTGTGCCCACTATATATTCTAACATATAAATGAGATACTAGCCATGGCCTTTGACCATGAGCAGTTTGTACATCATTTAGCCATGTCCACTGTATATTTTAAAATAATAAAATGCAATAAACGATGGACTTCGGACGTTCCCACTGTGTATTACACAACACTAACCAGCACCTATCTATGGCCTTCAGCTGTGCACATTGTATATTATGTATAACCAGACACTAGCCACCGTCTCTAACATAATACTAGCCAGTGGCCATGGCCTTTGGCTATGCTGACTGTATATTCTAACATATTAATGGACACTAGGTATGGCCTTTTGCCATGGCCACTGACTACAGTTTTCAACGTTGCCCACTGTATTTTAAAACAGTGATGGGCTACTAGGCGTGGCTTTTAACCATGCACATTGGTATTTTTTTAACACTAACCAGCCACTAGCTATGTCCTTTGGTGCTGGCCAGTGACCCCAGCCTTTGTCATGGCCAAGACCACAGCCTACATTTTTATTAAGTAAATTAGCATTTTCATGCACTAACTTATAAATGATGTTATGTCTAATTCCATTATTGATGTAATCAGTTGTATACAATGAAACCAGGTAACATAATCTTTACTATTGGGGGAAAAACTACAAAAATATGCTTCCTTGCTCAACTAGGCCCTCGCCAAGTGCTCCCCACATCTGTGCCTGCTCTCCCCAGCCCCTGAAGGCCTGTGCACCTCCCCTGCCCTCTCCTATCTCCCTATAACACTTGTCATTTCTGTGATGCAGTTTCAGTTGAGGTGTTGGGTAGCCACGGTTATGCCCCAGGTTATAACCATGGATATGAAACAAATGTTTGAGCCTAGTGCTTCAAACCTGGTCCCTAGCTCCCCTCCAACTCTCAAATTTCACATGGTGTCCCCTTGCCTCCCCCACCTCTAGAATATTGGCATTTGCATGTTTTTTCACCTGCAAATTGCTTTTTTATGTGTATTATTCTTCGATACCCTCGGCTATAACATGGGGTATAACCGCAGCTATCTATCGCATTGAGAAAAAAAAAGATGCCGGCTGTTTAATTTATGAACACCTGGTTTCTTGGAAATGTACCTGCGATATATCTATCTATTTTGGAGATAGGGCACCCCATTCTCTACCAAATAATTTAAAAAGTACTGGACAGAATAACCCCACACCACTAAAGGATTGCAAATCAACACATCCCACGCCCAAGTTGTTTCAAACCTTGTCCAAATCTGTCCAGCAATTTTAGCTGTGCAGTCTGGCAAAAATTGCCCTTTTTTGTCTGTGGAAAAATGAATGGGGACAAGGCAGAAACTGCATTTTATTGTTTTCTTAATACCTTTTTTCATTCCGGTTTGGGAGGGATGGATCACTGGGGGTGGAGTGTCAAACTTTTTCTTGGGCAACATTTCAGTCAAATCCAGTTCACGGTTCAAAAAGTATTAGCAATTTATTTTACGGATTTCCTATGTACTCAGTTTTACCTTAACTATGGGGTAGCAACTGCAATTCTATAATATTACACGGCCTGTGGTAGCGGGCAAATAGTTATGGTTATGTTGCTTAACTCATAGGTAGAACCCTTTTTTGGCAGCTGATAACTTTGGCGCCTTTCAATGAATTCTCACCAAACCTTGTAAAGAAAGTATATGGCCACCTCAGAAGGACTCTGCAAAGTTTGTTGTGGTTTTGTCAAAGAGGGGCAAAGTTATACGGAGGTGCCAAAACATTTGAAATCCTCATAGACATAATGGTAATGTTTTTTGCTCATTCCTACAGCTCAAAGCGCTGGAGGAATTTGCATTAAACCTGCTCGAGGATCGGCGGCTTGGTCCCGAAAGCGAGCTTTTGCAAATGTGGTGTAAATCCGTCCAGCTGTTTTTAAATAAATGGCCAAAAAGTAAGTAAAAACAAAAATTAGTGGTATCTGAGTCTGGTCTGTCTCTGTATGCCTTTGGACCAATCAGCAAGCCAAATAACATTCACACACATTGTACGTGCCCGCTGATTGGTCAATAAAAAATGTGAGATAGATCAAAACTTTTGAAACAGACGCCATGTTGGATTCTCGAACTGCGCCGGTAGTGCATGATTCACGTGGTAAAATCAGATTAAAAAAACACAACATTGCAGTTATCAAACTAATGAAACAATCTCTGGGGAGGTGAGCGATGATGATTGGATATGTCCAGAAAAGCCAGAAATCTGGTGTTTTTTCTTCTCCAAAATCTCAGATGTTCGGGGAACTTGCTTGGCAGTTTGCGAACTTGACAAAGGTTTGAGGATATCCATGCATATTACTGCATGATAGGGTTGATGAAAAGCAGTTTCTGAATGGCCTATTACTTTGGCACCTTCCAATAAAACTGCATGAAGTCTTGCAATATCATTTATGACCCAACTTCAAATGTTTCTGCAAAGGTTGGTGATGTTTTGCCAAGAGGGGGCAAAATTAGAGGGGGCTCCCAAAATGTTTGAATTGCTTATACATTTGGTGCCATTTAAATGAATCTGTGTTAAGGTTTGCAAGAAAATTTTAAACCAAACCTTGAATGATTATGCAAAGTTGGGTGGGAATTCGGCACGAGGGGACAAAATTAGAGGGGCACTCTCAACATTTTTAAATGGCTTAGAAGATTTGTGCCATTTGCGAGTCTACACAAATGTTTGAAAAAAGATTATAGACCCGACCTTGAAAGTTTGTGCAACGTTTGAATTGGTTTTGTCAAGTGGGGTCTAAGTTATATCACACTATTTTGTACATACATTTTGCCACTTTTCAAAAAATAAAACAAGGATGACTTTGCAGCAAACTTGTACGGGGAGCATTGGCAAGGACATGAAAGCATGGTTTTGCATATATGTCTGTGTTTTGTTTTTTGAAAGGTTTCATGATGTGGGTACAACAAACAGTGATATACCTTTGGTGACTGAGGTATAGCCTGTGGCCAGTGGCCAGATAGTCTAAGTCATGGACAAAGTCCATTTGAAGTTCAATAAACACCCTTGCACTGTGATCATTTGTGTCTGTCATACTGTTTGATACCATGCCTTCATTTTAGAAGGGATCAACGTGCATCACATTTTCCAAGGTGTGCAGTCATGCAGGTTGACAGCCAATTGAGTTGAAATAGATTTCAGTTTAGCTGTAACTAATATCCAGTGATAAAGTGGAGAAGTGTGATAAAACTTCACAAAGAACAGTTCTGGAAATGTGAAAATGGTTTAAAAAGTAGTGGGCCTGTTAACAGTAAAACATAAAAGTAAAGCAACACTGTTACGGACAGTTCCCACTCATTTTGACCATTGTAGCCAGGATTTGAGTACATTTGACTGAGTCAAACCAACAACACCCTCTGGATTTACCTTTGGCACGCAATCAATCTTCAAGCTGCTGTTCGGCACTCTTGAACAATACACCCCCACACCATGCCAGCTGAGCACATCTTTTCCTCGGCTCCATCTTGAAGCTCATCAATACAACCACCGCCTTCGAACCACTGTTTGAACTGCCAGGATCTCCATTGCCAATCTTCATCAACAATTGTCTAGACCTTGGGTTCCTCATTGAACCACGACCCCCAAACGTGAAATCCAGACAGTGCGACTTGAACTGTGCATCTAGTCACCTGCATCTTTGCCATCAAACCGACTCTCAAACTGACTCTGGTGGCTCTCATGATCCACACTTCATTTAAAGTCGCTGCAAACTGCTTATTTAACCACCAACATCTTTGTTGCTTAGCCACATCAACAGTTGTAATGTTACTGCCTGGTGGCCTCATCGAACTGTGGCCCTCAAATGCCACATTGTACCACCCCCTCAAACCACACATTCAGTCACTAGCATTTGCGGTTGAACCGACTGTCAAACAAACCCTTGTGGCTCTCACGATTTGCACTGCTTCATACCGCAACAAACTTCTGCTTGTTCTCAGCTTGACAGCTGCTCCCCATCTGGAAAAACAAACACTTTCACATTCAACCCTGAGTAGAACTGAATGAACAGTACTGAAGAGCCGGGGTTTGATCATGTTAAACTGCTAAGAACAGGGAAAGGTAATATTCACTGATATCTGCCCCTTTGGTCTATCTTTAGACCCTAAAGACTGGGTAGATCACTTTAATCCCTTTTCGCACCAAGCAAATGTATTTTACAAACATTGTGGTTATTTATTCATTTCTTCCACTGTTTCATTACCCAGAGTGCTGCATTTTTCTATCTTTGCATATTCTCTGTTATTCTCTGTTATTTCCACAGCAGTGGGTTCTGTGTCATTTTTTCTATTTACTACTGCTGATGGCTTGTTTAAATACAATATATAAATTACATGGCCACAGTAGTGGCCATGTAGTTATGGTTAAGTTGCTGTTTCCATAGGAAGAGCACTTTTTGGGTGACTTATAACTTTGCTCTCCCTGGACGGATCCTCACCAAACTTTGCAAAAAAAGTATTTGGGTCACTCTGAATTATTTTGCAAAGTTTCGCCCAGGGGGGGGCAAAGTTATAGGGGGGGTCCCAAAAGTTTTTTTTCCCAATAGACTGAATGGGAAAAAATGTTTGCTCACGTCTACCGCCCAAACCGCTGGACGGATTTTCACCAAATTTGGACCAGGAGCAGCGGCTTGATCCCGAAAGCGTGCTTTTGCGAATTTGGTGAAAATCCATCCAGTAGTTTATTTTAAAATGACCAAAAAGTAGGTAAAAAAAAATTAGTGATATCTGTGTTCGGTCCGCGGACGGACTTCCCTGTTTGCTCCGCGGACAGTATCCTGATTGGCCAATTGGCTTGCGTGATGTTCGCAGACATGCAACGTGTTCGCTGATTGGACAGCGTGGAGCGTGAAGCGCGTCAGATTTTAGGTAGCGCCCGCCATCTTGGATTCGCGGTCGTCCGCGGACAGCGTGGTGAAACTTTGTTCAAAATTTGTATTTAGTAGAGTGTGTTGGTGTGTAGGAGTGTTTGGGGAGGGTGGGAGTGTATGAGATAGGATGAAAGTTGTGTTTTTTATGTGTTAGACGTTCTTTTTGTGTTCGATGTATCTGCGGACATCACAGATGTTCTGAAATGTTCTTAAAAAAACTGAATGGGGGGTGTTCTGAGGACTCAATATGTGTCAGTTTTGTTCGCAAGCAAACTGAAACTGTTCTAAGATCACTCGCAGTGTCCTGAAATGTTCGCAAATAAACAAAATGGGGGTGTCCTGAGGACGCTGTCCGTATTGTTCGTTGTTAAGTTGAATATGTTCTAAGAACACTTGCGGTGTCCTGAATTGTTCGCAAATACACAAAATGGGGGTGTTCTGAAGACGTTGTCGAACACTCGCTGTGTCCTGAAATGTTCGCAAATATGAATGGGGTTGTGGCTGACAAGTTGAATGTGTTCTAAGAACACTCATGGTGTCCTGAAATGTTCGCAAATAAACGAAATGGGGGTGTTCTGAGGACAATGTCCGTATTGTTCATTGTCAAGTTGAATGTGTTCTAAGAACACTCGCGGTGTCCTGAAATGTTCGCAAATAAACAAGATGGTGGTGTTCTGAAGACGCTTCTAAGAACACTCGCGGTGCCCGGGGAATGTTCATAGGGGGTGTCCTGAGGACGCTGTCCGTATTGTTCTCTGTCAAGTTGAATGTGTTCTAAGAACACTCGCGGTGTCCTGAAATGTTCGCAAATAAACAAAATGGGGGTGTTCTGAAGACGTTTCTAAGAACACTCCCGGTGTCCTGGATTGTTCGTAGGGGGTGTACTGAAGGCGTAGTCCGCATTGTTCGCTGGCATGTTGAATGTGTTCTAAGAACACTCGCAGTGTCCTGAAATGTTCGAAATAAACAAAATGGGGGTGTCATGAGGACGCTGTCCGTATTGTTCTCTGTCAAGTTGAATGTGTTCTTAGAACACTCATGGTGTCCTGAAATGTTCGCAAATAAACAAAATGGGGGTGTTCTGAAGACGTTTCTAAGAACACTCGCGGTGTCCAGGAATGTTCGTAGGGGGTGTCCAGAAGACGTAGTCCGTATTGTTCGCTGGCAAGTTGAATGTGTTCTAAGAACACTCGCAGTGTCCTCAAATGTTCGCAAATAAACAAAATGGGGGTGTCCTGAGGACACTCTCCGTATTGTTCATTGTCAAGTTGAAAGTGTTCTAAGAACTATCGCGTTGTTCTGAAATGTTCGTAGGGGGTGTCCTGAAAACGCTGTCCGTATTATTCGCTGGCAAGTTGAAAGTGTTCTAAGAACACTCATAATGTCCGCAGACATTAAAAGTTTCCATAGACCATAGTTGAAATGTTTGACTCTATGGATGTGATATGCTGTGGTGGTTGTTGCCAGGGCATAGAGTCTTGGGTGTATGGTTATCTGGCCATGCACCCAAGACTCTGTGGCCTGGCAACAACCACTGCAGCATATCACATTCATATTTGCTTATAACTTTGGGTGAAAAACAAATGTATAAGGAACAAAGGTATTAGATACTATGTATGTGATATGCTGCTATGGTTCTCCTTATTATTGTATACTTACTGTTTGGTCTAGTAACGGGAGTCCATGTTTTTCTTGTTAATTTCTGTGATAAATGAAAATAGCATGTTAGTATTAGTATTTTGTAATGACTTATTACATTGTATAATCAATATACTTTTTTTTTGGACCCTCATATTTAGTAGATTACAAATCAGAGTACTGTGCAATTTGCTCAGTTTCTGTATTTGTTGCTAAAATCATTGGGTCTGTGGGAGAAAAAAAAATCCATGTTGGATTAAAAAAAACCCTTTTTCTGTTATGCTACAGTTTATTTGTTTGTTTGTTTTCAGTGTTCACTTGTTGTTTCTGGCTGATGCTTAAAACTTTGGCTTGTTGTATTTTTTTGGAGCAGTAACATATTATTTATTTGTTTTGATATTATAAAATTTTGGAGCAGTTAGATGCCAATTGGCGTATTCTAACTGTCTATTTTTTTTATATATTTTAGTGGTATTGATTTATCTATTTGGATATTGTTAAATTTTGGGACAGTTAGATACCAATTGGCGTATTCTAACTGTGTACTTTTTGGTCTAATTTAGTGGTATTCATTTATCTGATTAGTTGTTTTAGAATCTTTGAGCAGTTAGATAGCTTTTGGAGTATTCTAACAGTTTATATTTTTTTAACACAAGTTTACTTAGGGTTTAAATACAGTTTAGTTATCAAATTTTGGTTTTAAGAACATCAAGTAAGCGTTTGTAAGATTTCCTGGTAATCTCTGCTTTAGAGTAATGGTACTATCATTACATTCAAACCATCCACATTTCTTTTTTTATTAATGCAGTGTAGTGCCCTGAATTGGTTGTGGCTCCTGCGTGGTAGATATACCTATTGTTGTGAAGGTTTTCTTACCAAGTGATATTTGACCATGTGTGAATCCAGTCAGCTTGCAGTTGTTTTTGGTACCATCTGCATTGTAAAGTAGAAGCATTTGTATGATGTATTTACTATGTGTTTGTATTACTAACGTGGAGCGATTATCTGAATTGCAGGTACAGCATAATCAACCATGGTTTGCATTTTGTACAAGTCGCTGAAATGGAATGGATTCACAATTTGGTATTGATATATATATGAAGCGTTCATTGGGGATTTCATCTTGTGTCACATTGTTGCAGAGAGTGCATGTATGTTTCCACATGTATGAAATCTGAAAGATTTCATTTATAGGTATGTTTTTGTTTTCCAGTACTTGTAGTAAGTACATTAGAAATTCTTGTGGATCTTCCTGTGAATTTATAGTGAATTTCACCATTCCAGCACAGTAGTCCAATTGTTGTCTTATTCCAAAAACACTATACGTGTTGTCAGGATTGTTTGCTGCATTTCTGTGAAGTACTAACATTTGCAAACACAATGGGTCTGTACTGTGTAAGTAAATGTTGTCAACAATTGGTGGTAATTGAAATAGAATATTAATTGCTACATTTGCGTAGCAATTTACACCAACTATATTTGAGAATTTAAATGGTCCAGGTAGTTCTGTATCTAACTGCTTTTTTTGGAGTTTGTCTTCCTTCTTTAAAGAAGTACTTGGTTTACTTTCCCTAATTGATTCTTTTTTGCTTGTGGTACTTGATGAAGTATTAGTTTCTTTTACTCTCTTTGGAGGATTTGCAGTGACATCCTGTTGCATTTCTGTTTGATTTATTTTTCTTTTATAACGTTTTACTTTTTGTGGAACAGAATATATGTTTATGTGTGGGGTGTATAGTGAGCGAAGTCTATTGTATTCTAAAATGCATGGAATATCAGCATTTATTTTTTTTGCATCAAAGTTGATTAGAAATAGACCGTCAAGTGTAAGTAAGCGTGATAGTGCTACATATCTCATGCCTTCTTTAAAGACTGTGTTACCAATATGTATCATTGCTTTGTCTAGGGTAAGACCTTGTGATTTATGAATCGTGACTGCGTATGCAAGAGTTAGAGAAAATTGTTCTCTGCGTACATACATATCTTTGAAGAGAAGGAATCTAGATGTTGAGCGTCCTATCCTTTTTACTTCTGAAAGTTTGTCAAAGAGTATATTGACAAACTGAATTTTGTTGTCGCATGGGTATGTTTGAAAGCCAACAACTGTACGTAGTGCTCCATTAACTAGTCCTTGGTCCACGTGAAGGTTACGTTTAAGCATTACTCTGCAATTTAAGAATAATTTTAATATCTTTTCTAAGCCTGCTGTGTTTGAGATTGATTTTTCTAAACTATGTATTCTTGTTGTGGCTTGGTCACACATGGGTAGTGTCATACCATGTACATCTAGTTTGTCTGTGGCGCTAATTTCCATGATTGGTTGCATTTCTTTACTTAGCATGATTTCATTGAATTTGAAACAGCTTGCAAGAGTTGGCATTAAGGCCATACAATTGACATTTTTGTGGGCTAATTGTTCCATAACATCTGTAGCACATGCATTATCGCCATGAAGTACATTAATGTGCCGGGTTTTCAATATTCCTTCTGCTTCTTTAGAAAGTATACCAACTCTGATACTTTTTAAAATGTTGGCATAAGTGAGATCTGCAGATTGCTGCATGTTTTCTGTTAATTCTCTGTATTGGAAATGTTGCCAAAGGTTGACATTTCCAATGCTGCCAACAGTTTTACGGCAGAGTTTGTGTCCTAATGTTTTAAAAATAGGCTCACATTTTACTGGTGTTAATTGAAGCAGATCTCCAAAAACAATAATGTGTTTTCCTGCAAAGAGCTCTTCATAGTCTGTTTTGCGTACTTCTTGTAATCTCAGGTGAATCAAAGCTAACATCAGGTTGGAGACCATGCTCACTTCATCTATTAGTAGCATTTTCATTTGTTTCAATACTCTGCGTAATTCCATTGCAGCTTCTGCACAAAGTTTGTAATAGTCTAATTTGTTCTGGTGTTCTACTGGTAATAGTAGTAATCGGTGTAATGTAACACCACCTATGTTTTAGGCAGCTAAACCTGTGGGGGCAGTGACAACAGCTGACAGTTTTTAGGTGACTTACCTTTAACACTATGTCTAACTGAAGACATGAGGTTGTTCACTTGACCTGCATTTGTAACTGGTCTAGGGAAACCAAATCGGCATTTGGTGTAGTATTTCCCTTTGTTTTTGTATTTGCGACGACAATATTTGTGTCTTTGAAATTGTAAAATTTGTGCAAGAAGATCACTATTTGTGGCTTCTGATGGAATTTCAATAGTGACATATTTTTCAATAAACTGTAAAACAGTGGCATCACTGTCTTGACCAAATTTAGGAGCTTCTTTAATCCATAAAAGCATGTGGATATGTGGTGCTCCTCTGGCTTGGTATTCTTTTCTCCAAAAGAAGTGTTGCACTTCTCCAAGGGGAGGAACAGTTTTATTACAAATAAAATGTAGCATAGCAATGAAGCGATGGTGAAAATATCTTGAAACATTAACAGGATCCAAAGAACAAAGTTCTCCAGGTGTTAGTATATCTATGTTTGTTTTGTTTTTATTTGATATGCGTAGGAAATCATGTAAATCTTCCCATGCATATTCTGCACAACTTAATGTAACAAACCAAGTGGGTGGGCCAAGGTTTCTGATCATACAACGTACATCTCCATGACATCGAAACCAGTACTCTTTAGTACCACGCATATTTGCTAATAGATTTGTAATATTTGATTGTAAAACCTCATCCTTTTGTGGCACTTTTTCTAATAATTGTATAGCTGTCATATTTTGAAAGTGTGATCCTGATTTTAATATGTGTGCAGCTCCGTAACATAAAGTTGCTAGTTCACTTTCAAAGAGTAGGTGGTATATGTATTCCACATTTTGTCTAAATCTGGGATCTTCAGAATACATCCGTAATGAGCGGTATTCTGAAGCTGATATTTGAATAGGTCTATCATCATACCTTCCTCCTTTGCCAGTAGGAAAGAGTAGAGGAAAAGCACGTGCTTCTATACTTTTTTCCCATATGCTGATTGGCGATCCTTTTGTTTGACGCATTTGGTAAGTTTCCAGTGCATCTTCTACGGTGTCATTACAGTGCAAAGGATGAATTGTATAATGGTCTAAAGTATTTGATATTGTAGCAGGATCTAGTAGCTCAATTTGACCAGCTTCTTGTGTTTCTTGAATTATTTCAGATGTATCTTTCAAGTTTTCTTCAATATTAATTTGTTTGTAATATTCATTATTCTCTTTAAGATATTGGAAAGCTTGTCTAACTTTATATAAATCTACCAGCTGTTGCCATATTGTTTTGTGTTTTGTAGGTACTCCAATTACTAAGATAATTAAAGATTTCTGCATTTGACGTTGCACTCCTAGAGTATGCACATTTTCTTTTAGATCTAATGGTAAATAAACTACTTTTCCACGAATGCCTTTTACCAATTCAGAAGGAGGTAATTTTGCTGTTTTTGGTTGAAGGCGTATTATTGCTTGAAATGGGTGTACTGTTTGAATTATGATGCTCTCATATAAATTAAGTTGTTGTAGGTGTTTTGGTACTGGGTATAATTCCAAATTATTTGTGATAGCACGTGAAGGAGTTTGGTTGTTGTCAAGTTTTGTAGTGCAGTAACTGCAAAGTATTAAGGGCTCAGTTATTTCGTATTTGTTTTCTGCTACAAGGTAGAGAGTTAATTCAAACCATTTAGAATCTTCATTGTCTTCTGTTTTGTATGATAGGTCTACAGTTTTTGTGTTACGTTTATAAAAAGTTCTACGGCAACATACACATACATGGTTTGGTACTTCAGCTGATGTACTTTTAAATTTTAGTATTTCTTTTTTGTGTGTGTTTAGCAAAAAGTTGCCATGTGTAGAATTGTTGCTTAATTGGTTTAAAGCTATTTCATTCTGTAAATGGCTTTTACTTCCAAAATATTTTTTCTGGATATAGTGAATTTCTTCAAGTAGGTCTTTTGCTGTACCATGTAGAAGAATGTTATTTAACTTTCCTAGTGCTAAAGCAGGACTTTTAGCATAGTACAGTTTATAGACTAGATTTCTTATAGTTGAATGATGTGTTGATATCCTTTTGATATCATGGAAAGTGGTTTTACAAGTAGGTCTTGTAATGCAGGCCAATGAATGTCCATGTAGTCCTGTGTACTTGTGCACCGGACAGGTATCCAAATTTTGCAGTAATTTAATTTTGATTTTTTCTTTGCTTTTTACATATTTATTGAGGAATTGGCGTAAAGATTTGAAACATTGTTTGGGAATGTTACACATTGACGTGCATGGCCATTTGTACACTAGACGTTCTGACGTAACTCTAAGTTTTCAGGGCATATATTTGTGGTATTATTCACCTTTTTCATAACCTCGACCACTGCTATGTATGGCAATTGTATTTGTTTGCTTTTGTTTGTATGCTTCTTCATTAAAATATGGTTTTGTGCTCGTAGTGTGATTCCATTCACCTCCGCAGATACTTAAGAAGTTCTTTCTGTTGACATTTCGCTTATTGAGAAGTCTTTTTTGTAATTTAGTTATTAGTTTTGTTAGTGGTTTTATTTTGTTTAACAGTAAAATAAATAACTTTCTTTTCAGAAGTATTGCACTGTCCATCAACGCTTCTAAGATTAATTTCCTACGATAGGTTTTAAGCATTGAATCTGATTTCTCTCCTGTTTTTATAAGAATTTGAAGGACTTTGTGACGGTACATTTTGGCTAAAATACTTTTCTTGGTATGCTTACTTTGCCATATATTAAAATTTCAAGAAGTAGTTTTAGCTGTAGTGATAGCTGATTTTCTGTTAATTGTTTTTTGGTTTGTTTTACATTTTGATAGAGGAGGCAAAGTTTTTGTACTTGAAACTTCTTGTGTTTCACTAAATGACTGTATTAGCTGTTTTGTTTCAACTTTTTTTACAAATTCTGCTAGAGATGGATGCTTATGTTGGACACTTTTATTTTCATTTGCTCTACTTTTGCGTTGCTTTCTACGGACTTGACTTTTAGTAGGCATTCTTTAGGGTCTGTTGAAAAAAATAAAGAAGATATGGGTTGGGGTGTTCTGGAATGTATGTGTGCTGTGTGCATGAGTGTTTGAGTAAAATGATAAAGATGTATGTAATGGTGTGTGATTGTGCATTGGGAACTACAACTAGTATGGATAGGTATTCTTGAATTCATGTGTTACTAAACTGGGGTTCAGATGACAAAAAAAGTAAGCTAGTGGTGTAGAAAAGTACAAATAGTAAATCTAATGTATACAATTAAAACAGTTTTTTGTTCTATAATATGAAAATTGTAGCGGTTCAGTTGGGTAATTTGTGTGTCCAAAAATAGGAATTTGTGGGCCATTCTGGCTGTAAATCGCTGTTTAAGACATGGAGATTTTTGGACAAAATGGTACACAATCTCTATTTTTAGGCACCAAAATAGCTTGTATTAATGTTATAGTGTGTTTGATTAATAATACAAATATTATGGTGATATTCTACATACTTTTTTTCTTAAATTAACAGGTAACTTCTTAGTTCTTCTTTGTTCTTCAAATTCGGCTGCTTCTTTTCAGTAGACTGGTCTTCACTGCAATTGTAAAAGCTTCAAATTAGTAACTTTGTTTGTATATAGCGCTGTTTTTAAATTACATATTGATTTTTTTAATTGAAATCCTCACTGCCTTCTTTAAAACCATTAAACTAATTTATTTACATAAGATACATTGCATCAGTTCAGTACATATGATATGTTCTTAATGAACACATTGTATTGAATGACTAACTGTAGAAAAAAAATATCTTTACTATGTCTTGTTAAATTTATAATATACCAGTGAATACTACTATTTCTGTAAGTAAGCTGTTCTACGTAATAGCGCCTCAATGTCATGTCTAAATTAAAGTAATTAAGTAATTAAGTAAATAAATAAATAAAAAACAAAAAAATATGAAATTGTATAAGTACTTTTTAAAAAATGTAAACATAGATTGTGCTTGCATGCAATTTTGTTTGAATATATGTAGTCTATATATTTCATTTAAAAATTGTTAGTTTAACATGATTTGAGTGTGTGTGTATAAAGAAAGTAAATAGTGTAAAAGGTGTATAAGTGATTGTTGATTTTAGGATATTGAAAAAAATACAGTAAATACATTTTACAGATTACACAAGCTAAAAGTCTGTTTGAAAATGTGTTCATCTACTGTACAGAAAATATGTATACCTGAAGTTTGTGTTCATGCATATGGATATGCATGGAGCTGCAAGTAGAAATCTTGGAGACTTGTACAGTATTTCTGGTAGATGGTGCTTGCCAATGATATGACACTTGTACTCAGAGAGATTCACAGTACATTTGCAGTGCTGATCTATGATGAGGCAGTTAGATCTAGAGGTCTTGAATGTGATTGGTGCATGGTCATGTGTTTTTTTAGCTACATCCAATGAGGGAATGGCAGAGAGAGTGAAGTTGAAATGGTAGAAGGGCTGTTCATGTTACGATATGTCAGCGGACATGGCGGTAGTTCGCGGACATCGGGAGTTACATCCGGGGTTTTTTGGGTTCAGAAGTCATGCAAAGGAGAATAAGCACTGAAAGGGATTGGTCAGGAAAGTTTAGTTGGTGTGTTGAACCAGGAGAGAGTTTCTCAGATACTCTTTTTGCTGAGAGAACAAAAGATAGCTATGACTGTGTGTTTCAGAAAACAGATTGTTTGGATTTTGGGAGATTCGTGGATACATCGGTTGAAGGTGCATGCAGAAAGCTGTGGAGTAGCTGTAGATCTTGGATTCCCACATGTGGAAGTACACTGGCATGGAGTACGTGGAATGAAGTGGTTGGACTTGCTACCTCTCTGTGCTACTTTGGAGACAGAGCAACATCCAGACATAATTGTAATTCATTGTGGAGGGAACAGTTTAGGACATGTGACTGGAATTTTTTTGCAATTTGTTATGAAAGAAGGACTTGGGAAGGTTATGGACATGTTTCCTCATTCTCAAGTGATATTTTCACGGATTGCGCAGAGACAAATGTGGCTTCGTTCTTCTTCATTTGGTCCACAAATGGAAAAAGCAAGGCGCAATGTTAATAAGGCTGTTTGTGCCTTTCTAAGAGATTTTGGCATGTCCTCTTTTCACAATGAAAATATTATGTTTCGCAGTGCATACATTTTTCGCAGAGATGGAGTCCATCTTACTTATGCTGGCAATCAGATTTTTCTGAGAAATGTACAAAATGCATTGCGACCTTTTTTGGAATTACAACAACCATTTTGAAGTAGGTGTTAAGCATTTATAATTTTTGACTTACAAACACCACCCAAAGGCTCTTTTCAGAGCCACCACTTCTTCCCAGAAAAAATTGCAATGTTTGTGATGGGGTAGCAACCCAATTTTTTTAATATTCGCGAACTGTCCGCGGACTTCTAAAAAATACAAAGGGCCCTGCTTCATTTATTTTCACTTCTATTTGTTAACTGTGAAAGGCGGCTCTGAAAAGAGCCTTATTTTTTTTTTGATTTTTGATATTTTGTATTTTTTTTGGTTTTTTATACACGACACACTAGGAGAGGAGGGGAAAGGATGGTAAAGGGGGGGAAACCAACCACAGGGATAAGAAAGGGCGAGCTGAGAGAGGAAGATGTAGAGTGGGTTTTATTTGGGTAGTGAGCAGATCTTCTCGTGCTCTGAGACGATAGTCTCAAAAGCACTACGAAGTCGCTCCCCCCTGCAGAGTACTGTGTCACAGTACATACATACAACTGTGACCCTCGAAAGGTAAGGGTCATCAGCATTCTGTATGGCCTGTGAGGCAGCTTGAGGAAGACACTGTCCCACAGAGGTGGTCCTTGTGGTGACAGGATCAGAAACAGAGGATGAAGTAGAGGAAATCAACCTGCTACGTTCTTCGCAAGGTACAACCCTGCGAATAGCCCCAGACTGAAATGACCTCAGGTGTCGCTTCATAGTAGTGGTCCCAAAGCTGTACTTACCTTGCTTCCCACGACTGAGTATCATTTTGCACTCATTGCAGGTAACACGGTTCGCACGAGCCTTAGGAACATTACCATGAATGGTAAATAACCGCCACACCCAAGACTCATGCCTAGTGCGGGTAGTAGGGTTTTCCTCTACCTCATTCTCATCTTCCTCTGCTTCCTCCTCCGCATCCTCACTCCTGTTCCCCTCTTCAGGCCCTTGGGGAGGTGGTGGTGGTGGAGGGTGTGGGGCATTGGTGCTGAAGCAGGTGCAGCACCAGGTGGCAGTTCTGCAGCCAGGGATGCCATCTCGATGGTGTAATCAGCAAGTTGCTGGACAAATAGCTGTGCTCTGAAGAATAGCCAGAAACACAATGAGAATAAGCTCTAGGGCGTGGTCTTTTATAGGGGTGCTTGTGCATGGTTCGCGGACATGCGCGCTGTCCGCGGACAGATCGAACACAAAAAAAAGTTTGAAAAGTTTCAAAAGGTATGTAGAAACTCAGGATTACTATGTGGGACTTGTGCCATGGTGAGATTTTATTGAAAAATATTATGGATTAATTGAAAATGTACTTTTAATTTGTTCGGGGACCCGAACAGTGTCCTCATTCAGAACACGCGATCATCGTGGGCGCGGTCATATGATCCGTTCGCGAACAAGTCCGCGAAGGAAGCACATTTCCGCAGGGCACCAAATGCACAGAGATTGGCTAGCGCATGCGCGTTGATGTTCTACGGACACTTTGGGTCCTGAACTAATTAAAATTGCGTCACACGTGAAACGAACATTTCAGGACACTGCGTGTGTTCTTAGAACAGTATAAATTTGCTAGCGAACAGTAAGGACAGATATACTGTTCTTCAGGACACGTTCAATTTCGTTTATGTATGAACATTTCAGGACACCAATTGTGTTCTTAGAACATTTTCAAGTTGCTAGCGAACAGTACGGACAGGTATAGTGTTCTTTAAGACACCTCCATTTTTGTTTAATTAAGAACAATTCAGGACACCGCGTGTGTTCTTAGAACAGTTTGAACTTGCTAGCGAACACTATGGACAGATATAGTGTTCTTTAGGACACTTTAATTTTTTTTTTTATGAACATTTCAGGACATCGCGTGTCTTCTTAGAATAGTTTCATCTTGCTAGCGAACAGTACGAACAGGTATAGTGTTCTTCAGGACACCTCCATTTTCGTTTATTTACGAACATTTTAGAACACCTGCACTGTCCGCGGACACCTACATTGTTTTTTTTTTAAAAAAAACGAAACTATTTACAACACAATATAAAAATTAAACTTTATTTAACATATATTAATAATTTATGACAGAGAAGGTGAGGCAGAAACAGAAACAAAAACAGGAGAATTAGGGGTTTCATCATGATTGGTATCAGGTGAAGAAGGGATGGAAGTCTCATCAAAACGTTTTGGGTTATGGAGAGGGTTTGGGGATACTTGACTGGGATATGGTGAGGGGGGACAAGTACATGTGGGGCCATGGTATGACGTTTTTGTTTTAAAATGATCTTCAACAAAAGTTTTCAAATTATTAAAATTGGTCAACAATAAATCAATGTTTTCTTTTATGCTGTCAAGCGTGTTTTCCATAACAGCTTCTTCAGAGGTAGTTTCTATTTTGTTATGCTCTGTACAAAAAAAATATATATATGTTAAATGTATACAAAATAATAATAATTAAATGGTTTATGTTATAAAGTGTTTACCATTAGTTTCACTATCTTGTGACATTTCTTCATGTGGGAAATGTTCCTCTAGCCATTCCAGAGTACTAGACATTTCTGTGAGAGAAAAAAAAAAGATAATATATTTTTTTATCTAATACAGAAAGTTTATAAATATATGAATAAAATTAAGTACACTTACTATTTCAGGTACGATATGTCCTATGTACTCAGTGGGTCTGCTCTTGTTCTCAGTTCTGTTGTGTTTGTGAGGTAATTATGTTGGAAGCCAATTTATTTTCTTGTGGTATATTCCATTTTAGAACATAGTGCATTTAAACAAATGGTTAGTGTGTTGTAAATATGGGTTACATTTCTTATGTATTAGTACATATAATGTGTTTGTGTGTTTTTTTTTTAAATTTGTTAAATGTTCCTATGTTATGATATAACAATCAAACATACCCCCCCAGAGTTTTTTAGGTAGTGGTACTGTTCTTCGAACATGTCCGCGAACATTAAATGAGTTTGCGGACATCAAGTACAGTAGAAGAGATTCAGTCAGTTCCATATGATATGTATATATAGTGAAAGTCATTATTGTTAAGTTGCACTACTAAAAACCTACGAAATTCAATGAAAAAACTTTGTTAAAGGGATGTTATGGTTAAGTTGCGCTACTAAAAACCTATGAAATTCAGTGAAAAAACTTTGTTAAAGGGACGTTATGGTTAAGTTTCGTTACTAAAAACCTATGAAATTCAGTGAAAAAACTTTGTCAAAGGGACGTCATGGTTCCAAGTAAAACCGAAAAACCCTTGAAATTCGCCAGTTATGGTAAGCTAAGCAACCATAACTCGCGCCACCACCGTGCACTGCTAAGCCTAACACAAATGTCACCAAGTTTGGTGAGGATTCGTCCAGGGGGGCCAAAGTTATAGGGGGAGTCCCAAAACTTTTTTTTTCCCAAAGACTGAATGGGAACAAATTTTGCTCGCGTCTACAGCCCAAACCGCTGGACGGATTTTCACCAAATTTGGACCAGGAGCAGCGGCTTGGTCCCGAAAGCGTGCTTTTGCAGATTTGGTGAAAATCCGTCCAGTAGTTTTTTTTAAAATGACCAAAAAGTAGGTAAAAAAAAATTAGTGATATCTGTGTTCGGTCCGTGGACACACTTCCCTGTCCGCTCTGCGGACAGTGTCCTGATTGGCCAATCGGCTTTCGTGATGTTCGTGGACATGCAACGTGTTCGCTGATTGGACGGCGTGGACCGTGAAGCGCGTCAGATTTTCCGTAGCGCCCGCCATCTTGGATTCGCGGTCGTCCGCGGACAGCACGGTGAAACTTTGTTCAAAATTTGTATTTAGTAGAGTGTGTTGGTGTGTAGGAGTGTTAGGGGAGGGTGGGAGTGTATGAGATAGGATGAAAGTTGTGTTTTTTATGTGTTAGACGTTCTTTTTGTGTTCGATTTGTTTGCGGACATCACGGGTGTTCTGAAATGTTCTAAATAAACTGAATGGGGGGTTTCTGAGGACTCAATATGTGTCCGTTTTGTTCGCAAGCAAACTGAAACTGTTCTAAGAAAACTCGCAGTGTCCTGAAATGTTCACAAATAAACAAAATGGGGGTGTCCTGAGGACGCTGTCCGTATTGTTCGTTGCCAAGTTGAATATGTTCTAAGTACACTCGCGGTGTCCTGAAATGTTCGCAAATACACAAAATGGGGGTGTTCTGAAGACGTTGTCGAACACTCGATGTGTCCTGAAATGTTCGCAAATATGAATGGGGGCTGTGGCTGACAAGTTGAATGTGTTCTAAGAACACTTGCGGTGTCCTAAAATGTTCGCAAATAAACAAAATGGGGGTGTCCTGAGGACGCTGTCCGTATTGTTCTCTGTCAAGTTGAATGTGTTCTAAGAACACTCGCGGTGTCCTTAAATGTTCGCAAATAAACAAGATGGTGGTGTTCTGAAGACACTTCTAAGAACACTCGCGGTGTCCGGGGAATGTTCGTAGGGGGTGTCCTGAGGACGCTGTCTGTATTGTTCTCTGTCAAGTTGAATGTGTTCTAAGAACACTCGCGGTGTCCTGAAATGTTAGCAAATAAACAAAATGAGGGTGTTCTGAAGACGTTTCTAAGAACACTCGCGGTGTCCTGGAATGTTCGTAGAGGGTGTCCTGAAGGCGTAGTCCGTATTGTTCGCTGGCAAGTTGAATGTGTTCTAAGAACACTCGCAGTGTCCTGAAATGTTCGCAAATAAACAAAATGGGGGTGTCCTGAGGACGCTGTCTGTATTGTTCTCTGTCAAGTTGAATGTGTTCTAAGAACTCTTGCGTTGTTCTGAAATGTTCGTAGGGGGTGTCCTGAAGATGCTGTTCGTATTGTTCTCTGTCAAGTTGAATGTGTTCTTAGAACACTCATGGTGTCCTGAAATGTTCGCAAATAAACGAAATGGGGGTGTTCTGAGGACACTGTCTGTATTGTTCGCTGTCAAGTTGAACGTGTTCTAAGAACTATCGCGTTGTTCTGAAATGTGCGTAGGGGGTGTCCTGAAAACGCTGTCCGTATTGTTTGCTGGCAAGTTGAAAGTGTTCTAAGAACACTCATAATGTCCGCGGACATTAGAAGTTTCCATAGACCATAGTTGAAATGTTTGACTCTATGGATGTGATATGCTGCGGTGGTTGTTGCCAGGGCATACAGTCTTGGGTGCATGGCCATTTGGCCATGCACCCAAGACTCTATGCCCTGGCAACAACCACCGCAGCATATCACATTCATATTTGCTTATAACTTTGGGTGAAAAACAAATGTATAAGGAACAAAGGTATTAGATACTATGGATGTGATATGCTGCTATGGTTCTCCTTATTATTGTATACTTACTGTTTGATCTAGTAACCGGAGTACATGTATTTCTTGTTAATTTCTGTGATAAAAGAAAATAGCATGTTAGTATTAGTATTTTGTAATGACTTATTACATTGTATAATCAATATACTTTTTTTTTTTGGACCCTCATATTTAGTAGATTACAAATCAGAGTACTGTGCAATTTGCTCAGTTTCTGTATTTGTTTTTAAAACCATTGGGTCTGTGGGAGAAAAAAAAATCCATGTTGGTTTAAAAAAAAACCTTTTTCTGTTATGCTACAGTTTATTTGTTTGTTTGTTTTCAGTGTTCACTTGTTGTTTCTGGCTAATGCTTTATACTTTGGCTTGTTGTATTTTTTTGGAGCAGTAACATATTATTTATTTGTTTTGATATTATAAAATTTTGGAGCAGTTAGTATTGATTTATCTATTTGGATATTGTTAAATTTTGGGACAGTTAGATACCAATTGGCATATTCCAACTGTGTATTTTTTGGTCTAATTTAATTTAGTGGTATTCATTTATCTGATTAGTTGTTGTAGAATCTTTGAGCAGTTAGATAGCTTTTGGAGTATTCTAACAGTTTATATTTTTTTAACACAAGTTTACTTAGGGTTTAAATACAGTTTAGTCATCAAATTTTGGTTTTAAGAACATCAAACAAGCGTTTGTAAGATTTCCTGGTAATCTCTGCTTTAGAGTAATAGTACTATCATTACATTCAAACCATCCACATTTCTTTTTTATATATGCAGTGTAGTGCCCTGAATTGGTTGTGGCTCCTGCGTGGTAGATTATACCTATTGTTGTGAAGGTTTTCTTACCAAGTGATATTTGACGATGTGTGAATCCAGTCAGCTTGCAGTTGTTTTTGGTACCATCTGCATTGTAACGTAGAAGTATTAGTATTATGTATTTACTATGTGTTTGTATCACTAACGTGGAGCGATTATCTGAATTGCAGGTAGAGCATAATCTACCATGGTTTGCATTTTGTACAAGTTGCTGAAATGGAATGGATTCACAATTTGATATTGATATATATATGAAGCGTTCATTGGGGATTTCTTCTTGTGTCACATTGTTGCAGAGAGTGCATGTATGTTTCCACATGTATGAAATCTGAAAGATTTCATTTATAGGTATGTTTTTGTTTTCCAGTACTTGTAGTAAGTACATTAGAAATTCTTGTGGATCTTCCTGTGAGTTTATAGTGATTTCACCATTCCAGCACAGTAGTCCAATTGTTATCTTATTCCATAAACACTAAACGTGTTGTCAGGATTATTTGCTGCATTTCTGTGAAGTACTAACATTTGCAAACACAATGGGTCTGTACTGTGTAAGTAAATGTTGTCAAAAATTGGTGGTAATTGAAATAGAATATTCATTGCTACATTTGCGTAGCAACTTACACCAACTATATTTGAGAATTTAAATGGTCCAGGTAGTTCTGTATCTAACTGCTTTTTTTGGAGTTTGTCTTCCTTCTTTAAAGAAGTACTTGGTTTACTTTCCCTAATTGATTCTTTTTTGCTTGTGGTACTTGATGAAGTATTAGTTTCTTTTACTCTCTTTGGAGGATTTGCAGTGACATCCTGTTGCATTTCTGTTTGATTTATTTTTCTTTTGTAACGTTTTACTTTTTGTGGAACAGAATATGTGTGTAGGTGGGGGTGTATAGTGAGCGAAGTCTGTTGTATTCTAAAATGCAAGGCATATCAGCGTTTATTTTACTTTCATCAAAGTTGATTAGAAATAGACCGTCAAGTGTACGTAAGCGTGATAGTTATACATAGCTCATGCCTTCTTTAAAGACTGTGTTACCAATATCTATCATTGCTTTGTCTACGGTAAGACCTTGTGATTTATGAATCGTGACTGCGTATGCAAGAGTTAGAGAAAATTGTTCTCTGCGTACATACATATCTTTGAAGAGAAGGAATCTAGCTGTTGAGCGTCCTATCCTTTTTACTTCTGAAAGTTTGTCAAAGAGTATATTGACAAACTGAATTTTGTTGTCGCGTGGGTATGTTTGAAAGCCAACAACTGTACCCAGTGCTCCATTAACTAATCCTTGGTCCACGTCAAGGTTATGTTTAAGCATTACTCTGCAATTTAAGGATAATTTTAATATCTTTTCTAAGCCTGCTGTGTTTGAGATTGATTTTTCTAAACTATTTAGTCTTGTTGTGGCTTGGTCACACATGGGTAGTGTCATACCATGTACATCTAGTTTGTCTGTGGTGCTAAATTCCATGATTGGTTGCATTTCTTTGCTTAGCATGATTTCATTGAATTTGAAACAGCTTGCAAGAGTTGGCATTAAGGCCATACAATTGACATTTTTGTGGGCTAATTGTTCCATAACATCTGTAGCACATGCATTATCGCCATAAAGTGCATTAATGTGCCGGGTTTTCAATATTCCTTCTGCTTCTTTAGAAAGTATACCAACTTTGATACTTTTTAAAATGTTGGCATAAGTGAGATCTGCAGATTGCCGCTTGTTTTCTGTTAATTTCTCTGTATTGGAAATGTTGCCAAAGGTTGACATTTCCAATGCTGCCAACAGTTTTACGGCAGAGTTTGTGTCCTTATGTTTTAAAAATAAGCTCACCTTTTACTGGTGTTAACTGAAGCAGGTCTCCAAAAACAATAATGTGTTTTCCTGCAAAGAGCTCTTCATAGTCTGTTTTGAGTACTTCTTGTAATCTGAGGTGAATCAAAGCTAACATCAGGTTGGAGACCATGCTCACTTCATCTATTAGTAGCATTTTCATTTCTTTCAATACTCTGCGTAATTCCATTGCAGCTTCTGCAGAAAGTTTGTAATAGTCTAATTTGTTCTGGTGTTCTACTGGTAATAGTAGTAATCGGTGTAATGTAACACTACCTACGTTGTAGGCAGCTAAACCTGTGGGGGCAGTGACAACAGCTGACAGTTTGTTGTTTGTCAATTGTTGAAGGAACTTACTAATGATTTTGATTAGGAATGTTTTGCCAGAACCAGCTTCACCACTGATGTACAGTAGTATAGGTTTATAATTATGGCAGGAACATTCTTTATTTTTCATGTTTTACACCATGTGCAATTTGTTTTGTTACTTCTTGAAAAATGCTACTTTGCTCATTGTTTAGTTTTGATTGTAGTATAGTTAAGTCTTCTTTATCTTCATACTGACACATGGTGTTTTCTACTTCTATCATAACTAATTCTGCCTCATTTATTATTAGTGGTTCTCCCAGTGGTTCTTGGTTCTTGGCTTCCTGTTACAGAAGGTTGACTACTGTCAGGAGTGTCCTTATCTAGTTGGGCTTGGAGTTCTTCTTCTTGTTGCTGTTCGTTGTGCAACATGGTTTTGTACTGTGTAAAGTTTACATCAGTTATAGTGCTTTCATTTGCTTTGAAAGCATCCTCATATGAGTCATAGTTATCTAGGAATTGTTCTTCTTTTCTCCATGGTTTGAAGAGTTGTAGCAGGGACATGTAATATACTTCTTTATGTTGAGGAGTCTTTAATGACAATTTGATATGATTAATTAAATTTGGTTTAGTGAGTTTAACTAAGCTGCCTTCACAGTTTGTCACTCTATATTTACCTTTTTTTTCATCAGGTTTTATATTATTTTTGTATGTGTAGTTTTGGACTATGTGCTATGGACACACATTTTACAAAGTATTACTTCTGTTTGGGTAGTATGTGTTCAATAAATTGTTTTTTAAAATGTCTTGGCTGTTGGGATCATGTTTGGCTATTGTTTCTATATCGTCATATGATTTTAGAACTCTTTTTCTAGATTTAGCTGGACCAAGACTCAGCCATACTATATTTTCAGATTTACCATACAATGCAGTACCAGTTAAACGATCAGCTGCTTCATATGATCCACATTCTATATGGGTGAGCATTTTTATGCCCAAGCTGTATAATTTCTGAGATACTGTTTTATCTGATGACAGGTCATTCCAGATGTCTTGGAGCTCTGTCTTTTCTGTTTTAGTTAAGTATGCTGTGACATATCGTGCAACTGCAGTAGAATTGTCAGCAATGTACTGCACATCTATGTTTGCATTCCATAAGTGGGCAATGATTGCATTATAATCATTGATATATTTTTCTTCTTCTTTTCTTTTTATGTAATATGTATTTTTAGGTGACTTACCTTTAACACTATGTCTAACTGAAGACATGAGGTTGTTCACTTGACCTGTATTTGTAACTGGTCTAGGGAAACCAAATCGGCATTTGGTGTAGTATTTCTCTTTGTTTTTGTATTTGCGACAACAATATTTTCCACATTTGTGTCTTTGAAATTGTAAAATTTGTGCATGAAGATCACTATTTGTGGCTTCTGATAGAATTTCACAAGAGACATATTTTTCAATTAACTGTAAAACAGTGGCATCACTGTCTTGACCAAATTTAGGAGCATCTTTAATCCATAAAAGCATGTGGATATGTGGTGCTCCTCTGGCTTGGTATTCTTTTCTCCAAAAGAAGTGTTGCACTTCTCTGAGGGGAGGAACAGTTTTATTACAAATAAAGTTTAGCATAGCAATGAAGCAATGATGGAAATATCTTGAAACATTAACAGGATCAAGAGAGCAAAGTTCTCCATGTGTTAGTATATCTATGTTTGTTTTGTTTTTGATTGCTATGTGTAGGAAATCATGTAAATCTTCCCATGCATATTCTGCACAACTTAATGCAACAAACCAAGTGGGTGTGCCAAGGTTTCTTATCATAAAACATACATCTCTGTGACATCGGAACCAGTACTCTTTAGTACCACGCATGTTTGCCAACAGATTTGTAATGCTTGATTTTAAAACCTCATCTTTTTCTTGCACTTTTTGTAGTAATTGCATAGCTGACATATTTTGAAAGTGGGTACCTGATTTCAATGTGTGTGCAACTCAGTAACATAGAGTTGCTAGTTCACTTTCAAAGAGTAGGTGGAATATGTATTCCACATTTTGTCTAAATCTGGAAACTTCAGAATACATTTGTAATGAGCAGTATTCTGATGCTGTTATCTGAATGGGTCTATCATCATACCTTCTTCCTTTCCCAGTAGGAAAGAGTAGAGGAAAAGCATGTGCTTCTATATTTTTTTCCCATATGCTGATTGGTGATGCTTTGGTTTGTCGCATTTGGTATGTTTCTAGTACATCATCTATGGTGTCATTAGAGTGTAATGGATCAATTGTATAATGCTCTAAAATATTGGATACTGTAGCAGGATCTAGAAATTCAAATTGACCAGTTTCTGGTGACTCTTTAATTATTTCATTAGTTTTCCTCAAGTTTTCTTCAAAATTCATTTCTTTGTAGTATTCATTATTGTCTTTTAGATGTTGCAAGGCTTGTCTAACTTTATGTAAGTCTACGAGTTCTTGCCAATTTTTTTTGTCTTTTGTCGGTACACCTTTTACAAAGACAATTAAAGATTGCGCTATTGGACATTGCACTCCCAGAGTGTGCACATTTTCTTTCACATCTAATGGTAAATAAACTACTTTGGTATGAAGGCCTTTCACTAATTCGGAGGGAGGTAATTTTGCTGTTTTTGGTTGAATGCATAATATTGCTTGAAATGGGTGCACTGTTTGAATTATGATGCTCTCACATAAATTGAGTTGTTGCAGGGGTTTTGATAGTGGGAATAATTCCAAGTTTTTGTGATAGTATGTGAAGGAGTTTGGTTGTTGTCAAGTTTTGAATTGCAGTAAGTGCAAAGTATTAAGGGGTCAGTTATTTCGTATTTGTTTTCTGCTATAAGGTAGAGAGATAATTCAAACCATCTGGAATCTTCATTGTCTTCTATTTTGTATGTTACATCTACAGTTTTTGTGATACTTTTATAAAAAGTTCTGCAGCAACACACACACACACACATGGTTTGGTACAAAATGTCATAAAGTTTCATTCTGTGGCACTAAAGTTATGCGCCATCCATAAACTGCTTTTCACCAACCCTGTAATTCCAAAATATGTATGCATGTCACCAAACATCTTAGCTGTTCACGAACATCAAAAGGCTGAACTGTTCGCGGATATCGGATATGATAAACCGTCAGGTTTTTGGCTTTTAATGGCCAAACCCGTCCCATCCTCATCACCCCTCACCTCTGCAGAGATTGTTTTATTAGCTTGACAAATGCAATGTTTTTACGGCAATGTTCGTGGACAACGGCTGCAGTCCACGAATCCAACATGGCAGGCGTTTCCAAAAAATATGAAGCACCTCACGCTTTTCACCATCCAATCAGTGGGTGCATCTGATGTCCGCAGATGTCACGCCAGCCCCTGGAGCAATTGGAGGCTTGTCCACAGACTGAACAGGGAAGTAAGTCTGCAGACTGAGCCCAGATATCACAAATTATTTTTAACCTACTTTTTGGCTGTTTAAAAAGAAACTGCTGCGCGGTTTTACACCAAATTTGCAAATGGTTCTGGGAATAAGTCGCCGATCCTGCTGCAAATTTCGTGAAAATCCATCCGGTTTGGGCTGTTTGCATGAGCAATTATTTTTTCCACTGCTTCTATGAGGAAAACCACACATTTTGGGAGCCCGCATTACTTTGCCCCTCCTGGACAAAACCTCACCAAAATTTGCATAATCAATTTGAGGAGGTGTGAAGGGTGGAATTATAGTCGGAGACAGGCAAGTGCTGAAACAATATTTATTCTGGTTTAAGGCAGCAGATGCTGAAACAATAACTATTAAGTCCTCCCGGTTAGCTTCACCGGTGTCTTGTCCTCCTGTAGTACAACGGCGTTAGGCCTGGCTTGGTCCTATCTCGAGCCGCTGTCCGGATAGGCCCACCACTCTGGTTCGCTCTCCTCTCTCCTCCCCATGTCCTGTGTAATGAGAACCACCCATTAGTCTCCCTGGGCGCTCTTTTATCACAGCTGGAGGTATCAAGCCCCCACCAATCACTGAGGGGTTGAGTTAACCCCCTTCTCATTGGTTCCTGGGACATGGTTCCACCTCTCTTAAGGGTTGCCATCCCAGTGTGTCGCTCTTCCCGATCCCCTGGTGGTGGAGGGCGGTGGTGTTGGCCCCGTTCCCCTGGTGGTGGAGGGCGGTGGTGTTGGCCATGCGGTTGTGGCCGCGATGCGTAGGGACGCATCCTGATGCTGGGCCCTCCCCCCCTGCAACGTGCAGCTCCGTCAGCGCCATGAGCAGCACGGGGCCGGCGAGCCGGGCGCTGCTCCCTCGTATCCTGGCGCCGTCGTGAACACTGCCCCCCCCCCGGACTGGGGCGAACAGGTGGGTGCCGAGCGGCCCCGCCGCGGCTGCACATAGCGGCTTCTTCCGCGGCCCTGCCGTGTCCACCTGTAGCGGTTTTAGCCGCGCGGCTAACCCCCGCGGGTTTCCCTTTCCCCACACTTGCCGCGGACATGGCAGCGCCTCCCGACTCGTGCGGGCCGGCTACACGCCGCGGCCGCCGCGGCACCAGCCGAGGCGCTGCTGCTTCACACATCCCCACCCCAATCCCAGGCCGTTCGGGCCAGGGTGAACACCTAGACAGATAGTCAGCCACCAGCTGAAACCTGGCAGGCCTGTGCAATGTGACGAAATCAAATGGCTGAAGGGAGAGAAACCAGCGGAGGACCCTCTGGTTCGTGTCCTTATGTTGGGCCAGCCACTGGAGGGGTGCATGGTCGGTGTACAGAGTGAACCGGCGACCCAACAGATAGTACCGTAGCGAGTCAATAGCCCACTTGATGGCCAAACACTCCTTCTCGATGGTTGAGTAAGCCGCTTCATGGGGCAACAATTTCCGACTGATGAAGCACACCGGTTGCAGGTCCTACCCATTCCTCTGCGATAACACAGCTCCCAGGCCCTGGTTTGAGGCGTCCGTTTGTAAAAAGAAATGTTTCTGGAAGTCCGGGCAACAGAGGACCGGGTTGGACGTGATCCTTTGTTTTAGGTGTGCTATGGCGTTCAAGGCCTTCGGGTCGTTGGTCAGGTTGGGATTCTTCTTGAGCCTCAATGCGTCCGTCAAAGGAGCGGCGATCGAGGAGAAGTCAGGGATAAATCTTCTGTAATGCCCGATCAATCCCAGGAAAGCTCGTATTTGTTTCCTGTTGGTGGGAGTCGGTATATATTGGATAGCCTGTGTTTTGGACAACTGCGGTTTCAGCACTCCCCCACCCACTATGTGGCCCAGATATTTGGTTTCATTGGTTCCCATCGTAGTCTTCCTGGGGTTGATATGTAGCCCTGCCTTCTGTAAATCAGCCACTACTTGTTCTAGATGGTTCAGATGCGATTCCCAGGATTGGCTGTATACTACAATATCGTCCAGGTAGGCAGCAGCGTATCCAGTATGCGGTCTCAGTATGATGTCCATCAATCTCTGGAATGTGGCGGGAGCTCCGTGGAGACCAAAGGGTAGGACTTTATACTGATATAAGCCTTGTGGGGTGGAAAAGGCAGTTTTCTCCCTATCCTGGGAGCGAAGGGGTATTTGCCAATAGCCCTTGGTTAAATCGAGAGTGCTTAAGAAACTGGCTGCTCCAAGGCCCTCCAGGAGTTCGTCCATCCGAGGCATCGGATAGGCTTCGTATCGGGACACCGCGTTCAATTGTCTGTAGTCCATACAGAAACGAACCGAGCCATCCGGCTTAGGGACAAGCACTATGGGTGATGACCAAACGCTGACCGAAGGCTCGATGATATCCACCCTTAGCATCTCGTCCACTTCGGAATTGATGATGGTTCGCCTGGCTTCGGGTATCCGGTAGGGTCTAAGCCTCACAGGTGGTCCGGGATCTGTTTTGATAATATGCTCAAGAACATCGGTTCTTCCAGGTAAGGCGGAAAAGGCGTCAGCATAAGGGGACAACCGGTTCCTGATGTCCGTCTTCATTTCGCGGGTTAGGGTGTCTCCCCAATTGACTGAATTCAGGGTATCAGGAACGGTGTTCAGGATCTCGTCCAGTTTGGCTTCCTCGATACATACAAAGGCGCCCAGAAGAGGCTCATTCCATTTTTTTAGAAGGTTGATATGATAGACCTTTTCAGGGGTGGTACGATCAGGCTGGTGTACCCGGTAGGTTACTGGGCTTAGTACCTCAGTGACCTCGTACGGCCCTCTCCATCTAGCCAACAGTTTATTGGTGCTGGTAGGCAGGAGTACCAATACCTGGTCCCCTGGGTTAAAGGTTCTCATACGGCTCCCCTTGTTATAGTTTCTTTCTTGAGTTGTTTGGGCACGTCCAAGGTTATCTTGGGCCAGTGTACGTAGTGCGGTTAGGTGTTCCTTTAATTCCTCGGTATACTCGGTTAAAGACACTTCTTCTGTGGTTTCCCATTCCTCTTTAACCAGGTCTAGTATTGTTCGAGGTTGTCTCCCAAACAAGAGCTCGAAGGGAGAGAAACCGGTGGACGACTGGGGGGTGTCTCTTAACACCATTAACACCAGGGGAATCACCCGATCCCAGTTCTTTCCGTCTGGTCCCGTCACCCTTCTTAGCAGCTTCTTGATTGTTTGATTATAACGTTCTACCAGCCCATCAGTCTGGGGATGATATACTGAGGTTCTCAACTGGTTGATCTGGAACTGTCCACATACTTGTTTTAGGAGGGTCGACATAAAATTGGTCCCCTGGTCGGTGATTATCTCGGAGGGAATCCCCACTCGGGCAAAAATGGAATTAACTGGTCGCATAACAACCGAGCCGACGTTCCCTTTAGGGGAAAGGCCTCGGGGTATCGAGTAGCGTAGTCGACTACGACCAGTAAGTATCTATAACCACGGCTGGCTGGTTCCAGGGGTCCCACTATGTCCATGCCGATCCTCTGGAATGGGATTGAAATGAGGGGCATTTTCTGTAGTGGTGCCCTTGCGGGTAGAACCCCGCTAGTCAATTGGCAGGTGGGGCAGTTCTTGCAGTGTTGGGCAACCTCCCCATAAATGCCGGGCCAGTAAAACCTCTTTAGTAGGTTTTGTTGGGTTTTAAGAGAGGCCATGTGACCTCCACAAGGATGGTTGTGGGCCAGTTGTAGCACTATAAGTTGGTGGCTCTTTGGTAGCACCAGTTGTTCCTTCATGGCGTCGTCGTCACCCTTATACCTTCGGTACAGGAGACCTTGTCGCAGTAGAAACCCCGGGCCTCTGGCTATGTTGGGTTCCCCTTCCCGGGCGGCCCTTTCTCTGGCCACTCGTAGGGTGGGGTCAGTTAGGGTCTCCCCCCTTATGGTGTCTTCGTTGCCTTCTAGCTTCCAGTCGATAGGCCGGGTCATATAACTGGCCTGACACCATGCCATCCGGGTCCTCCTCTTTCGGCCGGGTGGGGATTCCTGGGAGACGGGGTCGGTTCCTGCAACATCGGATTTGGACGGGGACTGCCCCTCTTTTGTATCCCTTAATGTCTGACCGAAACCGGGGAGGTCGGTTCCAATTACCACCGGGGTTGGGAGACAAGGTAGGACGGCAACCCTCAAGGGAGAGGAGGTTTCATTTAAGTCAATCACTACATCCTTCATCGGATAACATTTGGTGTCCCCATGAATGCATCGGATAGGTACGGTTACGTTAGGTAAGCAGGGAGCGTTACTCACGGTTGGTGATATGGCGGTCTGCCTGCTGCCGCTGTCCAAAAGTGCACGTGATGGTCTGCCGTCGACTCGAACGTCCACCACATATGGTCCTGGGACGCCGTTCTCGTCTATCGGGGTCAGATAGCCGATGTCCATGGGTTCGACTGTTCTTCTCCTGGGACAAAACCGGGCTATGTGGCCCCACTCGTTGCACTCATAGCACTGCGGTAGCTTGTAACCAGGGGTCGGTGCTGGGGCCTTCTCCTCGCTTCCTGGTCTCTTGTCTTCGGGTCTCCTGTTGTTCTCATCGGAAGGTCTCCATCTTATGGGTAAGGCTCGGTTACCCCTAATCATATGGGGGTCGGATATCGGGATGGCGATGCGGGCTGATACCCCTGTAGCTGGTAGTCGGAAGTGGCCTGCCTTCTGGTATGCCGATGCAATATCCACAGCCTCGGTCAGGGTGGGTTGATGGTGCTGTCTAACCCATTTCTGCATCTGGCCGGGCAGGGCTTCGACGAATTGTTCCAAAATGATTTTATCGATTAGGGGTTGGTTAGCGGGGTTTGGAGCCAACAACCACTTCTCTGCTAGGTCCTTTATCCTATAGTATAGCTGGCGTGGATTCTCCCCGGTCCTGAGCCTGGTTTCCCTCAGTCGGATCCGGTAGGCCTCGTCGTCCAGGCCTAAGCGGTCTAGTACGGCAGCCTTGATCTCCCCGTACGGCGTGTTGCCGTTGGGGTTCACCGCCTGATAGGCGCCCTGCATCACCCCGGACAGTAGGGGGGCGACGTACTGACCCCACCGGTCAGGAGGCCACTGTGCGTTTCTGGCTATACGTTCAAAACTAGTAAAGAAGAAGGCGGGATCCTCTCTGTCCTTATACTTTTGTAGGAGGGCCGAGGGCACCAGTGGTTGATTTCTAGTGCTGGCAACTGCATCGGTGAGACGGGACATGGCCTCATGCTGGTTGTCCTGTGCGGTGGTCAATATAGAGCCCTGCAGCTGTATAGCTTGTTGAAAGGCTTGCCGATCCGCAGCTGCTTGTTGTGACTGCAGTTGTACCATCTGTTGCAATTGTTGTTGGCCCTCAGACAGGGTCTTTATCAACGACTCCATAGCGCTGTCTAAAAATCCCACCTTCGTCGCCAGTGTGAAGGGTGGAATTATAGTCGGAGACAGGCAAGTGCTGAAACAATATTTATTCTGGTTTAAGGCAGCAGATGCTGAAATAATAACTATTAAGTCCTCCCGGTTAGCTTCACCGGTGTCTTGTCCTCCTGTAGTACAACGGCGTTAGGCCTGGCTTGGTCCTATCTCGAGCCGCTGTCCGGATAGGCCCACCACTCTGGTTCGCTCTCCTCTCTCCTCCCCATGTCCTGTGTAATGAGAACCACCCATTAGTCTCCCTGGGCGCTCTTTTATCACAGCTGGAGGTATCAAGCCCCCACCAATCACTGAGGGGTTGAGTTAACCCCCTTCTCATTGGTTCCTGGGACATGGTTCCACCTCTCTTAAGGGTTGCCATCCCAGTGTGTCGCTCTTCCCGATCCCCTGGTGGTGGAGGGCGGTGGTGTTGGCCCCGTTCCCCTGGTGGTGGAGGGCGGTGGTGTTGGCCATGCGGTTGTGGCCGCGATGCGTAGGGACGCATCCAGATGCTGGGCCCTCCCCCCCTGCAACGTGCAGCTCCGTCAGCGCCATGAGCAGCACGGGGCCGGCGAGCCGGGCGCTGCTCCCTCGTATCCTGGCGCCGTCGTGAACACTGCCCCCCCCCCCGGACTGGGGCGAACAGGTGGGTGCCGAGCGGCCCCGCCGCGGCTGCACATAGCGGCTTCTTCCGCGGCCCTGCCGTGTCCATCTGTAGCGGTTTTAGCCGCGCGGCTAACCCCCCGCGGGTTTCCCTTTCCCAACACTTGCCGCGGACATGGCAGCGCCTCCCGACTCGTGCGGGCCGGCTACAGGCCGCGGCCGCCGCGGCACCAGCCGAGGCGCTGCTGCTTCACAGGAGGCCATTTACTTTTTTTGCAAATTCTGGTGAAGATTCGTTTGGGCAAGAGGCGAAGTTATAAGCTGCCCAAAAGGTGCTCTTCCTATGGGCCCTGTAATATATACATACATATCTTTTTAATAGAACCTTGATTTGATATTGCTTTTATTTTTAAGTGTAATACTTTGTGGATTTGTTTACTTCTGTATCACATGATAGCTTTCCCTCTGCACACGTCACCACAAAAGGTGAAGAAGATATATCTCTTAATGGTAGCCTACCAGATGCCACTCTGGAGGATGGCAAACACAATAGTAGGGCAAGACTTACCTTACAAGAGTGTGGTAGTTAACCATACACGAAGGAAGTTTTGGTAATGGTTCCTGCTGCTTGTCCAAGTCCACATTAAAGCAAGGCAGGGCAGCCTTCAGAACTGATTGGTGCCCATGAAATCAATGAGTCTATCAAGTTTGTTTATCAGAAGACAGTGGCATTGTCTTGCAAAGCCCAATGGGCATTAGGCTTCCCCAGGAAAATCAGGCATGGATGATGTCATTGTACGCTACCCTTTCATTACTTATGTTCAAATGGGGACATAGAAGGGTTGCAAACCCCAGCCAGGTATTTCTGGAAATGGAAGAGCATCCTCTCAGCTTTATCTGCTTCAAGGCTGGAGAAATGGAAACTTGATATGTACATTCAAGGGGTGCACAGATGGAAATAAGCACTCGTATAAACACATTCTTCTGATGGCGCTATCTGAGACATTTGGGGTTAACGATATTTCCTGTAATATTTTTACTACTAATCAGATTCTATATGACTGTGTGTTTTGTGATGCTGCAAAATATGGTCTGGACTTCTAAATCCATATATAAGGATTTGTTTAATTCTTTGTAAGGATGCTCTGACCACAAAAGTTGTTGAAGTATTCCTAGATTCAAATTTTAAAGTTTGTCATTTGCACGATACCTGGTTGGAAACTATCCAATAGGGGCAATGTCCTCTCATCTCAGTCAACCTTGGCTGGCACCTGTGAGGTATTTATCTAATGCTCAGCCCTTAATATTAGATGGATATAGCCCTGAACCTGACCAATAATTAAGAGGTGACGCGACACAGCATTGCAAAATTCTTGTTCTTTCATCACAACTTTAACTGAAGAGGTTCATTACAGTGGTACTGAACCATAACATGCAAGAGATAACACTCTAATGATGATTAGGTGCACACGAGTAAGAGCAGAACCTCCGGAGTGAAGGCAAACCTACTGGAGCAGAGTGACGGACCAAGGGACGAGAGCAGCGGGTCGAGAACCCCATGAGTTCCCTACAGGAGGTCATTGGCTCCAAAAGGCAGAAAAGGATATGTGGAGACGGCCAAATCCCAAAGCAGAAGGCTGCATTGTGTTTCAAGGTCGGGAGTGACCCACCTCGGTGAACAGCAGAGTTGCAGAGACAAGGCCAAGCCTGTGGTACTAACCTTAACTCGTGAATTGGAAAATTGTAAAGACAATAAAGCAATGTACACAGCCAGTGAGTTGGCAAGCGACCTGAGAGAACAGTGTGTTTTAAGGAAAGATTGAAATTGCAACCTTATATCGCAAATGAAGGCTACACACATGTGGATGAGATGCAAAAAAAGGCAGACCTGTGCTTGAACTTTGACATAAGGACAGCAGTGAAATCAGCTATACTGTGTAACGGAGTGGTCCGGCAAAAGGAAGTAGAACACTTGAAAGTCTCATTTAAAGGTGTATTGTTTGTAGCGATCAAGTGAATGAACTGTAAAAGTGAAGCGATCAAAATTAACCCCAGAGAGAAGGGGAGTGTAAAAAGATGAACATCAACGTGGACCTGCAGAGATCTGCTGGGAAAGCTGTGCACATTCGAAAGTTTTTCGTCATCGGGAAACGGTCTAAGCCCAACTGATGGAGACCCGAAGTCTAATAAGTTTGGGGACGGAAGCCCCCTGCAAGTATTGTTGCACTTTTGTTGTTAAAGGAGCCCGACAGGGGGGACCAACGTGAACTTTTGTTTGAAGAGGTCTGAGCCCGACAGAGGGGGACCGGCTTGAACTTTTTGTTGAACCTATTTGGAAGACAGGAAAGAGATACTTTAACATGGAAGGCCAGGTGGGACTTGATCCATTTTTTTACCTGTTTTTGTGTTGATAACCCAAGCCAGAGTGTGTCATCCTGTCTACGGGGAGGAGAGCTCACTCAGCCACACTTATGCTTTATATTTGAAAACCTATTTTTCCTTTACATATAAATTTCTTTCATAAACTTTTTGTACAAGAGTTTGTGCAGGCTTAATTTTTGGTTATTTGTTAGCATAGGCCATTTTGATTTGACAGAGTCAACTAGGACTGTTATATGTATTATTTTATGGTTGAGACTACTGCCATCCTGGTTATAGGGCAAAGTGGGAATTATTCCAAACCCAGAACTTTAATAAAGGTTTTTCAAATGGTACCTTTTGTGTCAGTCTCATACTTGTGATACCGTGCCTCCCTTAAAATATCAAGAAACAAGCATACATAAATCTGCTCAAATCGAAGAAATACAATTTTAGAACAAAAGTCGCTGCATGTGCGGTGCGTGAAGGAAGCAGTCTGTCTGCTCACTTTACTTTGGAGGCAGGCCTTCCCATTCAAGAGCTTATCCCCCACAGCGGAGCCTGGCGGTGTTGGGGCAGAGTCACTGCAGTGTGCAGTGTGTGAAGGAAGCAGTCTATCTGCTCGTATTACCTTTGAGGCAGACCTTCCCATTCAAAAGCTTATCCCCCAGTGGAGCATGGCAGAGTCAGGGGCAGAGTCACTGCAGTCACCGCAGTATGCACAGGTAGCAGGAGAGGATTGTTGGTGGCTGACATTGCTCGGAACCCTTGAACCCTTGGCCCTAGTCCCCACTGCATCTTCTATACTTGCTATTGTCCACGTGGTTTTGCTGGAGGAAAACTGAGACAAGCCATTCATCCCATTTCTTCTATGAGTCTCTGTGTTGGTGCGTTGACTGTGTTGGTGTGTCCTTCCTGCTCTAGTCAGAAATTGTGAACCCAAAAAGCCATTGGATTGTGAGCAGTTTGGCCCGAGGGGCAGGACGGGGAGAGACAGACTAGCACAGCTCCTCAAGCCATCGGGCGTGCCCTGTCCTCAGTGCCATCTATCCCCTTCATTCCACTGTTCACCACAACACACGGTGTGAAAACATTAAAATTGCTATGAGGCTGGGAAGCCCAAAGGAAACACACCAACACAGGTTACAAAGAACATACAAGTGCTTTATTTAAAAGCTACAACAGTTACCAAAGTCAATTGACAAACAGATAGCTATTCGGCTCTCAGAGTAACGTAACAAACTTCAACGAAGGTTCGATGCATTAGTAGAGAGACCGTACATTGGAATATTTGGGTCTTTTATATGTTTTTTCCAGCCTTTGGCCAACCCTCTCGCGGGTTAACCATTCTTGGGATCAGGCCTAGAGTTCCTTGCCAGGTCAATCCTATAATTTATGCGTTTTGATCAGTTTCGCTGATACAGTTGTTCATTTACACATAGGTCAGCAATAGGACAAGGTCTCAGTTCGCGACCCCGACAAGTGGCCTGCAGGCATATTAATTATTCATGTGTGCGGAGGTCACGGCCAGAATCTTGCTCAGAATATCATTCAGCCTCCATTTTGATGTTCAGGGTGACTTCCACATTTACAAGAGGACCTAAAATGGCGGCTAAATCCAAGATGGCGACTTACATTACTTTTCGTTAAGGTCAAGACCTTGCCGCGGAGTCTATTCAAATGATATTTTAGACAACTTGGCGTAGGCCAATACACATTCAATTTACTGCGATAGGAGGCATAATTTTATTTCAATTCCAATAGACCCTCCTTTTGGCCTATGCCAAGTGCTAATATCATTTCTAATACTTTTGCAAATAACTCCATGCATTGTCATCCATACATCCCGAATCATTGTCTGTAATATCTATAGCCATTAGGTCGTTCATCAGAACCTCTTGTAACACAAACTCTTTAGATGCTATATCTGGGGCATGTATTCTATGCCCTATTGTGCTCACTACTTGGGCACAACATCCCCCTAGCATTCCGCATATACTCGGAAGACATTGAAAACAGCAAAAAAGGAATAGCAGGATCCCCAATAAAACCAGAATGACAGAAAGCACCTTCCAGACCCAATATCGTAAAGAATCCCAAAACCAGGTACTAAGATTCCAATCTCCTACAGGGATATGTACTTCAGAACTAAGGATATGTAAGTTCTGTATTGCTTTAAAAATTGTCGGCGAGGAATCTGGTACGAAAACACAGCAAGCGGACCCCACCAATTTGCATACTCCACCTCGTTCTGCCAGAATGACATCTAATGCCATCCGATTTTGGAGTGCTACCAATCTTATTGCTTTTTGTTCTAGTGTCATATTGTAGAGTATGTCCGTGGTCCGGTTGATCGTTCTCTCCAGTACCCTTGCTAATCCCCTAATGTTCTCAGAGTTTGTTATTTGTCCCCAAAAGGGCACAACTGATTCTGCTATATCTCCCAATACTTGCCCAGGGGTATCTCCATTCTTGTCCCGCCATGGGCGAGCCTTAGAAACCTCCAATGTACTAGCTACAAATACCCCAGGTAACAGGATTCCTAAATAACAGGTTCCCTGCCAATCCTTGGGCAACCAGGGAAATGCTAAACTACCACAAACAAAATAAACAGGCCCCCCTACATACAGAGGCCTGTTTTCTCCAGTCAAATTTACAATGTTCACACAACCTTCAAAATCTCCCATTGGCCGAGTGCCATTTCTTTGTGCACAAAAGGGGACTGAATCAGGGCTATGATTTATAGAGTAGGAAGGAGGCACTGCGTCCTTATTGCCTATCGGAGCCATTTTAAAGGAAATTAGAGTTTGGAAGGGAAGAGATAGTTTATCAGACGGCCTAAGAGAAGCGACGTTAGGCTTACTTCTATTCGCAAAAAGCGAGCATCCCAGGGGAGTCAATTCACGTTTCTCAAAATCATTCAAATTAGTTCCATCAAAGTTCCCTGAGATGCTATCATTCCAACGGCCAAAGAATAGTGCTCTAAGAGAGGCATAGAAAGCAGTCGTTAAAGGTAAAGGGTGAATATACCATCCTAGCCCCTTGTTACCATGTTGCGGTAAATGAGTGCAAATCCAACAATTACTCTTATTAAAAATGGCATGCGTTGCATTCATTACTATCATTAAGGTGTTATTATGATACTTTTGTCTATGTTGGGAGTCTCTAGGGGACAGAGTGTGAAGGTGTACAGTGGGAGTCAAAGCAGTTGGTACAATTTCGATTGGTAGTAGAGGTTTTAGAGGGTAAATTTCTTCAAAGTACCAAAGTCCTACAGCGGTGATTGCAAAAATACCAATTATCATTATCAAAACACAGCAATACGTTTTCGGGGCCCAGGCGCATTGTTCATTGTCCAAGTTGGTCACCCCCCTATTCACAAGTCCAATGCAGGGAGCAGCAGTGGAGGTGGCAGGCATTGTAATACCTCAATCGACGACCCCAATGTTCGTTGCTGGCGACGCTACGGTCGCGCGATTTCTTAGTCCTTCCCAACCCTAGCCAGCAGAATCCCTTTTTTTCCCGTTTGTTCAACAGAAACTTTCTTATACAAAAGGAAAACTTTCAACCACTTCTCTTTTCCAAATGCACGGAAAGACCCGTGCCGTAGTTCTATTTTCTTCGTCGAAGGTTGTACCTGGTGGTACCCAAAACTGTTTGATCCGAAAATAAGGTGTCGTCACTTCCTGAGGAAAGCGACGTATCGGAGGCGACGGAAGTCGCAGAGCTTGAAACAGTGTTTTCCGGAAGTGATTTTTCCAGAGAGTGCGGAGACGAAATGGACTGTTCCCCAAGCTCCACGGGCTCAGAGAAATTCTCCGACGCACTCACAGCGCTGTTTGCTACTCCAAGATCAGAGACTGTAGCATCAGCGAGGGGTTCTGCTTCTTCTGTAACGTGTGGTGTCGGGTGAGGAAGTTTCTTGACATGCGTCGCGTGGATCCAGTGTTTCTTCCCCGCCACCCGCACTGCTGTCCGGGTGACCAACAGCGCCTGGTAGGGTCCCTTCCAACGAGGAGCGAGACAGGAAGACCTTTCGTAGGCCTTCACTAGGACCCAACTTCCAGGCTGTATATCGTGTCCTGGGCCCGTAAAACGTACAGGTAAAGCTGAATAGGCCTGGTGATAAATAAAATACAGGTTTTTAGTTAACTGGTTACAGTAGTCTACAAGCAATACATTTTCCACCTCTCTCAGGGCTTTAGGCTTTGGGAGACCCCAAAAGTTAGCAGGCTTCCCCATTACTACCTCAAATGGAGAAAGCCCAGTCTTAGTTTGAGGTGTGGTACGCATAGCTAATAATACAATAGGTAAGGCATCTGGCCATTTCAGCTTGGTATCGGCACATGTTTTTGCAAGCTTATTCTTTAAGATACCATTATGTCTTTCCACCAACCCAGCACTTTGAGGATGTCTGGCTGAGTGAAATCGTTTCTCAATATGTAACGCTGTGCATATCTGCAAAATTACTGCTGCAACAAAATGAGGACCATTGTCCGACCAAATTACCCTTGGGAGCCCAAATCGAGGAAAGAATTCTTTTACCATAGTCTTTGCAGTGGTCATGGCAGTAGCATCTTTAACAGGGAAAGCCTCGACCCATTTACTAAAAGCACAAATAATTACAAGAACATATTTTAGATTGTTACACCGTTCCATCTCAATAAAATCAAAGTGAATGACCTCGAAGGGAACAGAACGGGGCCCAAAGCTTCCCCTTGGAGTTACTGTCCCCTTTGCCACATTGTGCTGTAAGCAGATCATACAGTTCCGGACATGACATTTTGCAGTCTCCGGAATCTTATTATTCACCCAGATTTGTTCTAACATTTTCGTGATCTGCAGAGCACACACATGTGTAGGACCGTGTGCCATTGTAACCATTGCCAGCACATATGAATCAGGGAGCAACCATTTTCCTTCAGATGTATCCAGCCAACACCCATCATCATCTAGTTTCCCCATTCCTTCGGCACACCTTTTAGATTCTTCTGTTGTGGCATCAGTTTGAATATCTCTCACAGACCCAATACCTTCATCCATTACATAAGCATCTTTCATTTCCCTCAGAGCATACATGTCCGTGCTAAGGTCTGTGGCCGTTTGCCTGGCTATCAGGTCCGCAAAAGCGTTCCCTTTTCCCACATCATCTATGACCTTACGATGTGCTGCACATTTCATGATCGCTAACTGCCTAGGGAGTGAGAGTGCCGAGAGCAATTGCACTATCAAGGGGCCATGCTGAATCTTGGTCCCATGTGAGGTCAGGAATCCTCTTTCTGACCAGAGCCTCCCAATGTTGTGAGCCACCCCAAAGGCGTACTGGCTATCAGTATATATATTTACTATACGCCCTTCGGAGAGTCCACAAGCTCGGGTCAATGCTATAATCTCTGCGGCCTGCGCGGAGTTATACGAAATTCTCTTAGTTTCAACAACTTTACTCAACATAGTAACTGCGTAAGCAGCTGTAGATATACCATCTGGAAGTTTGAAGCAGGAGCCATCACAAAACAGCTCCCCTTCTGCATTGTCCAAAGGAGTATCTATAAGATCTATCCTGCCCTTCGTTTCTTGTTCAGTGGTATACAGGCAGTCATGTAATTCTTCGTCACCGCAAACAGTGTTTTGCGGGAAAGGTAAGAGTTCAGCCGGATTAAGAACGCAACACCTCTTAATTTGAATGTGAGGGGCAAACAGAATTAATTCATACCTTGTTAGCTGTGCAGAGGTGAGGTGTTGTGTTTGGGTTTTGTTCAATAGGATATCTACAGAGTGAGGTACCATCAAAATCAAATCACGGCCTAGGACCATTCCCTCACTCTGTTTTACAGATGGGGCAGCAGCAGCAACAGCTCACAAACATCTTGGCAAAGCGCATGCGAAAGGATCAAGGGCGGAGGAGTAGTAGCTGCACGGCCTATTCTTCCCTCCGTGTACCTGTGTTGACACAGCCAAAGCACATCCATCACATTCATGTACAAACAACCCAAAGGCCTTGTCATAATTTGGAGTACCCAGAACCGGTGCAGAGCATAACGTGGTTTTGAGAAGCTCAAATGATCGTTGATGTTCCGATTTCCATGGCAGTGGCAGAGAAATGCCCTTCTTCGTCAAAGCCAACATCGGTTTTATCACTAGTGAAAAGTTCGGGATCCACAACCTACAGTAAGAAGTCATTAAGGCTCTGACTTCCTTCTGTGTATTTGGAACAGACATGCCAGAAATGTGTTTTATTCTTTCAGGTGTCAATCTTCTCCCCTCCTTTGAGAGGAGGTAGCCTAAATAGGGGACCTCCTGACAACAATATTGAATTTTTTTGAGCGAAGCTTTATGACCATTTTTAGCTAGATGAACAAGCAACAGTACAGTGCCTTCTTTATAAGCACTTTCAGAGTCTGCCAGCTAAAAGCAAATCATCGACATATTAAAGCAGTTTACAAGTAGGTGGCAATTCAAGGGTGTTGAACTGCTCTTTCAAAGCTCTACTATAAATGCTTGGACTTTCAGTATACCCTTGAGGTGCCCTAGTAAATGTAAATGAACGTCCCCCCAAGGTGAACGTAAACAAATATCTACTTTCCTTATGTATCGGAATGCTAAAGAAAGCATTTTTTAAATCCACAACGCTGAAGTGCGTAGCCATAGCAGGGATTATTGTCAATATCGTCGTTACATCAGGCACGATTGGAAATTGTGGGGCGACAACTCTGTTAATAGCACGAAGATCAATTATGAACCGGTATGGGATTGCATTATCGCCTTTCTTATATACAGGCAAGATCGGACTGTTACACAAACTACCTGTAATCTCCTCGATCACCCCACGATGCACAAAATCGGAGACAATGCATTTCAAAGCACGCTCGCCCTCAACTGATATTTTATACTGCGGAATGCATGGTAGTTTGACTCCATGTTTCAAAACTATTTTAACAGGCTCAATCTGTAGTACCCCGACATCATTGTCCTCAACCGCCCATAAACATTCCGGGACAATGCTAAACTCAGGAGGCAAAGGTCGAATCAGAAATTGAGAATTAGGAAGTTGCTGTGGTAAAACCGTCAGCCGTACTCCATCAGAGGAACAATGAATTACTGCATTCAATTTCTTTAACAAATTCAACCCCAGCAAATTCTCTCCACAGTTCGAAGTCAAAAGAAAAGGGCAATGGTCCGTAAAGGAACCCAAAGAAGCAGACACCGGTGAAGAAACCGGACAGACAATTGGTATACCAGAAAACCCTACGGAAACATTCGTTTGCCCTGACAGTGGAATGTTTGGAACCCGAGAATGATCAATGGAGCACTTCTGTGCTCCAGTGTCTATCAAATCTGGTGTTTCCTATTCCCTACTAATAATTCAACGTAGGGGCCTCTCTGATTAACGGGAATAGGTGAAGGTTCCAAACCCTGCTTCGGGCAGTCCTAATGAAATAGAGTATCGTCAGAAGGGAGCTCTTCAGAAAGATAGGCAGCAGAAGGGTGATCAAATATGTTCCTCGAGTCCGCACTCGAGGTCTGTTTTTCCCGTGAAAAAGGTTGCTGAGGATCTTGCAAAAACAGACCTCTATCATGGCCCCCAGCTCCAGGGCGGCCCCTAGGTCGTCTACCCATACTCCCAAACGCACTGTTTGACCTTTGTCGAAGGACGGGGCACTGTGCTCGCCAATGACCTTCCTGGCGGCAATAAGCACATTGATTAATATTCACAGAACCCAAAGGAGCATTTCCTTTTGGGAGATACTGATCTCTGGTCTGTGTCGTGCCTCCTCTGGGGTTTCTAACAATTTGTTGTAATGATACTTTGCTTTTCAAATCTCCTTTCCTCTTTTCTATTTTCTCCTTCTCATTATTAACACGGTTCTCATAATACTGAGCCATGTGCAAAACCTCAGATTGAGATTTTGCCTGCCAAGCGGTCTCAGAGGACATAATCTGTGACTGGATGTCAGGCAACAATCCACGTACAAATTTGTCCACAAATAAACTTTTCCCAGACTATGTACCCAAGTCCTGCCCACTGAAGTCAGAAAATACCTGCTTGAATCTGTTAAAGAATTCGGTGGCGCCTTCAGTTTTCCCTTGAACACAGGCCATAAGCTTGTCCCAAATAATTCTTTTCTCTGGAATTATAGTTTTTAATTTTGCGACAATTCTATCAGGCAAAGTAAGTATTACCTGAGGCGGTTTCTCACCTGCTGGTCTTTCCCCATGAACCCTAATCATATTAGCCCACGTATCCTCCAACCCTGGCACATCGTCTATTGTCCGAACCTGCTTCCATACATCTACGGGTAGGAGTACAGGGAATAGCAAGTCAATATCACTTAAGGTGAATACAAAGGACTGCAAGACGGACTCTATCTCTTTGTAAAACCCTGTCGGGTTTTTCCTGATATCGGGAACTGATTGTCTAATAGTGTTCACTTCCTGTCGTGAAAACGGGACGTGAACGAATTGTGATACATAATGCGCAGGGATATCCACAGCGGGTGCACCAGTCCCAGCGTTAGCGGGAATCTCAACCTTTGGGACGAAGGTCGGAGGAACCTCTCTCATAGGCAACTGAGATGTAGGTACCTCCGGCCGCTTACTAAGTAACAGAGCCAGGTCGAGCGCTAAGGCAGCCGAAGAAGTGTTGGGCAAAAAAGCCCTTTTACAAATCCCCAACAACTCTATGGGGCAACTAACCTTTTTTCTTACACATTCTTCTTGCAGGTACTGTACCATTACCTGAATTACCTTTCTTTGCATTTCTACTGTATACTGACTATACGTATCATATACTTCATCTGGCGGAATCGATGAATCCGAGATCCATCGAATCGCATCTTTGGTACAAATTCGTACTTCCTCAGGTGCCGATCTACGACATGGAAGGAACCGTTTCTGTACATACATACTATCGTCTTCATCATCCTCATCTCGTGACTTTTCATAGTCCTTCCTATACTCAAACAATCTTTCAACATGACGATATACTTTCTGCTCTGTGTCCCTCGAAAGTGCCAAAGCATTTAGATCTCTTACCCCTTGTGGAAGATCCGAATTTTGTAATCTACCCCACATCACGCATAAATGAGTCCCCAAACCTTCGATAAAAACATTTTTCTTGGGAAAACTGTCCAAATTAGATAATGTGGAAAAAACATCAACTTGATCATCTTTCTGCATACAGTGCTTAGCCCATGCAAACAATTCCTGTTTCTTATCTGCAGAAACAGTATTACGAGTGACAATCTTTGACCCTGCACCTTGATCAACCTCAGTCAATACGGGACCACTCGGGAGCGGAGGTGCAGGTAAATTTAATAAGGGTGAAACTATCGGCGCAGGAGGAAGGGGCGGTGCGATAGGTGGAGGAACAACAACTAGAGGAATAGGAACAATAGGTTGTGCAGGGGGAACAGGAATAACAGCAGGAACAACAGCAGGAATGGGCAGAGTGCCCAAAAAGGGATCATACGGAGGTGGCGCAGAGGCACCAGGCCTGCGTTCGTTTAACAATTTTTCAATAAATTCTTCAGAAACATGAAAATCTTTAGAGGGGTACATTTTCTGGATTCCGAGTGAAAAAGCCCTATCCATATTTTTAACTGATTCTGAATGTTTTTCTTTATCATATAACAACGCTTTTTCGGCATTTGTTTTATGACGGCGTGCATGTTTATCCCTACTTTTAAGCTGCTGTAATGCTTCTTTTTTCTAATTCTGTAAAACATCAAAGGCTGCAGGTCTAGCCTTCTTTTTTAGCAAGACTGATTCTAGGTATTCAATACGGGCGATCTCAAAACTGCCATTGATTGGCCACTGAAATTCGGAGGCATGTCTGGTCTGTCTGTGCCAAATATAATTAAATACTATACTACCAATGCCATACTTACAGTACATGCCGGCGACCCCTCCTGTGGTGCCGGACGGCTAAATTCCAAAGATTGTCGATCGCTGGGGAACAGAGCCCTAAAGCAGCTAGACAATTTCCCAGGCATTTCACAAAAAATTGGTGTTACCTGGTCAATAATTGTGTCTGCAGATACAATACGCCAAATTCAAATTGTTAGGGTTAAATTAAGAGCCGGGTCACGACTGCACCTGACCAAACCTAAGGAGGACCGTACGGTTTATCCAAGAACTTACCTAACAAATTTTACCTTGTGTTTGGTGGTTTCGACAAATCTGGCCGCCTCAAAAAATGGACCCTTGTCAAGATGCCGTGTCAGACCACACGACTATCGTCCAAGGATCGGATCGTGCAGCGCTGCCGAGGTATCGCGTCTCGTTCGGTCGGGCCCGCAGTATCACACCGTCCGATCCCGGTTCGATAGTCTGCGTCAACCTTCAATGATCCGGCATCAATCTTGAGGGTCCCTATTCGGGCGCCAACTGTGAAAACATAAAAATTACTATGAGGCTGGGAAGCCCAAAGGAAACACACCAACACAGGTTACAAAGAACATACAAGTGCTTTATTTAAAAGCTACAACAGTTACCAAAGTCAATTGACAAACGGATAGCTATTCGGCTCTCAGAGTAACGTAACAAACTTCAACGAAGGTTCGATGCATTAGTAGAGAGACCGTTCATTGGAATATTTGGGTCTTTTATATGTTTTGTCCAGCCTTTGGCCAACCCTCTCGCGTGTTAACCATTCTTGGGATCAGGCCTAGAGTTCCTTGCCAGGTCAATCCTATAATTTATGCGTTTTGATCAGTTTCGCTGATACAGTTGTTCATTTACACATAGGTCAGCAATAGGACAAGGTATCAGTTCGCGACCCCGACAAGTGGCCTGCAGGCATATTAATTATTTGTGTGTGCGGAGGTCACAACGGCCAGAATCTCGCTCAGAATATCATTCAGCCTCCATTTTGATGTTCAGGGTGACTTCCACATTTACAAGAGGACCTAAAATGGCGGCTAAATCCAAGATGGCGACTTACATTACTTTTCGTTAAGGTCAAGACCTTGCCGCGGAGTCTATTCACATGATATTTCAGACAACTTGGCGTAGGCCAATACACATTCAATTTACTGCGATAGGAGGCATAATATTATTTCAATTCCAACAACGGGTGCCTGATTACGCCCGGCTTTATTCTTTGTATTTTTGGGGTTTTGACAACAAGATTATTGAAAACCTGGGCATCAGGTACAGTGACTTAAATGTGTGTTGGAACTTAATTTCACGTGTTGACCCCGGGGGCTGCGAGAGCCCCACTGAGTGTTCTCTCCCTGCTGGAAGACAGATGGGCAAAATCTACAAGGGTTCAGTGGACCAGTACATCCGAGTGGACCAGTGGAATATTAGAGGATCAGTGAACTTTAGTTTGTTGCACATTAGCACTTTAGAAGTACATTCTTGACAGTTTTGACTTCCTTTGAAGCTGGATTCCCCCTTTTGCAGTATTGGGAACGGCAACCCACTTGTGTGATTGAACGTGTTGCCTGTGGGGCTGTGAGAGCTCTGCGAGTGCTCTCTCCTCCTAGGCAGCCAGGCTGATGGACGACCAGTGGACTTTATTTGGAACCTCTTTGTTGAATAATTGAAGCACACCGCCAATTGCTACAAGGGTGGTTTCCTCTTTTTCTTGTTTTGGCAGTAGCGATTTATCTAAAGACATTTAAAACCTATGGTAGCTTGGTAGCAACCTACTGGTAGCGCTTGCCACTCTGAGGCTTGACTTTTTTTGCCTAACTCTGGGGTTTTTAACTTTGATTGCTCTGGGTTGTTTTTCTCCATAACTTAGTATTCTGTCATCATCTTTATATATAATTCATTTTTTATCCTTTCATGATTAATATCGAAAAAGGGGCTATTTTTAAATTGCATAGGTTTTATCACATGGTTTTATTATATGCATTCCCCTTCTATCCTGTATACAAAGTACTAGAGGTTCCCTCTGTTTGCACTAGCACTTTATCTTGTATCTTGGCCGTTTCTATGTGGTTTATATATTACTACACTACCTATATATTGCTTTGCCCAAAAGCTGTTTATACTGTGATGCGCTATTGCCTACAATGTCTAAATGTAAGGCCAGTGATTTACCCCTGGTGGCAAACAAAACAAAAAAAGCAAGCCCCGTCATGTGGTTGCCACAGTGGATGCACCTATCATTAAAGAAAGGGAAACATAGCACAGTATCCCCTATAATTAGCTTGACTCCCAACCAGCCAACATTAAACGGATATTTAGAACATAGAGGAACGGATATAGAACACGGAAAGGTCAATTGAGGTTGCCAGATCTCATTCAACCGACCACGAGGATAGATTACTGCCCTGCCCTCGCCAAATAACAGTCACCCAGTTTATCCCAATGTCTCAATATCAAGTGGAACAGGGCCCTCACTTGTTGAGGGGCACTCTGGGTTTGGAAGATCTGTCCAGCGGGTGGACCCTCCCATCATAGGAGAGGGGGGACATAGAATCCCATTCAAATAATATTGATGATTCACTGGACTTGGCCTCTAGTGATTTTAAAATCCTGGGGGAGGTCCTGGATAAAAATATTAAAAAAAAACTGGCCCTGTACTCTATGGAATCACTTTGCTTAAAAAGTCTCTGAGCACATCACTTTGTATTATTGATGATATAGTCGGAGGACTAAAAACCAATATTTTGGAACTAAGGGGAATGATTTAATTAAGTAATGATTTAAATGTGGCTTATATTGCTTCAACCATGATGACTGTAACCCCCAACCCACCCCTGAAGGGGACTTCTTAAACAAAACAGCCTGTGCTGCTGTTGGGCCCAGTTCATATCCACCATAATGGGGGAGATATCGGGAGGCCCTGCTGTGACACCTATTGGAGGTGGTGGTTAGCTGTTGCCCCGGTGACTCGCCCAACCTGGAAATCTAGTATCCAGGGCACATATCCAGTAGTTTTTCATATCCCCCAGGAAGTAGCACCCCTATTGGGAGTCATAACAGAATTGCCCAGCCAAGTTAAAGGTGTTGATGAAACAACTTCCCCTATAAACAAAACATCCCAATGGAGTAACTCTCGACTACTGGGGCTAAAGATAAACCTGAGGGGCGTATTAATGGCAAGAAGGGTTTCTTGGGTAGGAAAAGAGAAAAAATGGATGGATGATGGAGACTGTGTAACAGTCTCAATGATTTCCCCAACCATGTACCATATACCATGTTGGAATATTTGGTCTATGCACTTAATCCAGATTGGTCGTGCTTTTTTTCCTTTTAGCTGCCTTTTACTCACCCAGACTATTCCTCTCATGTTACAACAGGGGCAGGAGGCTAGTATCTTACAAATGGGGAAAGAGTTTTTCCAGTAAGGGGGAAAGGAGGTTTGGGGGAAGGGAGTGGGCAACTGTCACCTCCAGTCGCTTTGAGGATTTATCGGGCATTGAGGAGTTGGACTGACCTGTCTCACCGAGGGAGGGCAATCCCGGACTCTCAAGGGTATGTAAATGAGCCTTTGTTAGGGCATGGCACTACGAGAGAGCACGTGGTCCCCCCATGGGGGTATAATTGACATTCCTTTGTTGGAATATTGCTGGTATAGGGAAGAAACTTCAAACAAATGAAGTGGTTATAAATATGATTTAATAATTTTGCAGGAAACATGGCCACTGATTCCGGTATTTTTAGATGGGTATGTCTCAAATTGTATCACACCTAAGAAGGGTTGGAGAGGCTATTGCTATGGGGCATGGCAATTTTGTTCAAGTCCTCTTTAAACTATGTAATTTCAGAGGTAGAATTGAATAATCCCACTTTACAGTGTGTGAAAGCTTTGTCAGAGCATGGCAGGGAACTGATTCTGGTGAACTTTTATATTAGGTAAGCATCGTGTGGGATTTGGTAATGGGCACTGTGGAATATGAAAATACAGAGGAGAATTTATCCTAGAGAGATGTGACTGCTGCACCTCCATACAGCTGCAGGAGAATCCCAACCTGCACCAAATATGAGACACTATGGGGCCAATTCATAGAATTCGGCGCACAAGTGGCGCACGCGGCTGGCGCACAGTGTGCGCGTGCGAATCCCTGCGCCAGCCGCGTGCGCCAAAACCCATTTCCGCGCACAGCGTATTCATGGATTCCAGCCACCAAAACCAGCCGTGGCGCATAGTGGCGCAGCGACCTTGCAGCAGCGCCAGTTACGCCCCCAAGAACGCCTTCCGCGCAGGGAAAAGCCATAAAAATCCCCAATCCAGCGCAAAGGGCTGCGCAAACCCTGTACCAGCACGGCAAGCGGGCTACGTGTATTCCAGGGGTTCACGTGAAGTCACTCACGCGATCGGGCCTGGGGGAGCGGGCTACGTGTATTTCAGGGGTTCGCGTGAAAAAAGGCCTGGGGGAGCGTGCTACGTGTATTTCAGGGGTTCGCGTGAACTTTTTCACGCGATCGGGCCTGGGGGAGCGGGCTACGTGTATTTCAGGGGTTCGCGTGAACTTATTCACGCGATCGGGCCTGGGGGAGCGGGCTACGTGTATTTCAGGGGTTCGCGTGAACTGATTCACGCGATCGGGCCTGGGGGAGCGTGCTACGTGTATTTCAGGGGTTCGCGTGAACTTCTTCACGCGATCGGGCCTGGGGGAGCGTGCTACGTGTATTTCAGGGGTTCGCGTGAAGTTCCACACGCGAATAGCCTGGGCGCGTGTATTTCAGGGGTGCGCGAGAAATTCTACATGCGATTTCAGCAGGGTACGTGTATTTCAGGGGTGCGCGAGAAATTCTACACGCGATTGGCCTGGGTACGTGGATTTCAGGGGTGCGCGAGAAATCCTACACGCGAATAGCCTGGGCGCGTGTATTTCAGGGGTGCGCGAGAAATTCTACGCGCGAATAGCCTGGGCGCGTGTATTTCAGGGGTGCGCGAGAAATTCTACACGCGATTTCAGCAGGGTACGTGTATTTCAGGGGTGCGCGAGAAATTCTACACGCGATTGGCCTGGGTACGTGGATTTCAGGGGTGCGCGAGAAATCCTACACGCGATTGGGCCTGTGCGAGTGGGGCAGTGTATTACGTGGGTGTGCGGGAAGTTGAAGAGGTGAATTGCCAGTGTGGGTCCTCCCAGGTCTCCCCTCTACCCCCTCCACGACCTCTGCAGACAGCCCACACCACAGGGGACTAGCCTGCACCCCTGGTCATGTCCCGCAGGCAGCACATCCACCATGGGCATGCCCCCCAGCCAAGCCACATGTCCCCTTGCACCCCCACCCCCCAGCAGGCCCCCACTCATGTCCCCTTGCACCCCCACCCCCCAGCAGGCCCCCACTCATGTCCCCCTGCACCCCCACCCCCCAGCACTGTGGGGCACCTGCCAGCAGGCCCCCAACCATGTCCCCTTGCACCCCCACCCCCCAGCAGGCCCCCACTCATGTCCCCTTGCACCCCCACCCCCCAGCACTGTGGGGCACCTGCCAGCAGGCCCCCAACCATATCCCCTTGCACCCCCACCCCCCAGCACTGTGGGGCACCTGCCAGCAGGCCCCCAACCATGTCCCCTTGCACCCCCACCCCCCAGCAGGCCCCCACTCATGTCCCCTTGCACCCCCACCCCCCAGCACTGTGGGGCACCTGCCAGCAGGCCCCCAACCATGTCCCACTCATGTCCCCCTGGACCCCCACCCCCCAGCAGGCCCCCACTCATGTCCCCCTGCACCCCCACCCCCCAGCACTGTGGGGCACCTGCCAGCAGGCCCCCAACCATATCCCCTTGCACCCCCACCCCCCAGCACTGTGGGGCACCTGCCAGCAGGCCCCCAACCATATCCCCTTGCACCCCCACCCCCCAGCACTGTGGGGCACCTGCCAGCAGGCCCCCAACCATGTCCCACTCATGTCCCCCTGCACCCCCACCCCCCAGCACTGTGGGGCACCTGCCAGCAGGCCCCCAACCATGTCCCACTCATGTCCCCCTGCACCCCCACCCCCCAGCACTGTGGGGCACCTGCCAGCAGGCCCCCAACCATGTCCCACTCATGTCCCCCTGCACCCCCACCCCCCAGCAGGCCCCCACTCATGTCCCCTTGCACCCCCACCCCCCAGCACTGTGGGGCACCTGCCAGCAGGCCCCCAACCATGTCCCACTCATGTCCCCCTGCACCCCCACCCCCCAGCAGGCACCCACTCATGTCCCCCTGCACCCCCACCCCCCAGCAGGCCCCCACTCATGTCCCCTTGCACCCCCACCCCCCAGCACTGTGGGGCACCTGCCAGCAGGCCCCCAACCATGTCCCACTCATGTCCCCCTGCACCCCCACCCCCAGCACTGTGGGGCACCTGCCAGCAGGCCCCCAACCATGTCCCACTCATGTCCCCCTGCACCCCCACCCCCCAGCAGGCCCCCACTCATGTCCCCTTGCAGCCCCACCCCCCAGCACTGTGGGGCACCTGCCAGCAGGCCCCCAACCATATCCCCTTGCACCCCCACCCCCCAGCACTGTGGGGCACCTGCCAGCAGGCCCCCAACCATGTCCCCTTGCACCCCCACCCCCCAGCAGGCCCCCACTCATGTCCCCTTGCACCCCCACCCCCCAGCACTGTGGGGCACCTGCCAGCAGGCCCCCAACCATGTCCCACTCATGTCCCCCTGCACCCCCACCCCCCAGCAGGCCCCCACTCATGTCCCCCTGCGCCCCTACCCCCCAGCACTGTGGGGCACCTGCCAGCAGGCCCCCAACCATATCCCCTTGCACCCCCACCCCCCAGCACTGTGGGGCACCTGCCAGCAGGCCCCCAACCATATCCCCTTGCACCCCCACCCCCCAGCACTGTGGGGCACCTGCCAGCAGGCCCCCAACCATGTCCCACTCATGTCCCCCTGCACCCCCACCCCCCAGCACTGTGGGGCACCTGCCAGCAGGCCCCCAACCATGTCCCACTCATGTCCCCCTGCACCCCCACCCCCCAGCACTGTGGGGCACCTGCCAGCAGGCCCCCACTCATGTCCCCCTGCCCCCAGGTCCTGACGAAACGCAATCATGGCAGTAATGGGCAGCATACCCAGCCAAGGATTGCATCCACCCACATAGTAGATGCAATTACATGATACAACCCCAATGGCAAGTATGTAAATGAACACATGTCCGTCACACACACATACACAATGGGTGCAAGTGAATGTCAAAACCCATATCATGACATGCATGAAACCAATGAGAAAATACCACAAATGTAAGTTATAAATATATGTATTAAAGATGAAAATGAAGTAAAGAAATAAAACACACAACAATGGGGATGACAAAACTAATGGTCCATGTCCGAGAACTAATAGAAAAAACAAAAAAACAAAGGAGTCCAAAAACTAATGTAGTCCAAAGCAAAATAATGGGGGGAAAAAATAAGGAAAAACCATTGCCTCATGGTGAACGGAAATATAAATCCAACAAATGTTTTCCAAACATCAAACTATGTACAAGAAGATCCCAGGGTCCATGAGCCCAACACCATAAATGAAACCTACTACTACTAACTAATGAAAAAAATATATACAGAAAAGTGGCCATTGTCCGAGCGGTCCAAAAAAAACTTAAAAAATAAAGGAAACCTAACACTAACTAACTAAAGAACTATATACAATGGCAGCGGGCAAGTCCTGCGGCTCACTCTGTGATGTTGCCGGCCAGGGCATCATCGAACTCCATGTCGATGTCCCGGAGGCGGGACTCTGTCCTGGCCCCGAGGTCTCGCAGGGACAACCCCGTGTCCACCTCAAACTCCCTGCGAGCTTCCTCGAGGCACTCAGCCCGCCTCAACGCCCGACGCATAGAGAACTCCGCCCTGACCATGGTGAGCCGCTCCTCTTCCGCCCGCTGCCACTCCGCACCTATCCGCTGGACCAACTGCTCCCACACGGAAGACACTGCCATCCCAGGGTTCACCTGCCCTCCGGCCGATGCCTGCCCCTCTGATCTTGATGGCCCCGAGCCATGATGCCTCCCACGTCGAGCCTGCTGCTGCCTCCGACGCCACTGCCTCTGCCAGCACGACGGCATCCAGGCTGATGGAATCCACCGATGCCGTCGTGCACGTGCCCTGCCAGATGATGCCGGCACATCCTCCATCTGCAGGGGGACAGTTGCTGGTGTGTCCACCCCTGCTGGACCTTCGACTCCCGACTGTGGCAGGGATGGGGTCCCCACCGAGCTGGCTGCGTTGGTCGGGGCAGGTCCACAGGGGGCCCTGGTGGCATCTGGGCCGGAAGACGGCATGGAGCACGACTGGCGCATAGCCCCCACAGAGGAGGAGAGGGTCGCCAGAAGGCCACACACATGTAGGAAACCCCCGACCATGGCGGCTCCCAAATGGTTCACGTACGCACGGTGCTCTTCGTGATGATGTGCATGCTCCTCCCGGGAAGCATGCACCTCATCACGAATGCCAGCCGTGCGCAACGCGACACCAATCAGGACCCTCTCCACACGGCCAGGGGTCCCCTCGTCCGCAGGTAGAGGAGTGTCAGATGACATGGACATCTCCCCTACCTGCGGACGGGCCTGGGATGGGGCATCCCTGCTGGTGCATGGTGGTGCACTCACAGTGTCAGGGACAGTGACATGCACAGGCACCTCCACGGCGACCTGTGCTGCCTCCTGCCCCTGGCCCTGGACTGCACCACTTGCACCAGCGGGGATGCCCCCACCAGGCCCCATGTGTGGCTCAGTAGCGGCCTCCTCCCCCTCTGTGGAAACCACCAACCTAGATGTCTCCACGCCGTCTTACGCCGGTGCAAGCCCCTGTGGGGGTTCACCCACCCCTTCCGCTGCAGCCGTGGCGGCATCCCCGCCGCTCTGCTCCACAGCGCCTTCTCCGCCCTCTTCTTCACTTGCCACTGTGTAGAGGGAGACATAGAACACAAGCATCAGGGTACTGTACAATGGTCCCCTAGACAGGAAGCAACAGCAGATGAGTGGCACTGTCATACATCACTCCCATCATGTCCCTCCACAACACATGGGTCAGTGCAGGCAAAACACATACAGTAACAGGCATGGGGCAGGCCATGGACATTGGCATACATGACCAAGGGACTCATGATTCATACAATGTTGGTTTCAAACTCACATGCATCATGGGTCTTTCCATCACATGCACACACCTCACCGTAGCTCCATCCATCTGGCCTCGTGCACCACAGACGCAGTGGATACAAGGATGACTAGGCTGCATCAGTGAATCTGAACATTGTCACAGACATGTGTCATGCATCCATGGCGGTGACAAGTCACAGACACGCAGGTCAGACACACACACATGGACACCATACGTGTACATGGGACCAGCACCCATCCCTCACCCCCACCCATGTCCAGGAACAGAGACTGCCATGCTTCCATGTGTCCATTCCGCACAGAGCCCCCCATGTTGCAATAGAACACATCACTGTACTCACATGCCTGACCATGATGTCCCTGCACACACACATACGTACATGGCCTATGTCACACATACAGGCAGGTATCAGACAACCAGCACACTGCAACATGCCCTGTCTCACACAGCAATGCTTGGCCACTTACCGGCCAACTCCAGATGGGTCTGCCTCCGAAGGATCTGGGCGTGGAGCGCTGGGTCTACACGTTCCAGGACCCTCATCTGGATGTCACTCAGGCGTGCCCGGCCCCCCTCTGCGAGGCGCCGGGCCTTATTGAGGGTCCTGGACCTCAAGTCCTCCCAGCGCTTCTTGATGTGCTTGATGTCGCGGGTTGCCACCCCCTCCGCGTTGATGGCAACCACTACATCGTCCCAGATCCTCTCCCGTCCTTCCTTGTTGGCGCGTGGTCTTCCGAAGAGGGCATCATAATGCCCCAGGACATGCTCCACCAGGACACCAACTTCCTTCTCACTGAAGCTGGTGGCCCTCTGCCTCTCTGGCTGGGGGTCGCCACTGGTCTCAGATGGTGCTTGCCCCGACATGGCGACCCCCGAGGCAGGCGTGGGTGGGCAACTGGGTCCTGGGGCTGGGCTGTGGAGCGATGGTATCCCAGTCGGGAGTCTACTGTTCCAGCAGGGGTGGACACAGCAACTGGACCCCTGCAGATGGCTGATGTGTAGGCACCAAATGGCAGGGCACGGTGGCAGCAGGCAGGCAGGCAGGCAGGCAGGCAGCAGCAGATGGCATGTGGGAGGCTGCTCGGGGCACTGGGGGGGCAGTGATTCGGCCTTCTGGGCAGGAGCGTGGTCTTCCGTGTGTATTCGCGTGGCCAGCTTGATACGGAGTGAATTGGCACGTGAAAAATCTGCACGTCAGCGTGTAATTCGAGGAAAGGCCCTTAGCGCGTAAGCGCGTCTGCACGCATACGCATTTTCATTGGACCAAAGGCCCTCAGCGCGTGTGCGCGTCTGTGACGTGACGTGCGAGGGTGTATCCCTCATTGCACGTGATGACAGAACACACGTGGATTTCAACCAATCGCGTGTGAAAGTTCACGGCACCCCGGAACACACGTACCCAGCCCAATCGCGTGTAGAATTTATCGCGCACCCCTGTAATACACGTACCCTGCTGAAATCGCGTGTGGAACTTCACACGCACCCCTGAAATACACGCGCCCAGGCTATTCGCGTGTGGAACTTCACGCGCACCCCCGGAATACACGTACCCAGCCCATTCGCGTCTAGATTTTCTCGCGCACCCCTGTAATACACATACCCTGCTGAAATCGCGTGTGGAACTTCACGCGCACCCCTGAAATACACGCGCCCAGGCTATTCGCGTGTGGAACTTCACGCGCACCCCTGAAATACACGTACCCAGCCCAATCGCGTGTGGAACTACCCGCGCACCCGGAAACACACGTACCCAGGCTAATCGCGTGTGGAAAACTGCACGTCCGCGTGTAATGCGCGTAATCGTGTGAAAAACTGCACGTCCGCATGTGACGTGACGCGCGCGTGCGTTTCCCTCAGCACGGGTTAAAGGTGAGCGGGCCCAGCAGTTCGCTGTACGTGCCTTCCGTGGAGACCGACGTGTGTTGCTGCTTCCAGTTGTTTTGCGCGCCATCTACTTTACAGCTCTCAAGGACGTATCTCTTCTTTTGGCGGGGGTATTGGCTACGCATGTTTTTCTGCATCGCGCTAGTCAGACGGTGAGTCACAAACGCTCCTTTTCCCACTGCGGGTGCCCCTGTGTATTGCACCCATTTTCGATGTCATCGTAGCCTGCGTGTCCCACGCGTACGCGTTATTCGTGTTATTGGGTGCCACCGCGTACTGCGGGAGGTTAAATCCACGCACGTAGGCTGCAGGGTTGCGTGCACGGTTTTACTGCAGTTTTGGGGTGCCTGAGCGTTGCGTGACCCGTCACCACATCACCGGGGTCACATACAGCCTTGCAGGTGCAGGGGGGCTGTTAACATCTTGCTTCCCACCCCCTTCACCCCAATTGCCCAGGTCAATTGTGCTGTACACCTCCCATTGGCACCACTCCATCTGTGCCAGCACTATTACATCTGTGCCATGGTTGGGAGGCCACCAAAGGTGAGGGGCGCCTCAGCTGGGCGTACTCCTCGTGGCGGGCGTGGTCGGGGACATGGCTGTGGTGACCAGGGAGTAGGGGGACTCCAGGGTGTCCAGGGCAGCCACAGAGGGGGAAGAGGCAGGGGTGCGCCACTTGAGCACAATGTTGTGCCATGTGTTGGTGCAGCCATGCCACCACCCCCTGTGGTTCCGGGGGATGCAGCTCCTGCATCAGGCACTGGCACCCGTATGACCCGGCAGTCCGTTCCATCGACTGCCACGGGCCCAAGGGCAGCGGTAGCTGCAGGTGCAGCTGTGGACACCGCCACCCAGGCTCAGGGTCTGCCAGCGCAGGCTGCGTTGGCACTTGAAGAGCCCTTGGTAGATCTCCAACAGGCCAGGGGGGAAACCATAGGGGCACGCCGGGCTGCTCAGACCAAGACACGTGTCCCTGGGGCAGTCATGTCATCTGCTGCCCCGAACAGCCGGGTGTTGGCAAGTGCAGGGGCAGATGCACCCAACAGCACCCCGGTTGTGAGTCTGCCAACCAGGACCGTTGCGGTCAATGACCCTGCCACAGCTGATGTTGCTGCGCAGGGTCCATTAGTGGGCACCCAGCTGCCACTGACACAAGTCAGGCCTTTGGTCATCCCTCCACCTGCCACTCCCTCGGCTAAATCCACCGAACCCACTGGCCATACTGGTCAGGGTGGCATTAGCCAGCCAGGGTCTGCGCCACTGTCCAAGAGGAGGAAGGTTGCACCTGCAGCACAGGCTGGGACCCCACACACAGCCACGACCTCCTGCACGTCGAGGAAGAAGCCTTTCTGTAAGCAGGAACTGGACTTCCTCGTGGACTACGTGCGGGGACACAGCCGTGACATGCTAGTGGGTGCCAATAGTCAGACTACGGCTGCCCAACGTGACACCCACTGGAAGCATGTTGCAGAAAATGTCAGTTCATTCGGCCATGAGGTGCGCACGGCGCAGGAGTGCAAAAAGCGCTGGAATGACATCAAGCGCAGCACTAAGGCTAAGCGTGCCTCAAATTACAACTTGACTCTGGTGACTGGCGGTGGGCCTGCACCAGAGGAGGAAGAACTCACTCCGCATGAGGCTCTCGTTGCGGAGTTCATACCACCAGAATTGGTCGAAGGTGTGGGAGAGATGCTGGACTTTGATGCCCAGTCCAGTGAGTGTTGATGCGTAGTTGTTGAGGACGTGTGTGTTTCACTTGTGGGATGTGTTGTGCATGATTGCTGCTACATGTGACGTGTACATGGTTCTGATGTGTAAGTAATGCAATGCTACCGTCATGCATGTCTCCTCTGCCTGCATGCGGGACTCCATGTGGGCATGCTCCCTTGCCCCTCCTCCGCCACTCTGCACCCCAGTTCCACCTTTGCACTGGTCTGCTACATTCTTGCCAATGTGTAGTTTCTTGTTCATGTGTCCTGTGTAGATGCTAACTTGCAGCTCAGAAACTGCCAGACATATGCCGTGTGGTACAGCCTTAGTACTCGATGCAGGGTATCCCACTTGTACTGTGCATGGGTCAGATGTCCCGCAGGGACTTGAGTGCCCATTCATGCTCCATGTGCATTGCACGCATGCCCCTATGTATCCTTGACTGGATGATCACTGTAATATGAGTCCTTGGTTACATACATTGCCTGCCATATTATCGGCCTCCCCATGTCAACTGTGGCTCAGTCCTGCGTTGCACACATGTTTAGGCTCTGACAATCTGTGTGGCTCACAGGCCTCAGCCTGTTCAATGGCCAATGACTCAGTCCAACTCTTGTCGTGTCTTCTTCACACGTGGCCGGCCTCCGGATCTTCCATCATGTGTCCTGCCCACTGTCCCAGCATCATTTGCAGTGTTGTAATTTGAATCACATTAAGCTTTTGATGCCAGTCAACACTGCTTGTCAATACACAGGTGTATGGGCAGCCTTTTGATACCATGCTAGGCATCCCTGCTTTGGTACTGGGGTGGAGGGGTGCTTGGCTGCTAGACATGGTACACATTGAATACACAATGCACGTGATGTCTGAATTTGACATTGCACTGCCTTCACATTTCCTGGCACACACCATGGAGTGCTTGTACGTGTAGGTAGTGAGTGGCGTACACATTTTCAGCATTGCATAGACCCACTTCGATGCAAACTGCCACCTTTCAACAGGTCTGATCACAGTAGCTAATCAAAGTAGACCCAGCATGCATGCCAGGTCATATGTTGTGTGTCACATGTCTGCCGGATGCCTTTGCTGTCGGTGTGTGTGTGTGTGTTGTGTGCTTCTGACATGTGTAGTGACCTTTTCCTCTCTATTTTTCAGGTGATGACGCAATGGATGCAGAGGATGGTGTTGTCATGCCAGACACAGGGTTGGTAAGACCACATCAACCCGGCACTAGTGGGGGTCGTGGGGTGGTAGGCCACGAAAACCCCCAAGTGCTGCAGTCCATCCTGTCTCTGGCTGCCTATGAGTCCAGCCTTGATGACGACTCTGACGTCCATGTTGAGTTGGATGAGCATCAAGTCCATGTGTCAGGGGTGAGTGATTCTGATGTGGACACTCCTCTGTCTGCGACACCTGCACTGAGGGATCAGACAGTCTTGGTTCCTCCGCCCGTGGTGGATCGGGACGCAGGGTCACCCTCCACACCAGTCACTGATGTGCCTGGGACATCACGTTGACGGGGGCATGTAGTCGTGCAGCCGCAGGCGGTGCCAACACAGCGAGGACCCCCGGTCCTTGGGTCCCGCAGGGGTCAAGCCCGGCAACGCGGTCGCCGCGCGCAACCGCTGTATACTGAGTGGGAGCAAGACATGACTGCCAATTCCGAACGGCAGGGGGCAGCAATGGAGAACATCGCTGACAGCATGGAGCGTGTGGCCCGATCTGTGCTCCCCCCTGCTAGGCAGATGCTTCTCCAGCAGCAGGCGGCACGGTCCACGGCCCGCTCGCTCAGGCTGGGCATGGCGGCCTCAGACAGGGCACGCCAGGCTGAAATGTCGTCTCTGCGTCAAGCAATTGCTGCTCACGCAGAGGCGCACATGGATGCCCTGAGGGAGGAGTATGCCTCCCTCAGATCCACTCTGGGTGTCCTTATGATGTCCTAGAGGCAGCAGGCAGAGGAGAGGTTTGCACAGCTTGAGCGCACCATCTCGGCTGAGCTACAGGCTTGCCGGGAGGTGCAGCGGTTGTCCAGCCAGGCCTTGCAGGAGGAACTCCGTGTTACACGTGCTACCTTGCAAGAGGAAGCACGTGTATCACGTGAGGTTCTGCATGCAGACCTATGTAACATCGCCACACAGAACCAGGCTCACCTGTCCGGCAGACTTGCTGCCGACGAGGGGCAAGCTGCGGCTAGGCGTGGCCAGGCTACTGTGCCACATCCTCCTTACCAGGATGAGCCAGACTCGGACGACCAACTATCTCCCACATAGGTCGTGCTGTGCAGGCGTTGAGCCCATGGAGGTATTTTTTTTTTGGCTCAGCATCATCGCATGTGGATGTTGAGCAGAACCCTGTACCTCCCCCCTCCTGGGTGCCTCCCCTCCCCCCGGGTCGTATGTGGCCATTTTTGATTTTTCTTTTAGTTTAGTTAGTTAAGTTTCTGTTTGATAGTTAGTTTAAATAGGTAATGTAGGTTTTCCATAGTCAGTGTAATTAGTTAATAGTTGAGTTAGTTTAAAATTTGTAGTCTATTGTGCTTTCATGTGACAGTGCGGTGCCTTGTGGTTTTTGAAGGCATCCACTGTCTGTTCCAGCTGGGCCCTTCATGGTTGTCTTGTGTATGTGTTTGCTGCTTGGGTTCCTTGACTCACATATGCCACTCCTGCCTCCCTTATCCATGGGCTCGCAAGGATGGTTCGGTGTTACAGAATTTTACACAAGGGCTTTGGACTGTCATATCTGTGGCATGTCTGGTGCTTTGTGACTTGTGTTGACACCCCTAGTGGGGATGATTTGGGTGTAATTGTCCACTGTTCAGCTTTTGCTAGATGGGGTGTGTCATGATTAATGTGGACATTGATTGCTATGCATTGTGTATTATGTCTCATATCTTTCCTGTACACGTGCCTGTTGCAATTCATGCTGTAGATAGTGTTCCACACTTTGGAAGTCAAAGACGGGCTGATGGTGTGATTTGTGATGTGACTCTCTGACATGGTCAAGTAATGAGATGCCTGATGAGACACACACAGATCACTTTGATGCATTAATCATTTGTTTAATGCACTTTCTGCAGGGGGATGAGGCACCAGAGCACCTTTGGCAGCAGACATGGCCCATTGGACGACGGAATTCCTGACCCGTTTCTTGGTGCCCACATGCACATGTGTGCACGAGCAGAGCCACAGTGATTGCAGACCCACATCCTAGAACTGCTGACATGTTCCAAGGAACTCCTGGCAAGGTGAGCAGCACAGGGGGGCCACGACACAGCAAAGCTTGCACCAGGCGACTTGCACATGGGGGCTTAGTCACAGCACTGAGGGTGAGCTTAGACGAATATTGGTGTTGAAGCACACAATGCAGCTCAGATGTGTTTGTGGACTGATGGCTGTTGATAGTAGGGTTGTCTGGGACACATGCAGGGGCAGTGGCACATACCCTGCGGTACAACAAGGTTCATTGAGGCACTTGTATCAACCATGTAGCCTTCCGAGACATGGAAAGGGGCAGCTCACAGGGACATACAGCAAGGGACATACTTGGGTGCAGTGCATGTCTATTCCACGTACTTCATGATTAATGCACTGCCAACTTTGTTTTGGTCATGGTGGTACGCAACTTGCTCTGTAGTCATGGCTTGCCATATGGGTCTGTCTGCTTACCCAGGGAACATTGCATGTTGTGTGAATTGTGACACATTGGTGTTCCATTTGCCACGCACCCACCAGCGCCTGACTTACTGCATTGACTGTGCATGACCCGTCACAGGGGTGATGTTATATATGGTTACGAAGCATCGAGCACTGATTGTCTGTTTGTAGAGTAGTTTGTTGCTATGGGGCATGTTTTGTGTTGTGTTTTAGTGTAATTGGCACATACAGGTTGTTGACTGTGTCTCTCTTTGCAGCATTGCAGTGCTCCTGTAACCGGCCCTGAGAGTGCGCAGGCAGGAGGCCAGCACTCAAAACCAGAGCTAAGTGTCTTGTTGTTTTCCTTACAAACTGCCCTGCATAGGCTTGCTGTGGAGTGTACTGATGCATGGATGTATGTGTGGTCCGATTTGGTATGTTTTTTGCCCTAATCACCCGTGATCCTATGCAATTATGAAACCTGTGCCCTCTACCCGGTGTTCCTGCTTCCCGTGCCTATCCAAGCAACGTTCCCTGACCCTCTTTCCCCACTGGGGTTGCGGATGCCTGTGTAAGCCCCGAACTTGCAGGCGCCAAAACCCTAGAGGGGGTGGTTGGTTCGTACCACTCCTGAGCCTGGACTACAGAAGGCCATGACAATGATGTCCAAGTTTGTTTGGATTGTGTATGTGTTCATGCAGGTTGTACATATTCGTGCATTCCCTAGTTTCATGTGTCATTCCTCCTCCCCTCACCTGCCACTCATTCCAGTCATCCAGTGTGTCTACACCTGTCCCGACTGCATATCCCTGAACCTCATTCCCCACCATGATCTCAGGGGCCTGTGTGAGTTTGACCTTGCAGGCACCCGGGACATGGTGTGGGTGGTTGTTTCATGAGACTCCCGCGCCTGTACAGGGGACCTGTAACAGTACACATCCATTCATGGTGCATCATCCTATGTCATGTACCACACATGTCTCACATCCTGTCGTGACATTGTTCTGCTGTGCTACCTTGGTTGTTGCATCATTGTGGTAGTACTTGGCGTTTGTGAGGTACTGCTTCGTCAAGTCATCTACTGGAGGGTGTTTGGGTTCGTTTTCATGCCTTGGATTTTGTGATTTTGGAAATGGTTGTGGATTCTGAGGGTTCAGGCATCTTTTTACACACAAGGTGGGAGATGGACACGAAGGGTAAAGGTGATCCTGTGGCCGGGTGGAAATGAGGGTTGGAGGCTCCATTTCCCAGGTGCAGTTGTTCAGTGGGCCATGGTCATTTGCGCGGGAGGGGGGGGTTGTTGTTGATAGTTGCATTGCCCTGCAGTGTGATGGGAACTCTGACATTGTAATGTTGTTGTCCTATGTACATGTTGTGTTCTGCTGATCAATGCCTGTTCATGTGTTGTGTTTTCCTTTCAGGTGCGAGGGGATAGTTGTGGTTTGACATGCTGGGGTGTACACATGGTGGATGTTCACATGTGATGTGTAGGGAACACTGATGGTCACTTGAGTGCACATGCATATGTGGAGTGTATGTCCCTGCAGAACCACACACTTGCACTCGGATGCACTCCATGTACTCCCACCCTTGCATATCCACGTGTACACTGTTTGCCTTCTGGTGCCCACCTTGTCCCGGCAGCACATGTTCTGTGACCGATTATGGTTCCAGTACATGCCTAATTTGATGTCTGATGTAGTCTGTCACTTAGATGTGATGCTCAGGGTGTGCATCACACGCAATGGCTGTTCACTGTGCTGTGCGCTGAGCAGTGTGATGCAGGAGTGGGACACTGCACACATGAGCTGCAGTGTTGATTTTGCAATGCATAATGTGCATATAGACAGGCATTCATTGTGATGTTACGTCTACGACTGTTGCAATGCATTTGGAAACAACTTATTTTGGGTGGGACATTTTGTTGGTCTGTCATTTCATCTGATTCCGGGTCAGGCATCATTGTCCGATGCCACTGTACATTTAGGACATGGCAATGTGTACCTTATCGTTACTGCGTCGGTGTATGGGTATTGCTTGCCATGTCATGTTGATGTTTGGGAGGGTTTGAGTGACATGACAGTGATGGCCATGGCCTGTTTTGCAGGTGTGTGTGATGCACACCTTGCATGTCCAGGTCATCCGCTTCTCAGAGCAACTAGCTGGGGGTAGGTTTCTCTCCGCAGCAGGGCCCTCCCCCTGGAACTGACTTCCTGCCTGACTTGAACTTGAGGGGAACCATCTCCAGTTCTGGAAGCACCTCAAGACCTTCCTCTTTGCTTCTGCTTACTCTCTGCCTCTCCCTTGCAGAATTCTTCACAGGAACTGCACAGGAGCTGCTACTGGGACACTCTCACCAACCTCGGTCCCTGGCCCAGCCACTGTCCACTTGCACTGCCACCCTGGCAACCCCTGCACTGCAGTACTGTCTCTCCATCCCTACAGCCTTCCCTTCCCAGCACTTGTCTGCACTTACCTTTGCAGTTGCCACCAGGCGACCTATGTATTTTTTTTTGGCCTACTTCCCCTGTACTGGACTCCCCCCCACCCTTCCCCTTGCACTTTTCCCTTCCCCCTACCCCTGCACTTGCACAATCTCAATGACACCTGGCCTAGTAGTACCGTTCTCTGTGTTCCCTTGTTCCCCCCCCCCTGCCTCATTGCGCCTTGGAATACTTGTGTATGGCCCATGTCATCTCACATGTCATATGTGTGCATTTTGGTTGCACAGGATAGCTTGTGTTTAAGTAGCTAGGGATGCAGACGATGTGGCACTTCCATGGCAACTATCTCAGGGTGGTAGGGTTGTGACAGTTGACTGTCACTTTGTCATCATCGATTGTCACCTGGTATGTGCCAGGCCTGTGTGCACTCCGCAGGGGTGGGAGTTTAGGTGAAAAATGTGGCCACAAGCTGGGTCCGGGCTTCCTCGCCACGTGCCCTGTCCCCTCCCATGGGCAGCGCCTGTGCCTGTGGTTGGGGATGTGGGGGCACCACCATGTCCACCGGGACGCCCTGCCGTGTTGCAACATTGTGCAGGACACATGCTGCCACAATGATCCTGCACACTACTGGTGGTGCATAGAGTAGTTGCCCACCAGAGCGGTCAAGGGAGCGGAAACGTGACTTGAGCACTCCGAATGTGCGCTCCACTATGCCCCTGGTTGCAATATGGGCAGTGTTGTATCTTACCAGGGGTGGTGTGGTGGGGTTCCGGATTGGCGTCATCATGTGTTTGCTCAGAGGGTAGGCACTGTCCCCTGGGGAGGTGATAATAATTGAGATTATTAGGGTTTGGATATTTGTCTGTGTGTGACTTGCATGCATGTGCGAGGGCATTTGTACTCACCTAAGAGCCATGTGTCGCCATGCTGCCCAGCTTCCAGGGCCCGGCTCAGGGCGGACATTCTGTATATGAAACTGTCATGGGTGGAGCCAGGGTAGTTTGCATAGACAGAGGTGATGATTCCCTTTGCATCGCATACCACCTGTACATTGATGGAATGCCAGTGCTTGCAGTTTCGGTAGATGTGCTCAGTGGCCCTAGGTGGACGTAGGGCCACATGGGTGCAATCTATGGCACCGAGCACTTTGGGGAAGTGTGCCACCCTGTAAAAATCCAGGACAACGGCCTGCCTTTCTGCGGGTGTTCTGGGCATGTATATGTGCCTGCGGACTGAGGGGTGCGCTGTCATGATTGCCAGTACCTGGTGTAGGCAGCGTGACTGCGTGGCCTGTGAGACCCCCCCCCACTATGGCAGTGGTCCGCTGAAACGACCCAGTGGCCAAAAAATGCAAGACATTGAGCACCTTCTCCAAGGGGCTCAATGCTTGGGAGCAAAGGGTGGGGGATGTGAGGTCATCTTCCCACTCCCTGACCAGGTCTAGGATGATATGGGGTGGAAACCTATACCTACCGTAGACCTGGTCGTCAGGCATCCCAAAAAGGCTTGTCCGTGGTGCAAAAATGCGTGCCCTGGCTATTCTCCTCCTCCTGCGGTGTCCCACGATCAGTGCAGCAACAAATGGGGCATTCATCGTCGCTGTATATACGCGTTTGTTGTTTGCGCGCACTTTTATGCTGTCCGCGGGACGCCTCCTTGTGGGCGGACTCGTTGACGCCTGTGCACGTCTTTTGCCGTGCACGTGTTTCCCGTATTCGGGTGTCATCGCGTGTGATTGGAGGGGAGCGAGCGTACACGCGATTGGGCTGGGTACGTGTATTTCAGGGGTGCGCGTGAAGTTCCACACGCGAATAGCCTGGGCGCGTGTATTTCAGGGGTGCGTGTGAAGTTCCACACGCGATTTCAGCAGGGTACGTGTATTACAGGGGTGCGCGAGAAAATCTACACGCGAATGGGCTGGGTACGTGTATTCCGGGGGTGCGCGTGAAGTTCCACACGCGAATAGCCTGGGCGCGTGTATTTCAGGGGTGCGCGTGAAGTTCCACACGCGATTTCAGCAGGGTACGTGTATTACAGGGGTGCGCAAGAAAATCTACACGCGAATGGGCTGGGTACGTGTATTCCGGGGGTGCGCGTGAAGTTCCACACGCGAATAGCCTGGGCGCGTGTATTTCAGGGGTGCGCGTGAAGTTCCACACGCGATTTCAGCAGGGAACGTGTATTACAGGGGTGCGCGAGAAAATCTACACGCGAATGGGCTGGGTACGTGTATTCCGGGGGTGCGCGTGAAGTTCCACACGCGAATAGCCTGGGCGCGTGTATTTCAGGGGTGCGCGTGAAGTTCCACACGCGATTTCAGCAGGGTACGTGTATTACAGGGGTGCGCGATAAATTCTACACGCGATTGGGCTGGGTACGTGTGTTCCGGGGTGCCGTGAACTTTCACACGCGATTGGTTGAAATCCACGTGTGTTCTGTCATCACGTGCAATGAGGGATACACCCTCGCACGTCACGTCACAGACGCGCACACGCGCTGAGGGCCTTTGGTCCAATGAAAATGCGTATGCGTGCAGACGCGCTTACGCGCTAAGGGCCTTTCCTCGAATTACACGCTGACGTGCAGATTTTTCACGTGCCAATTCACTCCGTATCAAGCTGGCCACGCGAATACACACGGAAGACCACGCTCCTGCCCAGAAGGCCGAATCACTGCCCCCCCAGTGCCCCGAGCAGCCTCCCACGTGCCATCTGCTGCTGCCTGCCTGCCTGCTGCCACCGTGCCCTGCCATTTGGTGCCTGCACATCAGCCATCTGCAGGGGTCCAGTTGCTGTGTCCACCCCTGCTGGAACAGTAGACTCCCGACTGGGATACCATCGCTCCACAGCCCAGCCCCAGGACCCAGTTGCCCACCCACGCCTGCCTCGGGGGTCGCCATGTCGGGGCAAGCCCCATCTGAGACCAGTGGCGACCCCCAGCCAGAGAGGCAGAGGGCCACCAGCTTCAGTGAGAAGGAAGTTGGTGTCCTGGTGGAGCATGTCCTGGGGCATTATGATGCCCTCTTCGGAAGACCACGCGCCAACAAGGAAGGACGGGAGAGGATCTGGGACGATGTAGTGGTTGCCATCAACGCGGAGGGGGTGGCAACCCGCGACATCAAGCACATCAAGAAGCGCTGGGAGGACTTGAGGTCCAGGACCCTCAATAAGGCCCGGCGCCTCGCGGAGGGGGGCCGGGCACGCCTGAGTGACATCCAGATGAGGGTCCTGGAACGCGTAGACCCAGCGCTCCACGCCCAGATCCTTCAGAGGCAGACCCATCTGGAGTTGGCCGGTAAGTGGCCAAGCATTGCTGTGTGAGACAGGGCATGTTGCAGTTTGCTGGTTGTCTGATACCTGCCTGTATGTGTGACATAGGCCATGTACGTATGTGTGTGTGCAGGGAATCATGGTCAGGCATGTGAGTACAGTGATGTGTTCTATTGCAACATGGGGGGCTCTGTGCGGAATGGACACATGGAAGCATGGCAGTCTCTGTTCCTGGACATGGGTGGGGGTGAGCGATGGGTGCTGGTCCCATGTACACGTATGGTGTCCATGTGTGTGTGTCTGACCTGCGTGTCTGTGACTTGTCACCGCCATGGATGCATGACACATGTCTGTGACAATGTTCAGATTCACTGATGCAGCCTAGTCATCCTTGTATCCACTGCGTCTGTGGTGCACGAGGCCAGATGGATGGAGCTACGGTGAGGTGTGTGCATGTGATGGAAAGACCCATGATGCATGTGAGTTTGAAACCAACATTGTATGAATCATGAGTCCCTTGGTCATGTATGCCAATGTCCATGGCCTGCCCCATGCCTGTTACTGTATGTGTTTTGCCTGCACTGACCCATGTGTTGTGGAGGGACATGATGGGAGTGATGTATGACAGTGCCACTCATCTGCTGTTGCTTCCTGTCTAGGGGACCATTGTACAGTACCCTGATGCTTGTGTTCTATGTCTCCCTCTACACAGTGGCAAGTGAAGAAGAGGGCGGAGAAGGCGCTGTGGAGCAGAGCGGCGGGGATGCCGCCATGGCTGCAGCGGAAGGGGTGGGTGAGCCCCCACAGGGGCTTGCACCGGCGGAAGATGGCGTGGAGACATCCAGGTTGGTGGTTTCCACAGAGGGGGAGGAGGCCGCTACTGAGCCACACATGGGGCCTGGTGGGGGCATCCCCGCTGGTGCAAGTGGTGCAGTCCAGGGCCAGGGGCAGGAGGCAGCACAGGTCGCCGTGGAGGTGCCTGTGCATGTCACTGTCCCAGACACTGTGACTGCACCACCATGCACCAGCAGGGATGCCCCATCCCAGGCCCGTCCGCAGGTAGGGGAGATGTCCATGTCATCTGACACTCCTCTACCTGCGGACGAGGGGACCCCTGGCCGTGTGGAGAGGGTCCTGATTGGTGTCGCGTTGCGCACGGCTGGCATTCGTGATGAGGTGCATGCTTCCCGGGAGGAGCATGCACATCATCACGAAGAGCACCGTGCGTACGTGAACCATTTGGGAGCCGCCATGGTCGGGGGTTTCCTACATGTGTGTGGCCTTCTGGCGACCCTCTCCTCCTCTGTGGGGGCTATGCGCCAGTCGTGCTCCATGCCGTCTTCCGGCCCAGATGCCACCAGGGCCCCCTGTGGACCTGCCCCGACCAACGCAGCCAGCTCGGTGGGGACCCCATCCCTGCCACAGTCGGGAGTCGAAGGTCCAGCAGGGGTGGACACACCAGCAACTGTCCCCCTGCAGATGGAGGATGTGCCGGCATCATCTGGCAGGGCACGTGCACGACGGCATCGGTGGATTCCATCAGCCTGGATGCCGTCGTGCTGGCAGAGGCAGTGGCGTCGGAGGCAGCAGCAGGCTCGACGTGGGAGGCATCATGGCTCGGGGCCATCAAGATCAGAGGGGCAGGCATCGGCCGGAGGGCAGGTGAACCCTGGGATGGCAGTGTCTTCCGTGTGGGAGCAGTTGGTCCAGCGGATAGGTGCGGAGCGGCAGCGGGCGGAAGAGGAGCGGCTCACCATGGTCAGGGCGGAGTTCTCTATGCGTCGGGCGTTGAGGCGGGCTGAGTGCCTCGAGGAAGCTCGCAGGGAGTTTGAGGTGGACACGGGGTTGTCCCTGCGAGACCTCGGGGCCAGGACAGAGTCCCGCCTCCGGGACATCGACATGGAGTTCGATGATGCCCTGGCCGGCAACATCACAGAGTGAGCCGCAGGACTTGCCCGCTGCCATTGTATATAGTTCTTTAGTTAGTTAGTGTTAGGTTTCCTTTATTTTGTAAGTTTTTTTGGACCGCTCGGACAATGGCCACTTTTCTGTATATATTTTTTTCATTAGTTAGCAGTAGTAGGTTTCATTTATGGTGTTGGGCTCATGGACCCTGGGATCTTCTTGTACATAGTTTGATGTTTGGAAAACATTTGTTGGATTTATATTTCCGTTCACCATGAGGCAATGGTTTTTCCTTATTTTTTCCCCCCATTATTTTGCTTTGGACTACATTAGTTTTTGGATTCCTTTGTTTTTTTGTTTTTTCTATTAGTTCTCGGACATAGACCATTAGTTTTGTCATCCCCATTGTTGTGTGTTTTATTTCTTTACTTCATTTTCATCTTTAATACATATATTTATAACTTACATTTGTGGTATTTTCTCATTGGTTTCATGCATGTCATGATATGGGTTTTGACATTCACTTGCACCCATTGTGTATGTGTGTGTGACGGACATGTGTTCATTTACATACTTGCCATTGGGGTTGTATCATGTAATTGCATCTACTATGTGGGTGGATGCAATCCTTGGCTGGGTGTTTGTGCTGGGTATGCTGCCCATTACTGCCATGATTGCGTTTCGTCAGGACCTGGGGGCAGGGGGACATGAGTGGGGGCCTGCTGGCAGGTGCCCCACAGTGCTGGGGGGTGGGGGTGCAGGGGGACATGAGTGGGACATGGTTGGGGGCCTGCTGGCAGGTGCCCCACAGTGCTGGGGGGTGGGGGTGCAGGGGGACATGAGTGGGACATGGTTGGGGGCCTGCTGGCAGGTGCCCCACAGTGCTGGGGGGTGGGGGTGCAGGGGGACATGAGTGGGACATGGTTGGGGGCCTGCTGGCAGGTGCCCCACAGTGCTGGGGGGTGGGGGTGCAGGGGGACATGAGTGGGACATGGTTGGGGGCCTGCTGGCAGGTGCCCCACAGTGCTGGGGGGTGGGGGTGCAAGGGGATATGGTTGGGGGCCTGCTGGCAGGTGCCCCACAGTGCTGGGGGGTGGGGGTGCAAGGGGACATGAGTGGGGGCCTGCTGGGGGGTGGGGGTGCAGGGGGACATGAGTGGGACATGGTTGGGGGCCTGCTGGCAGGTGCCCCACAGTGCTGGGGGGTGGGGGTGCAGGGGGACATGAGTGGGACATGGTTGGGGGCCTGCTGGCAGGTGCCCCACAGTGCTGGGGGGTGGGGGTGCAGGGGGACATGAGTGGGACATGGTTGGGGGCCTGCTGGCAGGTGCCCCACAGTGCTGGGGGGTGGGGGTGCAGGGGGACATGAGTGGGACATGGTTGGGGGCCTGCTGGCAGGTGCCCCACAGTTCTGGGGGGTGGGGGTGCAGGGGGACATGAGTGGGACATGGTTGGGGGCCTGCTGGCAGGTGCCCCACAGTGCTGGGGGGTGGGGGTGCAGGGGGACATGAGTGGGACATGGTTGGGGGCCTGCTGGCAGGTGCCCCATAGTGCTGGAGGGTGGGGGTGCAAGGGGATATGGTTGGGGGCCTGCTGGCAGGTGCCCCACAGTGCTGGGGGGTGGGGGTGCAAGGGGACATGAGTGGGACATGGTTGGGGGCCTGCTGGCAGGTGCCCCACAGTGCTGGGGGGTGGGGGTGCAGGGGGACATGAGTGGGACATGGTTGGGGGCCTGCTGGCAGGTGCCCCACAGTGCTGGGGGGTGGGGGTGCAAGGGGATGTGGTTGGGGGCCTGCTGGCAGGTGCCCCACAGTGCTGGGGGGTGGGGGTGCAAGGGGACATGAGTGGGACATGGTTGGGGGCCTGCTGGCAGGTGCCCCACAGTGCTGGGGGGAGGGGGTGTAGGGGGACATGAGTGGGACATGGTTGGGGGCCTGCTGGCAGGTGCCCCACAGTGCTGGGGGGTGGGGGTGCAGGGGGACATGAGTGGGACATGGCTGGGGGCCTGCTGGCAGGTGCCCCACAGTGCTGGGGGGTGGGGGTGCAGGGGGACATGAGTGGGACATGGTTGGGGGCCTGCTGGCAGGTGCCCCACAGTGCTGGGGGGTGGGGGTGCAAGGGGATATGGTTGGGGGCCTGCTGGCAGGTGCCCCACAGTGCTGGGGGGTGGGGGTGCAAGGGGACATGAGTGGGACATGGTTGGGGGCCTGCTGGCAGGTGCCCCACAGTGCTGGGGGGTGGGGGTGCAGGGGGACATGAGTGGGACATGGTTGGGGGCCTGCTGGCAGGTGCCCCACAGTGCTGGGGGGTGGGGGTGCAAGGGGATATGGTTGGGGGCCTGCTGGCAGGTGCCCCACAATGCTGGGGGGTGGGGGTGCAGGGGGACATGAGTGGGACATGGTTGGGGGCCTGCTGGCAGGTGCCCCACAGTGCTGGGGGGTGGGGGTGCAGGGGGACATGAGTGGGACATGGTTGGGGGCCTGCTGGCAGGTGCCCCACAGTGCTGGGGGGTGGGGGTGCAGGGGGACATGAGTGGGACATGGCTGGGGGCCTGCTGGCAGGTGCCCCACAGTGCTGGGGGGTGGGGGTGCAGGGGGACATGAGTGGGACATGGTTGGGGGCCTGCTGGCAGGTGCCCCACAGTGCTGGGGGGTGGGGGTGCAAGGGGACATGAGTGGGGGCCTGCTGGGGGGTGGGGGTGCAGGGGGACATGAGTGGGGGCCTGCTGGGGGGTGGGGGTGCAGGGGGACATGAGTGGGACATGGTTGGGGGCTTGCTGGCAGGTGCCCCACAGTGCTGGGGGGTGGGGGTGCAAGGGGATATGGTTGGGGGCCTGCTGGCAGGTGCCCCACAGTGCTGGGGGGTGGGGGTGCAGGGGGACATGAGTGGGACATGGTTGGGGGCCTGCTGGCAGGTGCCCCACAGTGCTGGGGGGTGGGGGTGCAGGGGGACATGAGTGGGACATGGTTGGGGGCCTGCTGGCAGGTGCCCCACAGTGCTGGGGGGTGGGGGTGCAGGGGGACATGAGTGGGACATGGTTGGGGGCCTGCTGGCAGGTGCCCCACAGTGCTGGGGGGTGGGGGTGCAGGGGGACATGAGTGGGACATGGTTGGGGGCCTGCTGGCAGGTGCCCCACAGTGCTGGGGGGTGGGGGTGCAAGGGGATATGGTTGGGGGCCTGCTGGCAGGTGCCCCACAGTGCTGGGGGGTGGGGGTGCAAGGGGACATGAGTGGGACATGGTTGGGGGCCTGCTGGCAGGTGCCCCACAGTGCTGGGGGGTGGGGGTGCAGGGGGACATGAGTGGGACATGGTTGGGGGCCTGCTGGCAGGTGCCCCACAGTGCTGGGGGGTGGGGGTGCAAGGGGATATGGTTGGGGGCCTGCTGGCAGGTGCCCCACAGTGCTGGGGGGTGGGGGTGCAAGGGGACATGAGTGGGACATGGTTGGGGGCCTGCTGGCAGGTGCCCCACAGTGCTGGGGGGTGGGGGTGCAAGGGGACATGAGTGGGACATGGTTGGGGGCCTGCTGGCAGGTGCCCCACAGTGCTGGGGGTGGGGGTGCAAGGGGATATGGTTGGGGGCCTGCTGGCAGGTGCCCCACAGTGCTGGGGGGTGGGGGTGCAAGGGGACATGAGTGGGACATGGTTGGGGGCCTGCTGGCAGGTGCCCCACAGTGCTGGGGGGTGGGGGTGCAGGGGGACATGAGTGGGACATGGTTGGGGGCCTGCTGGCAGGTGCCCCACAGTGCTGGGGGGTGGGGGTGCAGGGGGACATGAGTGGGACATGGTTGGGGGCCTGCTGGCAGGTGCCCCACAGTGCTGGGGGGTGGGGGTGCAAGGGGACATGAGTGGGACATGGTTGGGGGCCTGCTGGCAGGTGCCCCACAGTGCTGGGGGGTGGGGGTGCAGGGGGACATGAGTGGGACATGGTTGGGGGCCTGCTGGCAGGTGCCCCACAGTGCTGGGGGGTGGGGGTGCAGGGGGACATGAGTGGGACATGGTTGGGGGCCTGCTAGCAGGTGCCCCACAGTGCTGGGGGGTGGGTGTGCAGGGGGACATGAGTGGGACATGGTTGGGGGCCTGCTGGCAGGTGCCCCACAGTGCTGGGGGGTGGGGGTGCAAGGGGACATGAGTGGGGGCCTGCTGGGGGGTGGGGGTGCAGGGGGACATGAGTGGGGGCCTGCTGGGGGGTGGGGGTGCAGGGGGACATGAGTGGGACATGGTTGGGGGCTTGCTGGCAGGTGCCCCACAGTGCAGGGGGGTGGGGGTGCAAGGGGATATGGTTGGGGGCCTGCTGGCAGGTGCCCCACAGTGCTGGGGGTGGGGGTGCAGGGGGACATGAGTGGGACATGGTTGGGGGCCTGCTGGCAGGTGCCCCACAGTGCTGGGGGGTGGGGGTGCAGGGGGACATGTGGCTTGGCTGGGGGGCATGCCCATGGTGGATGGGCTGCCTGCGGGACATGACCAGGGGTGCAGGCTAGTCCCCTGTGGTGTGGGCTGCCTGCAGAGGTCGTGGAGGGGGTAGAGGGGAGACCTGGGAGGACCCACACTGGCAATTCACCTCTTCAACTTCCCGCACACCCACGTAATACACTGCCCCACTCGCACAGGCCCAATCGCGTGTAGGATTTCTCGCGCACCCCTGTAATACACGTACCAGGCCAATCGCGTGTAGCATTTCTCGCGCACCCCTGAAATCCACGTACCCAGCCCATTCGCGTGTAGATTTTCTCGCGCACCCCTGTAATACACGTACCCAGCCCAATCGCGTGTAGCATTCCTCGCGCACCCCTGAAATCCACGTACCCTGCTGAAATCGCGTGTGGAACTTCACGCGCACCCCTGAAATACACGCGCCCAGGCTATTCGCGTGTGGAACTTCACGCGCACCCCCGGAATACACGTACCCAGCCCATTCGCGTGTAGATTTTCTCGCGCACCCCTGTAATACACGTACCCAGCCCAATCGTGTGTAGCATTCCTTGCGCACCCCTGAAATCCACGTACCCAGCCCAATCGCGTGTACATTTTCTCGCGCACCCCTGTAATAGACGTACCCAGGCCAATCGCGGGTAGCATTTCTCGCGCACCCCTGAAATCCACGTACCCAGACCAATCGCGTGTAGATTTTCTCGCGCACCCCTGTAATACACGTACCCAGGCCAATCGCGTCTAGAATTTCTCGCGCACCCCTGAAATCCACGTACCCCGCTCAATCGCGTATTTGACTTCCCGCGCGCCACTTTTTTGATGCGCTGGGACTCTACCGCCTGCCTTCGTGTGGCGGCCGTGTTTCAGCTTGTGCGTGTCTTTGCCTGTGCGTGGCTTTGCCCTATTCGATTCCATGAATACGTGTGGTTCGAGTGCGTGTGGGCGTTCCGTCTGCTTCCCTGCAGTACATCCCCAGTTACGCCCTTATTTTCCCGTGTTGTTCCCCATTCCGCGCGTTACGCCCCATGTCCCGCCCACTTTCTGGTGTGTGCGCTGAGGTTGTGCGCTTTCACTGTGCGCGTCGCGCACGCCTTTCGCGATGTTGCAGTGACTTGTGCGCCATGCATGGGTTTGGCGCACATCCCGCGGTGAACACGCGCAGGGACTTCCATGAATCGCACGCGTGCACGTGCGCCTGTTTTTTTCCGCTTGCGCATGCTTGCGCGTAGATTTTCGGCGCATGTTTGTTCCATGAATCGGCCCCTTAGTGTCTTCCCCATTCCCATTGAGCCCTATGGGGCAAAAATGGGAATGGGGAAGGGCCATGGCGGCATGGGGAATTACTGCCCCGCCAACCTCGGAATGGGGCGGTAATTCCCCATTCCGCCATGGCGGAGTCAGTAAGTTACCGGCATGGACCATGGTGCTATTAGCACCATGGTCCACCGCCAGGATCGTAATGAGGGCCATCCCCGTATTGAGGGCCCTTGTGTTTAGGATACATGCCTAGAAGCATGGTTTGTCATCTTAATGAATGGATGCATCTCCACAATCTTGGATTGTTACTGAAATGCTTTGCACTGCTACCTTTAAAGATTGTTATCTTAGAGATTGCCTGTCTGATCATCACTTTATTTGGCTGATCCCACCGAATCTGTCTTTTCTCCTTTATTCCTAGTCCCATTTAAGTTTTATGTATTCTCTCATTTTAGGATGACCTTCTTGGTGAAATCCAGATATTGGTTCTTTGTGGTGATTTCAAAGGGTGCCCTAAACATGCGTATGGGGTAGCGGGCTACTAAGGAGGGTTCTGAACCAGCCTCTATCTTATGCTCCTCCAAGGGTGGCTGAAATGGGATCTCACAGGCCTGCAGGACCACACAAGATGTTACAAGCTCATTATGGGGGACCCACACTCACTGGGACTAACGGCAAGTCTCAGAATACCCCCTGGTTGACTCTAGGAATGTATGGGCTCCAATCCAAGACTGATCTAAAGCATTGGGACAATGTTCATCAAATAATGTTGGCTACAAGTGTCCCAAACAGACAAGAATAAAGTCACGAGCAAGACCATGAATGCACATTCTTTCCAAACTAACTACAAGGCACATGTGAAAAAAGACCAAATTGCTGGACCGTAATGTCTACAGAACACTCACTGTTGGTAGTTGGGAACTACCAGCTGTGGGACAGGGGAGGTAAGAAAGTGGAAGTACCACTCTAGAGGGTCCCCTGTGTAGATGATCAGGACAGTCAGGTGAGGAAGTGTGACTGTGCAGCCTCAAGGTCTGCACAACAGAGAGATCCAAGCAGGCACCAACCTTCAAACATTCCTTTAACCCCTTCACTAGTGTCTAATTAAAATAAATATGAGCGTCCCATGGTTTGCCAATCACTAATTTAGTCCAATCCCTTGGCAAGTATGGGGAAAAGATTGGGAAAAGGGAATATCCAAACCAAGTCCTCAAAGCAAAGTCACATGGGTAATTGCATAAGGAAAGCAATAAGGGGGGACATCATCTCTCAGAAGAGTTTAAAGAAGATGTGAGATCCTACAAGAAGAGAGCATCCTGTTAGTAGACTGAAGAGATTGGTGCATTCAGATCAAATTCACTCCTAGTCAAGTGTGGAGTCCCCCAAGCTTCCATCCTCTCCCCAATCATATTCAGTCTACACATTGAACCTTTGCAGACTCCCCAACATAGCGGTCCACCAGTACATGATGCCACTCAGTTGACCCCCTAAGACATTTCTCACCTCTGTGAATGGTTTGCCACAATCTAAACATGCATGCAATAAACTAACCTCAAACTGAAACCTACCAAGACCAAATCCGTCTTTATCGCCCCCCACCAACCAACACCTCATTCAGCAATGGCTGGATGACATGCTCCTGGAAGAATCATTGCTGCAGATGTGAAACTCGGCCAAATCTCTGGCCTTCATTGTTGAAAGTCGCTTTTCATTCCACAATCACATGGTCAAAAGACACATGTTGCATGGTCACAGATCTCCATTCTAGGCAAAATCAAACCCTTTATCACCAGCATGACTTTCACTTGGTGGTCCAAGTCCTTGTAATTATCTCACACATCAATGAGCAAAGCAATTCCCTTTCTGGGCTTCCAGCCACTCAAATGCCCCCATTAAGTCAGCCCACCATGCTGCAGCCCGCCTCATTGCAGTTACCCTCAAATATGACTTATCTATTCTACATTTCACAAGCTTCACTGGGTCCTGCTCCCTACCATGTTCATAATTTCAACTGCATGTATCACCTACAGTACACTCTCGAATGGAACACCAACATACTTGTTAGTTAAACACCACACCTCAGGAGGACAATGCACCTCACTTATTAAAAACAATTAAAAGGTTGGTGTCTGAGCTAATCCATGAATAGAAGAATCACAAACAGTGCTTCTCCTACCATGCTCAACTATCTGGAACTCAATCCCGGCAGTTGCTCCATATGCCACCACAATCCTCAGTCCTGTCAAACACTAAAATATGGCTCTTTCAACAAACACAGCTGAAGGAATGGCCTCCCTCCACCAACATTCCTGTGCTAATGTATAAAATGGCAAGGCCAATGAAGACACCATCTCGTTATTAAGCATTCTGCTGCTCTCGAGCTAGGTTTATGCTATAAGCATTAAAATAAAGACAAATAAAAGCAAAATGGAGGCAAACCTGCCCTCCCAAAGCTGCCTTTACAGAAAGGGCAATTGAAGCACAACAAGCAGGCAGACAGAGGAGTCCAGCAGAGCCTGGGAAAGTGGCGGACAATACTTAATTCTTGCAAACTACTTTTTTAATTATTATTTATTAATGTGATACAGTTTTAAACAAATGTAAAAAACTTTACACATAAATTAACATCAAATATCTAAAATACAAAATACAGCACAGTAAGATACAATATGATTCCAAATCTTAATAAAATCCTTGATACAATTTCTGGAAAGTTAATTCATATGGATTCGGGTCGAGATCTAAAAGAGATGAGAAAACATCCTATTCTGATTCATACTTAAGATAAAATATTTCATGCTTGCACAACGAAACAAAATGTCATTTACTTAACGGGGAGAGACCCCCTTAAGTTTAATTTCATGAGAGCAACTGCCACTCGCCAAACCTGATAAAGTGCTAAATGCAATTTAGGATTATATGTGTTAACACATTGCTTCCAAAAGTCTGCTTGGCCCATATAGTCTGTATTGTGGACAAAATCGCCCAAATACTTATTGTATTCTATTCTCATCCTGCCGCAGCTCGTCAACACGTGTTGAGCCGTCTCAGGTTCAGTAGGAAGATCACAGATCCTGCAGTATCTTTCTGCTAGGTTTAGCCCCAGTACAGGGCCCTGAGTAGATAGAATCGGCAGGTAATTAAGGCGCATTAATAGGATAAACCGCCTCAGATGTTCTGATGGGCACTGATTTAGATAAAGTTGCGCCTTTCCATAGGTGTATAGCCTAAATAAAATAAAGCTATAGCTTTTCAGGCTATTAAGATGTTTAAAATTGTTCTGCCAATCCCACAGATTAAGGCGATTGCGCATGCTGGTAATCAGGACTTCATTATCCCGGCCCCATTCAGGTGCCCAACTGATTTCTTCAGTCAGGGATCGAGTCTGATTTTCAAATTTAGCCTGTCTACCAGCCGCACAATCTTCCCTGATCGTCAGTAATAGTTTGTTTGTTGGTTTATTATTGAGCTTAATATGGAATTCCATCCTCTTTCTTAATACCATGGCTCTAAGGGAGAAGATTCCCATCTCGAGCCTAATAATTGCCATGGGAATACACTGCGGAAAGCCGAGGATTTTCCTCCAGAACTTACCCTCTATCAGTTGTAACCATCCTAAGTTCATATTTATCAGTGGGTCTAAGCCATACGTCACCATAGGAGCCAGACATTGAATATATAGCTGACGTGCTGCCCAAATTGAAAATCCACATTGCTCTCGTGTGAATTTATAAACTAAAGCTGTAAGTTGAGCAGCTTTTGTTTTGCGCTCCTGGATGCAAGTGAAATAGTTTCCTTTGTTATCGAATTCTACCCCCAGATATCTATACATGTGCGTGTATTCAATTTCATTCACTCCCATCATCATTCTTGGTCTAGCCACTCTACCAACAGTGTATAACAACAGCTTGGTCTTACTATTGTTAATGACTAATTCATTGATTTCTGCATAATGCCATAGCTGTTTGGCTGATCTCAGGATACCACTAAAAGTGTGATCCATGATCACCAAATCGTCTGCATAAGCTAGAAGCGGGCAGTGGTAGGAACCTATCTTAGGGGGACAATTATTAATCCCTTGGAGACATTTAGGTATATCTGAGATAAACAAGTTATACAATGTTGGAGCAGTAACGCATCCTTGCTTTACTCCTCGCCTCTGAGGGATGGGTTTGGTCACCGAACCCAAGTTATCCAGCCTAACTTGAACAGTATTATTTGAGTGTAATAGCTCCAAATAATACAATAGAGGTTCAGGGCAGCCTAAATTCCTCAATTTATTCCATAGAAGGGAGTGATTGACCGAGTCAAAGGCCGCCTTAAAATCTATATATAGTGCATATAGAGGGGGGTTAGAACGAGATAGCGCCTTATTTCTCAAAGAATCCATAATAAATATGTTGTTGGAGGTAGAATAGCCTGCTCTAAAGCCACTTTGGAATTGATAAACGATCCCAGCTTTCTCTACCCATACTAGTAATTCTTTCAGAATAAGTGCTGCAAACAGTTTCCCAGAGCAGTCCAGCATAGATAAGAGCCGGTAGTTCGTAGGGTCGGCCCTGCTACCTTTCTTAAAGACAGGTATGATGATGGCTGCCTGCCAAGATGTCGGTATACTACCTTCATGTAATATTTTATCAAACAATATTTTCAAGAGGTTTGCCCAAAAGAGGGGGTTACTCCTCAGCACCATATTAGAGAGGCCATTCGGTCCTGGAGCACGTGAGGTGTTTAAAGCCTTAATTCTTATCTGTAGGTCCTCCACAGAAATAGAGAATGGGGGAGTCGGGGGTTTGCTAGCCCTGGGGGTATAGGTCTCAGGGCTGCTCCCCATATTTCTCGTTTCCAGAAAGGAGATCCATTTATCATCTCCTATAGGATTAACCATACTGGGTAAAGTTTTCCCCTTCGCCTTCCCCAATATGGACCAAATTTTGCGAGTGTTCTTACCACATAATGTTCTGACTGTATGTTGCCACCTTTCTAACTTCCTTGTATTTTTGTGCAGTTTTAACCATATTCGGTAAGTGGTCTTCAGCTTTCTTATTTTAAGAGCAATCACCTTCTTGGGATCAGGGCCATTTCTTATATACCTCATATCTCCTCTAAGCTTGTGTTTCCTATCTCTGATCGCACGGTCAAATTCGTTAGAGGCCTTGCCCACCATTAGGCCCATTTTACGAGAACCGTGTAGCGCAGAGAAATTACTTATCCACCTTTCGATTTGCTCCGGTGACTTTTGCATAAACATATTTAATTGTTTAATACCCCACTCTTCGGACGCCCTTGTGGCTTTTAGAATATTATTCGTTGACCAGGAAATGCGATTTAGGGAGTGGTTGATTACGAGATCTCCCAAATTTACCAATGCAGCATCCGGGTGGCTGAGTCCCAGTGATAATATCAGCGGGTCGTGATCACTCCATTTGTATTCGCTCACCTTCATATCTTTGACAATTAATGCGATCTCTACACTAGTATAGATATAGTCCAAGGTGCTCATACTACTCCCATTCTTCCATGTAAATTTACCCGGGCTATCATTTCTAGTACGACCATTAATTATTTCAAGGTCCCAGCAGTCAAAGAAACCCCTCCAGCACATCCCTTCTATATCAGTAAAAGCCTGATTCCATATACTGTTACTTGTTAGAAGCTGATTATTACTTGTACCACCACCGCTATTGATTCTACAATTTAAGTCCCCAGCCAGAATAATAAGATCTCTACCGTTGGTTACATTCCAATCACTTAAGAGATTATGCAGGGTATCCTGTATACTTTCTCTGTGTTTTGCGCCCGGGGGATTATATATATTAATTAATAATATTTCTTCCCATCTTGCTTTAATCCTGAGGGTCAGAGCAGCAGCACACAGATAGTCACTATCCACTGGGATCATTCTACTTTTCAGCTTATTGGAAATCCCTATCGCTAGACCCCCGTATGGTCTTCCACGTATGCCTTTCTTCGCAAGGGTATGATAAATAGTATACCCATCCAAGGCTGTCTGCTGTAGCAGCCAAGTTTCTTGTAATAGAAAGATGGGGAAATTACTTATCATTGATAGAGAGCCCTTGTTAGTAAGAAAATGCTGATGGCCATGTGTGTTCCAGCTTAGCAGGGTTTGATCTCATGATTGTTGTAGGACTAGGGGCAGCGAATCTGCCAGCCATTTCAGAGTGTTTTGGATGTCTGCCATCTGCACATTCTTTCCCATTTTTTGGGTGGGTATACCACTCTTATTTGGGGCTGCCGATGGTTCAGCACTTGGAAGTAAAGGATCTTCCTTCTCTTTACAAGCATCTACTTCCACCCCCACCTGTAATAGACATTGTTTATGAGAGCGAATCAATTGAGCAGATGCCAAGACACAACAATGGAGGGGTGTCACATTGGGATTGCATACAGTGAGCAGTTCTACAAAAGAGAAGTCCTCCGAGCGGATTACCCGCAATTGTGGGATCAGATGCAGTTTATTTAAAACCTCCGTTCTTGTCAACCACTTATCCCTCTGCTTTTGATTTAAGTTTTTGATGATGCATATTTTACTTGTATTAGGGATATCGATTTCTATTGTTTCCAGTGGTTTAGGAGGTCCCTTGTTATCTACTTTATGCTGTTCGTCTTGGTGCGGGTATATAGTGTCCACTTCAGCTGAGTTAGTAGAAAGGTCAGGGTTAGGGTCTTCTATAATCGTGCTGGTGATTTCCTGTGTTATATCCGGGATAATCCAACTTGTTAGGGTCCCCATCCCTTTCTTAGCATTTTTCTTGGTTTTTCGCTTCTTACGTTTAGATTTTTTGTACGTATTGTTGGAACGTTAGTGGCAGGTAAAGGGGAGGCTATTTCCGCCACCAAATTTCTCGAAGCTAGGCGTCTTTGTTGGCGTCGCTGTTTTTTTGTCAGAGGTATTTCCAAGGCATTCACTATAGATTTATCTAAATTGTCGGGTATCATCTGTGAATCCTGTCCCTCATCTCCCTTAGGGGGATGCTGGTTGGGTAGATCTTGCCCCATAGGAATGAGAGGATTGGGTAGCCCCAGCTGTATTAGTGAGTTTGCATGGATCCTCCCGCATAATTTTAGCAGAATTTTCATAGCAAACTGAAGAGAAGCCACTGAGGCTTGCAGATCTATAATGGCTAGATTGCTACAGATTTCGGAGTTTCCACTGTCTCCTTTGTCCATATGTTCCGGATCATCAGAGCTTATATAGAGATTTGGGGAAGTTGATAGCCGTTCCTCTGACAGAACCACTGAGGAGATAGAGGAGGGGCGCATGGGGAAAGAGCCCGATAAATTTGATGTTGAATTACCTGGTTGTCTTGGGCTAATAAGTCTCCCAGGCTTTTGCTGCCCCCCCTGAGCTGTGTTTAGAACCTGTGCCTCAATCACAAGTGGACAATCATTGGACACTGTAGGAGGATTGTTTGATGGGGCCATTGATTTTTGAATTGATAGGCATAGATCTAAGAGAGAATTGTTATCAATGTCATTAAAGTTAGTATTATCCAAAGAGATACCATTGTTATGTAGGACTGGTGGTTGAGAATTACTGGCTTCCGTTCCTGATTTATCCCCAGCGATGGTTGCCTTGGTTTGAATTTTCCCAAACATAGCTGGAATAGTTCCTTTGATCGATCTACCCTCCACCTCTGTAGGATTAATATTCTTATTAGCTTTCTGAGAAGGAAGGTCCTTAGGTCCTTCTTGGCCCTTACGCAGGTTGTAGCGAGTTTTGTTCTGCCTGGTTTTGGCCATGGGTTTTGATGGATTTTGGTCACCCTTCTCCTAATAAGAGGTAGTGACGGGGAAAATAGGTACAATCGTATAAATACTGTCACGCTTCAGTTGTGTCAGGTTCCTCAATATGTATGAGCAAGAGTACACTGAGACACTGTTTTATGGGTTTAAAATAAGGATGGCTCACCTTCGCAAGTTCCAGACTGTAAGTAGCGCCACAGCGCCGAACAGTCGCAAAACAGTCAGCGCCCTTCACCCCTGTCGGGCTTAACGCCGCAAGGGTGGTAGCCTGGGTCTTTTGGCTGCTCCCGAAGTCACGTGATAGATCACGTGCCGTGCGTGGCTCCGCCTCCTCCAGGAAGCGTATGGCACGGCTGACAGCGGCAAGAGTCGAGGAGCGACTCGCAGTGCCGGTCGGTTAGACTGAGCTCCAGTTAGGTAGGTTCCAGGGTCTCCAGGTAGAGGCACAATTCACAGAGCGGGAGGCAGCCTGGGTCTTTTGGCTGCTCCCGAGGTCACGTGATAGATCACGTGCCGTGCGTGGCTCCGCCTCCTCCAGGAAGCGTATGGCACGGCTGACAGCGGCAAGAGTCGAGGAGCGACTCGCAGTGCCGGTCGGTTAGACTGAGCTCCAGTTAGGTAGGTTCCAGGGTCTCCAGGTAGAGGCACAATTCACAGAGCGGGAGGCAGCCTGGGTCTTTTGGCTGCTCCCGAAGTCACGTGATAGATCACGTGCCGTGCGTGGCTCCGCCTCCTCCAGGAAGCGTATGGCACGGCTGACAGCGGCAAGAGTCGAGGAGCGACTCGCAGTGCCGGTCGGTTAGACTGAGCTCCAGTTAGGTAGGTTCCAGGGTCTCCAGGTAGAGGCACAATTCACAGAGCGGGAGGCAGCCTGGGTCTTTTGGCTGCTCCCGAAGTCACGTGATAGATCACGTGCCGTGCGTGGCTCCGCCTCCTCCAGGAAGCGTATGGCACGGCTGACAGCGGCAAGAGTCGAGGAGCGACTCGCAGTGCCGGTCGGTTAGACTGAGCTCCAGTTAGGTAGGTTCCAGGGTCTCCAGGTAGAGGCACAATTCACAGAGCGGGAGGCAGCCTGGGTCTTTTGGCTGCTCCCGAGGTCACGTGATAGATCACGTGCCGTGCGTGGCTCCGCCTCCTCCAGGAAGCGTATGGCACGGCTGACAGCGGCAAGAGTCGAGGAGCGACTCGCAGTGCCGGTCGGTTAGACTGAGCTCCAGTTAGGTAGGTTCCAGGGTCTCCAGGTAGAGGCACAATTCACAGAGCGGGAGGCAGCCTGGGTCTTTTGGCTGCTCCCGAAGTCACGTGATAGATCACGTGCCGTGCGTGGCTCCGCCTCCTCCAGGAAGCGTATGGCACGGCTGACAGCGGCAAGAGTCGAGGAGCGACTCGCAGTGCCGGTCGGTTAGACTGAGCTCCAGTTAGGTAGGTTCCAGGGTCTCCAGGTAGAGGCACAATTCACAGAGCGGGAGGCAGCCTGGGTCTTTTGGCTGCTCCCGAAGTCACGTGATAGATCACGTGCCGTGCGTGGCTCCGCCTCCTCCAGGAAGCGTATGGCACGGCTGACAGCGGCAAGAGTCGAGGAGCGACTCGCAGTGCCGGTCGGTTAGACTGAGCTCCAGTTAGGTAGGTTCCAGGGTCTCCAGGTAGAGGCACAATTCCAAACTACAATGTGTCTGTACGAAGGGGACCCAGTAGAGAGAGTAGAGCCACCACTGAAGCTACAATATCCTCCCACAGTGGAAACTGGAGGGAAGAAACCTTTCCCACCACTAGCAATCGAAAGGTGGAGAGACTGGCTTGTTATAGGAAGGCATTCAAAGACTATTATGTGCCTGATAAGAACTCAGAGAAGGGGGGATTCCTATCTCAAACTGGTTGTGGCAGAAGATGGCCACGCAGGATCTACCGTATTTCAAGGGAAAGAATGAAAGTGGAGACCATAGAGCTAAAATGTCTAAGAAGGTGGTCTGAAACAAGGCTGGGGTACAGATCAGAATCCTGCCGTCTGACCAGAAAGTTGAGAAGGCCAGGTCCAGAAGAGGACTAGAATCAATACAAAGTTTGATCAAATCCTTCATTACCTCAAGAGAAAGGACTGAGGGAAGTCTGTCAATGACTTCAGCAAAAATCTGAGTTAAGGGCTGAGAGCCCAGGGAAAACTGAGAGACTCAGTAATACCTTTGAGAGCCTTTCTTAATGATTTCCCTGATTGAAATAGATTTGGAAAGGACTGACTAAGATAGCGTTTAACTCTTTTTGGTAGGCCCAAACTTTGAAATGTATTTGTGTTAGTCAGGGGAACCTTGGCTCAAGACTTGTTAAAGATAGGAGCTGAATAATTCTAATGCCCACACTTTGGATCTCTTAAAAGTTAGGAAAGGGAGAATCACCTCGGGCCAGGACTCAATAGTTGAAGGGACCCTTGTAATTAAGACGGGGAGATAGAAGACTTTACCCTGCAAGCACCTTTCTACTGACCCACATATTTCTATTCAAATTTCAGTTTTTAGATAGCAATACTTGGTGTCATGAAGAATAGTAATTTTTGGTGATGTTTCATGGCTACCTTGACCCTGAATGAGACTCCTTGTATCATTGAGTGGCCTCTGGCTGAAGCATTTCTTGTGTCCTATCACCAATAGGACTGTGACAAAAATGTATGCACCTCTCCACTCTCTCCAAAATGCATTAAATGAAGCGACTAAAACGCATTACACTTCTGTATTCACTAGGGTTGACAGACAGTAAGTATATTGTGCTTTGCAGAGTTTATCTGCAACAAGAATAACCTGTTGCATTTATGACAGGAGATGCATGTATTTTGCTGGACACACACTCGACAATAGGGTATTGATCACAACCCTGTCTTTCCATTTAGTATGCAGTAAAGTACAATAGAGTTTGTATCACTTTTCCTTGCATTTGTTTAATATATTTACTTGTCGCATATTCACTGGGATGAATGGCTGAGGCAGAAATCAATACATTCTACTGCTCCTGTCTCTCTAAATTAGAACAGATAGCTGATCATTCTGTTCTTGGGAGACTTTGAGGTGACAGGTTTTTGTTTTTTTTCTCCCTGGAGTGTGTTTTGACCAGAATAGACATGGGAAGCACAGAGCTGTCCATACGAGTGTGCTTTACAGCCAGGAAAATCTCCAGGCATAGGGGGAATTATTGGCGGGTTGTCAAAGCGCAATTTCTTTAGATTATTTCGAGTGTGCCTGTTGTAGAAACTACCAGCATTCATCTGAAGAGATTCTCCGGACTGAAAAACAAGGAAGGAATGACGTTTCAGAAATAAGGATCAAGCTGATGCAACAAAGCCTTTTAAGGTCAAGCACGGCCCACACAGGCCATTTGCATGGTATTATGCCACACAGGTCGGAACTGAGGAATCAATGTTTTCAGAAAATTAACCCAACTGTGCCCCTGCTCTACTGATTGCCATAAATTGGAGCACAAAAATAAACAAACGTGTAAAATACAGTGTTCATAATTCATGTTTAGGGGCTTGAGAGGCTCAACAGTTAGGCTGATATCTAACAAAGTCAAAGTACGAGTGCACCCAGTATGCGTTTCTCCTCCTTCCATAGTGTCGTTGTGTTTGCCGGGAACTGCTGCATTTTTACAAATGATTCCCAAATTTCACTCAGACTTAAAGTGTCCAGCAGTGCAAGTGTCTTCAAATAGCATGTGTGCAGTAAATCACCTACAGTCTCAACGTGTGCATGGATGGATGTCAGTGCAGCATAAACATGTGACCTTTGGCAAACGGAATTCATTCTGAGGTCTTTTGTTCTGCACGAGTGCATTACTTGCCATACTAAAATATCATGAACTAGTGTCGAGTATAAAGCGAGATGCATCGTCTCTTTTTAAAATGTATCCCATTGCAAACAATTGCCTGCCATCTCCTCTGCATTCCTCTGATTAAGTATTAATCGTTCAAGTAAAGCCTTTGATCTAGGTCCCGCCAATAAAGACCTGGGCCAGAATTATGGTGTTACACTCTTGTCGCGGAGACCTATGCTACGATACATTGAAAGAAAAAGAGCTTCTGTGTCCCCACCCTGTATGTACTGTAATCAGTAGTGAGGGGACTTATGACTGACCTTGGACAGCCAAACTACATTGGGTCTGCTACTGTCCTGAGTATTGTACATAGCGCACAATTAGCAAGATTCGCTCTGAGACCTTTGCTTGTTGGAAGCACTTGTAATATTCAATTCGCAATTCGAAAATCTCACTTGTTGCACAAAGGTCGGACATAGACGAGCTGTGTACACTCTGCTGTATGTAACTCTTTACTGGACCTGACTGTACAGCAGGCCCTGTATACTTCTCTGTATATTTAGAAATCCTGGTCCCTAAAATACATAGCATTCGTTCAATACAATGCTTTGGCAGATGTGTCTATGTCATGCAAGTACAAAATAAGTTCTTATGGGGAAATATAATGGAGTGGATGAGCTCTCTCTGACAGGCTATTTTTTGTGCCTGGGATTTAGTGCGTTGTCTCAATGATTAGAGCCGGATAAGTTGATGAGCTGATAGAACGTTGATTTGTGCATCACATTCCATTGAATGAGACTACAATACGGTATTCTATCATGATACCTGTGGCTGCTAGGCAACCTGGTGTGAGGTGATTCTGATAGGCCCTCTGTGCTAGTGTAGTATGAGTAAGAGAAGTATTTGTGAGGGGGTGTGGAGACTACTAGAAGGACATGGAATGTAATTCAAAACCCCATCCAGTAATCATAGAAAGCTAATACTGTCACATGATCTCTCACAACAATACTTTATTTTGCTTGCTGCAAGATCTAATTCCTGACCATGTTTTTTTTGTTTTCTTCTGCATGTGATGATGCTTCAGCTACCAATGGAAGCCACTGAGATCATTCTTTCAGTTGATGGTGTAAACCTGTCCTGGCCAGAAGGTTTTTGTCACAGTAATAACCAACACTGCAATCAGAATACTCACCTCCTCTACAGTATCTGTTGCACTACACAAAACAGCGTCATTAAGTGGGTGGTGGTTACTGTAGAACTGACTTACTTTCTGTAATATGCCTGTAATAAACACCACAAAATGTCTGAACCATCTCTTGTAATAATAATATAAATAATAATTTGCATTTATACAGTGCTACGAACCCTCAGGCATCTGAGCGCTGCTTATTAATGCCCATGGTGTGTTGTGCTCATTTATCGACATTGGAAGGATGAAAGGCTGAGTTTGGCCCTGCAGGGATTCAAACCTGTGTTGGCAGGTTCTGCATGGATGTCAAAGCGAGCGCTCTAGTCGCTGTGCTATCGGACCGACAACAGGACAGAAATCTTGTATTCAATTTCTGTCCTGATATATTTTTTACTGATAATCCGCAAGTTGTGCAGTTCTTATATTTGTAGTAATATGTGTAACATGAACATTTGTCCAGGTGGTCTGCTCACACCTTATAACACTGCAAATATAAATACATATTTCAATCACTGGTGTCATGAGTGCAGCTTCTTCCCCCTAAGTTTTAGCTTGGACAACTTTGACAAGAGTGAAATCAGTGGTCGAAGTGCATGAAAAGAAGTAGTAGAACCATGTTCTCTGATGGCTGGCCCCCGCTCCCCACAAACCCCATCACCACCTCCTATGCCACACGCAATGAAAAGACACAAGCAAACGCACCTCCGGTTTAAGGAAATGTTCAGCACATTGCACTGAAGTGCACATTTCAACTTCTTCCTACACTTTTATTTTAAAACTAAACCATTCGGGAAAAGGTTTATTTTGAAAATAAATGTATGGGTACAGTAAAACTTAATTAAAAAAAGTATAAGAGCACCACTCACAACCTCCCCTGCCTACTTGGATCACTGAGTGAAATGCTTTGTGAAGGGCAGGTGTGAACTTGGAAAGATTGGGGTTGGGCTTTGGGAGTCCGGCCTCATTGTCGAGGATGTCGAATGTACTACACAATGATCCTCAGTTTGCTGCTCAGACACATCACCAAAATCATAGGGCGTTCTTGAAATTGAAATCTTCATACACAGAGTAGTTATTTTTTTGGAATGGGTACAGAGGTGAAGGTACTATGCATTCAGATTTCTGTGGGAAACTGGCATTACCACAATGCAGAACAGTTGCTTTACTGTAAACTGCCAAAAAATCATACTTCTCAGTATGCGCTAAATACTGTGGGACTCATATGAGTTTTGTGATAACTTGGTCGTAAATTCAACAAATTACTTCCAGACTCGATTATTGTTAGTGCCACTTGGTCATGCGGATTCACTGCGGAATTCCAAGCGGTGGTAGGGTGGTGCAAATGTCCATGTTTAGATTCCATAGGACTGCATGGGGATTTTGGTGGAATTATCACTGGCAATAATTCCTCAGGTGGTAATTGTGTGATTTTTCTGATTTCTGGTGGTAAGGTGGAGGATTTACCTCCAGCTTCTTGCTGTAGATAAATCCTCCACATTATCACCAAACTTGTAGCATGGCAGGCAAGTAGTGTAGTGGTAATACAGTGCTAACTACTGCTGTTTTTATTTTACCTACACAACCATATTTGTAATGAGGCCCAATATACAGTATCTCCCCACCTGGATCCAACCCAGAAGAAAGTATGTTGACTGCATGTACATACTCTACACACTGTACACTAGCGGGTCACACAAACAGCCCTGACACTCAACTGCCTCAGTTGGCTTTTTATAGCTGTCCCATTCTTGCCTAGAAGCTTCTGTCTTGTCCCGTTGGTTACCAAAATCATCTGCTTCCCTCTTAAAATCTCTTTCTGAGCAGGGTAACAATGGAATCCACTTGTGGCTTGGAACTCCTCCAGGAAGTGTTCATAAAGACTTTTATGCCCTCTCCTTTAGCCTCTATCTTTGCCATGCGGCTACTGAGGTTGATTGTTCTCTGTTTCTCCCATTCACTATGTATGTCAGTGGTTGAACAGGATTTTGGGAGTGTGCAGAGGTCCTCTCAAGTTGTTGACAGTTTCTTGCTTGTGCTTGCTCTGCTGGGGTGTCCCATCATTTCCCTATAGTGAGGCTGTGGTTTTTGGGTGAAGGGATGTGTCTCCAGATCGACTTCTGAATCGGAAAGCCTTGTCTATTTCCATTTGTGCATCTAGGGCATTCCTCCTGATCCAGGTCATGTATTTTCGCCACTTCCCTGGAACTAAATCATCCATGATGTCCGAAGAAACAGGACAATGTTGGTCACTGAAGTCTCTCGCGAACCTCCTTCAAGTGTAGGGAAAGAGAGCTGACCTACTCTAATTTCAGTGAAGATTGGTAACTTAAAGGGAAAAGGATAAAAACAAATTGCTCAACCAATCAACTGAAAAAGGTGATTCTATGATAACTAACAAAAAAATAAGACAATCTAAAATGTGACCTGTGATATGCATAAGAGCATATGTGAATTGAATGAACTCATAGTACACTGTTAAAGTTTGTTAACATACCTACAAAAGCTTAACGAACAGTGATATTTACCGGTGTGCTTAATTAAAGTAACAGCGCCACCCTCCAGTGTAATTTACTATCAACTGCTGAAACATGGTGGAGGAAATAAATACACTGCAAACAGTTAATTGCCACAATTAGTGTATCAAATCGGTATTTGAATGGGCAAGTAAAGGCACAACATGCTATTTATGTGCAACATTGATAATATTTTTAAGTGAATGGAAATTAACCCGGATGAGAAAGCTTTGCATTAAATAACCTGGGTTCAAGCCACACACCATAACACAGCCACAACCTAATAAAAGAAGAAAGGTGGATATATGAACCTTTTGCCTATATTGTGAAAGGCATAAAGTATCAGTCTCACAATGCAGAATATTGTAGCCCCAGTGAAATTCTTGGCAAAACCCGGGAGTCCAGTTTGCTCATGGGAGCAATGGTTAGACAACTTCCAGGTCTACTTGAGAGCAATTGGAGGGGCCAAGTACAACGATGGGCAGAAGCGCTAAGAATATTTCGGACTTTACCTGATTCCAATGATGTAATGGAAGGATCTGGAGATTCCACTAGTGGTGCAAGGAAGTATGAATCTGCGTTATCTAGGCTAAGCAAACATTTTGGAAATAAAACAAACATTGTTCTTGAGCGATATGGATTCTTCTCCAGAAAACAATACAAGAATGAGTCTAGAGACACCTATGTTGCAGCATTAAGAGATCTCATATCCACGTATGAATTTACAGGTGTAGAAGATGAGTATTTAAGAGACCAGCTTGTTCTACATGTGGCAGATTCCCGGATACAACAACGACTATGGCAAGTGAAAAATACAACACTAGAACAAGCACTGGAAATAGCAAAGTCAATTGAGCTGTGGGAAAAGTGCATGAGAGAAGTTCAGAGTAGACTAGAACATGTTGAATTTAAGTCGGTTCAAGATGTGAGTGATGGAGGATTCAGCAAAGACGAAGAGCCTTAGTTGCTATGGTGAAAAGAATAGTGAAATCAGATCTTGCTATGAACTCTAGACAGAACAAAGAAACATTTCAGAGATCAAAAAATAAATGTTATGAATGTGGATGGTATAGGCATACAAACCCAGAAAAGAATTGCCCAGCATTTTCGGCCGAGTGTTACAAATGTGGGCAACTTGGTCACTTTGGTAAGGTATGCGGTACCTCCAAAGGAAGAGGAAGATTTAATCCACGCTACAACACAACAAGAGGTAATGCTCAGTTTGAAAGGGGTGTTTCAAACAGCATAAGAGCTCTAGAGGAGATCAGTGGTTCAGATGAGTTGGTGGCAATCACTAGCGGATTTGAAGAGGAGGAAGTACAAATATTGGCTCTCACATCAAGGGAAGGTGCTGCTGGTCCTTGGGTGTCTATGGCTATCAATGGTATAATTCTGCAGGTTATGGTTGATACTGGGTCTCCATACACAATTGTAGACATGGAGATGTACCTGAATGTATTAAAGAAGAAAGTAAAACACCAATTAATATTGTGGGATATACCTGGGTGCATTTAGATTTTGAGGGAAGGAAAACCTATTGCAAATTATATGTGGCTCAAAATGGATTTTCAATAGTTGGTTGGTGGGAACAAGCACCGTTGAAAATTAAGATACACCCAGGAGAAAACATACCCACTTTGACTATTATGGACAACAGTTGCGATTCCGCTATGAATCATGCCAAAAGTTTCCCCAAAGTTTTTAACGATAACATTGGTGTCCTTAAAGGCTTCAAACATCATATAATACTCAAGAGAGGGGCAAAGCCAGTAGTGCACAAAGCAAGAAACATTCCGATTGGCACTTGACAGGCTCTACAAAAGGAATTGGGGAAGTTGTGTTCACAAGACATTATTGAGCCTATAGAGAGCTCAGAATGGCTTTCTCTGAATGGGATTGTAAGAAAGTCAGAGGGGTCAATTAGGATGTGCGTTGACCTGAGGGATCTTAACAACAATATTTGGGTAGATCGCCACCGCCTACCTAATATCGGAGAAATGCTCACTACCATGGAGCCTGCACATTTTTTCACTACGTTAGACTTGTCCTCCGCATACCATCAAATACTATTAGAAGAAGAGTCCAGGCACCTCACAACATTTATAACGCCTCTGGGAGCATTTTACGATATAAAAGAATGCCTTTTGGCCTGGCGTCGGCAGCTGCCATCTTTCAGAGACTCATGCAACATCTTTTCGGTGGTTTACGAGGTGTACAGGATGACATATTAGTGTCTGCTATGTCTGAAGAAGATCATGATGCAAAATTACTGGGAGTGTTACAAGTAATACAACAAAAAGGCCTTACTCTCAAGATAGAAAAATGTAAAATAAAGCAAAAGGAGGTGACATACTTAGGACATTGCATTAATGCAGAAGGGATAAAACCTAAAGAGACTCTTGTGAACACCATTTTTAAGCTTCCTAATCCCACCAACAAAGATCAACTTCGGGATCTGTTGGGTCTCACAGAATATTATTCTAAATGTGTTGACCATTATGCCGATAGAACATGTCAGATGAGAGGTTTGATGAATAAAGGTACGAAATTTGAATGGTCTGAAGAATGCAAAAAGGAACTAGAAACAATCAAGATTTTGATCAACAAAGCACCTGCCCTTAAAATGTTTGTTTGCAATGCTAAAACTATGGTATCCGTGGATGCTAGCAACGTGGGGTTGGGAGGTGTTTTGGAACAAGTTCAAAATTGATCGGTGGGTCCAATAGCTTTCGCTTCTAGAACTTTAAAAGGAGCAGAAAGAAACCATTCAACAATTGAAAAAGAAGCTCTTGCAGTCAAATGGATCCTAGAACATTTCAAAGGGCTTATTTGGGGAATTCCTGTTGAGCTCAAGACAGATCACAAGCCACTTATACATGTCTTAAATCCGAAAAATCCGCATTTAAGATCCCCGCGCATTAGAAGGTGGATCCTGATTATCATGCAATATAATGTAAATATAAATTATACCCTGGGAAGAACGAATAAAGTGGCAGATTGTTTCTCCCACCTACCTTGCATCTGCAAAGATGAAGATTCCAGGAGAAAAGATGAACTGATGGCGGATCAAAATACTGAGATATTACTGGTGACATTGGACTTTGGGAGAAATTAAGAGATGGAATTTCATGTGACGATGTGTGCATCTACCTAGGAGATTGTGTAGTTCCACCTGTGTCCTTGAGAGAGAGAATTATGGAAATTGCGCATGAGGGCCATGTAGGGAGAAGTCTAACAAAAAGAAGAGTGAGAGAGGTATATTGGTGGCCCAACATGTGGGGTGAGTTGGAAACAATGGTCAAAGATTGCTCTGCATGTGCGATGAGTGATGAAGGAAAGATTAACAGTATCACACCATTGCAAACAATACCTATACCAGAATCAGTTTGGACAAAATTAGCTATTGACATTGCTGGTCCATATGAGATACTAGAACCACAAAAGATTTATTTCATTGTCTTAATTGACTATACATCCAAATGGGTGGAGTGTGGAATTATTGAGGAGTTGGTTTCTGCTATGAAAGTAAAGACATTTTTGGAGGAAACTTTTAGTAGAGAAGGCGAACCACAGGAACTGATATCGGACAATGGTTCCCAATTTATGTCACAAGAAGTTCAATGTTTCCTGGAGGAAAGAGCCATCACACATAGCACGACAGCTTTATATCACTCTATGAGTAACAGTCTTGTGGAGAGAATGAATTGCTTTATACAAGATGCAATTCAATTGGCCATTGTCAATAGTCTGCCGTGGAAAGAAACACTGAAAGAGGCACTGAATACATACAAGGTCACTACACATTCAATGACAGAAGTGGAACCTTTTACTCTGATGAGAGGAAGAATTGCCACCAATAGACTTAGACCTGCATGGATGACTCTAAAGAGAAGTAAGAACATTGATATGGAAGAGATTGTAAAAAGAGTAAAGAAGAAAGAAGAAGAATATAAAAGATATTATGATAGACAGAAGCATGTAAGAGAAAGTAAAATTGAATGTGGGGCCTGGATCAGAGTAAGGGAACCCAGTAGAGTTCAAAAAGGCGAGTCTAGATTTCGTTCCCCACAAAGAGTGGTTAAATGTTCAAAGAAGTCGGTGATTTTGGAAGATGGTAGTAAGTGGTTGTGTGATGATGTCATAATAACAAGAGAAAAAGAATGGCTTGAGAACAGTACCTGTATGCATGCCCCTCAAGGAAAATGGAGGTACAGGGACATTATTCCTAGTGACATAAATGGAAACACTGCATCTACATCTGCTAGTGATGTTGATTTAGTGCAGAAGTCTCACAATCGGGAAACATCTGGAGATTTCTGTGAGAACAAGGCATCTTCTACGAGACCCAGAAGAATTATACATAATTTCAAGAAGGATTTTATTTACTATTGAAACTTTACTAGTCGTGCATAACTATATAACAATTATGATGTACCATCTTCAAACTCTCCAAGAAACCACAGCGTGTGTCCTTTTGTTTTGCATTTTCATTTAAAAAAATGGTATGTGTTGTTTTTACTTTGTACATAGTTATATGGTATATTCTTTATTAACAATGTAGGGGGGAAGATGTTATAATGTAGAATTTCATTACATAGCATTCACTACGTTAACATAGTTCCAATTGAGAGTGTTCTTCTCGTATGGTTCTGGAACCCAGCTTCGGAACCATACGAGAAGAAGCTGCCGATTGATGAGGTTGGCTGTGGGGGACTTCCTTGTGATTAAACCATTAAAATCACATGAACGTTTCGTGTCATCCTTGAGAAGATAACACAACATGGTGGCAGGTTTACAATATAGGAATACAAAATCTGTGCTATGTTAAAAAACAGAGAAGATAATTTTCGAGTTCTCTGTTATTTGGTTATTTTTTGTCATTTGCATGGCAGAGTGCAAAAGGGGTCGGCAAAAGGTGCATGTAGCCTGCCTTTTGCCCTCCCATTTTGAAATCTGCTGTTTGAATTGAGAAAACAATACCTGCCATGTGCGCATGGCTGGCAACATTCACAATGGATCCATATGGGTTCTGCCTGCGTTTTGCTGGTGAAAAAAGCCAGTGGACTCCATAGGAATCCCCAGCAAATACTGGAGTATTTGTTTGGCAGAGAGGAAGTAAAGTGGTGGAAATGTAAGTAACGTTCAACCTCCTACACTGCCATACAAATGCAGGAAAATGTGCCATGATGGGAATCAACAGCATAAAAACCTTACAAGCGTTTAACATGTTCATTTCATTTACTCAGCCGTCAACATGCGCTCCCAGAGAGTGATGGATCAGAGTCCATGAGCACATGAGCAAAATAAAGGAAAGAGAAAATAGTCTATCGGCTATGCCAGAAAGGTCATGGTTGTCACTGAGTGGATGCTAAAGTGACCACACTGGCATTGGGCATGGTGAGCAGTTCACTAAAAAAGTCAAATCCGGTCTGATTGTTTTCACTCATGCTTTAGAATAAAGGGTCCTGATAAATGAATCAAGTTGTGAACAGGTCATCCTAGAAGTACTTGCATTGATAGAACTTTAGTCCAACTTTTCCACCTGAAGGGATTGAATAATATGTTTGTTTTGTCTTGGGAGATTTCCCTGCTAATGCTGTCTGTTGAATAAAGGACAACTAACTTGTGTAGCCATAATGGTTAATCACATTCCAATAATCTGGACTGATTTTGATGTTTTTTTAAAAAGAACATTGGAATAATAATTTTCCTCCTTTCATGCTATGAGATGTACCTTACAACCACAGGGTATTTTAACTATTTTACATCCTTTTGTAGTAATTTGAATGTACATTATTACTGTGGCACTGAAAATCTCAAATTGCAAAATTCTGAATTTCGAAAACAGCGGTGTGCAGTAATCACATTGATAACCTTTGCACGCATTCCCCTTAGCCACCATTCCTAAACCCCTAAATACTGTGTGGCGCCCTTACCTTCTTTACTTTCCCGCAGCCGTTTCTCTGCGATGACAGTTCCCACTCCAAATTGTGCCGTGGAACTTCTGTCGTGGGTTTGTTTTTATTTCTTTTTAAAAAAACGTTATTTCCCCCTCCCCATGTCACTTTCCTTGTTAAGGAAGCAGGGGACAATCATGCATCCCCCAAACCCATAATGCTGAACAACGGGACAAGTGGAGCGGAGGACACCCCGGTTACCCAACTCCCCTTGCTCGTCATTGTGGGATTCACATTTATTGTCCATGCAAATGCACTGTAAACACGCATTCAGCATTTTTTTCTGATCTTTTCGGGCATCTCCATAATTTTACCTTGAGCAAAGACATCTTCCTTGGTAATTTTGGGAATTGCAAGACTGATAATAACTAATTGATGGAAACATATATTAAGAGTTTCAAGGCGCCACAAGACAAAAGGAAGAGGGGTGTAGGGAAGGAGGTAGCACCTTCCTGCACCCCCGACATGCTTTAAAATTAGGCACGACTTCGCTAAGCACGAGAGCACTCAGAAAGCTTTTTTCATGTAAATATAATCACACACAGACATGACCAGGGACTAAATGAAGATAGAAAGTATTTAAATATAAGGTGTAAATAACTATTAGCTGAATGAATCTGTAAAAATGTTAAGTTGTATTTAGTTTTTCTCAAAGCATGATAAAGAGCAGAATGTGCTGTGCCAAAAGGAATGCAGCCTGTGCTAAAAATAGACTACAGGCATTGCCTGGTGTTTGCTAGCTCTGGCAGAGCACACAACGTGGCTGAGCAGCACACAATGCAACATTATGAGAAAACAAGGTTTTAAGGGCAATTAATGGACCAGATAAAATATGAGTATATTGAGTGAAGTATGGAGAGTATGACGGGAAAATGTGTTTATATATAAATGTATATAATATAGCAAAATGATGATAAACAAGAGCTACAATGTATTCTTGCATAGCTAGCAACATGCTAAGTAGTTTACCCTAAATGGAAACCTGTCCATGCAGGAAGGAAGACGGCAGAATCCCTTGTAAGGGAAGAAGGGCAGTTTTGAATGAGCCATGCCAGTATCCAAGTTAAACAGTATATAAGGCTCCTCCTTGGCACCAGTCTGCAGGAGCCAGCCATGGAAGAGTGACAGGATGCTGGTCAGGGAGCAGAGTTATTATATCTGTACCGATTACACGTGTTATTCTTGCAAGATAAAGACTCTTGGCCTTAAATCCCTAGAGTGGTGAGCTTTAATTGGGTGTGAATGTGATTAGGGGTACCTTGAAACACTTGTGTATAGGCCCGTTACAAATGCCATATCATATCATATCATACCCATATACTTGAGGGGTACCCCTGTAAGTTGGGCTACCTTTCAGGGGACAGAGGAGAAAACAACAGCAATACATGCTCCTACTAGGCCTTTTGACATTAGGACCATGCAAGTGCAGTAGCAATAAGTGCAAGGGGAGGGGGCAGGTCAGGGCAGAAGGGTTGGGACAAGGAGAGAGGGGCCATGGAGAAGTGTAGGAAGGCGGGGGTCCCAGGGGCTGGGCAAGTGCTGAGGGGAGCCCTGCAGGGCAAGTGTCAGGGGAAGAAATAGGGGTAAGGGTCAGCTAGTGTGAGGATGGGAAGGACCTGATTAGGCTAGTCTGGAAAGGGTGCCCAATGGCAAGTGCTGGTTATGGGGTGCTGAGGAAAACTGAGCGAGGAGGGCCTGGCCCCTGTACAGCACATAAGGGACCAGGCACTTGTCTCTGTGGCTGGGGGACATTAGGAAGGGAGGGAGAGAGAGAAGGAGGAGGAGAAGTGAAAGGTTATAAGAAGTTTTTGGAACTTAAAGAGATCCACCTCAAGGCTGAGAGGGGCAGGAAGACCGTTCTAGAGGGAGGCTTCTGCCAAAGAAAGAGATCTACCCCACACTCCCTGCTTGGAGAAATGTCTGATCTGTAGAGACTGTAGAGAGTTGAAGCTAGAGGACCGAAGGACTCTAGCAGGGAGGTGTTTAGGGAGAGAATGTTGGCTGTAGTGGAGAAACTAGGAGCCAGTGGAGAGAATTTAAGGACTGGAGAGATGTGGTCCCTAGACTTGAGGCCATGGATAAGTCTTGCAGTCCTAATATAACAAGAGTGTGATAAGAGGCGGGGCTTCTTATTATCTGAGCTTGACTGACTTAGGATAAATATGCACTGAGGACCCCATGTGCATTTTGTAGGTGTAAGAGAAATGTTATGTTATGTTATGTTAAAGTGCTTATACCGCACCAAAGTCAGTGGGCATCAAGGTGCCAAGAGATATAAGGGTGCATAGAGAAATATTCAAGAACATTCATGCTAGTTAAAGAGAATCATTTTCAACTGCTTTCGAAAAGCGAAATGATTTTCATTTTACGTAGCTGTAAGGGCAGGGCATTCCATGCCTTGGCTCCCTGAACATGGAAGGCCCGACCAAGGCCTTGGGCTCGTTTTACCCCATGTAATTCCAGTAGGGCACCCTCAGCATTTAGTTGGCATAGAAGAAGGACAAAGTAGTGACAAATACAGGTGGATTTTCTAGACAGAGGAGAAAGCTAAATCACTAAGAATCCCATATCCATTTAGTAGGCATAGGAGAAAGACACGCCACTGAGAACCACATGATTTGATTTCTACTAGGTACAGGAGAAGACAAAAGCAGAGAAATTAATGAACATTTAGTGGGAGTAGATGTACAAAGTAATCAGAATGTAAATGTGCATTCTGTGTGCATAGGAGAAGGCAAAATGAGTGAGAATTCAATGTTAATTCAGTTAGTGGAGTAGGAAGATAATGCACTGAGAAAATCACATTCCCTAATTAGGTATAGGAGGAGGCTAACACACTGACAACCCTATGTACATTGTCTAGAGAAGGACAAAGCAATGAAAAACTATGGGGCATTTATTATGCAAAATAACAGTCCAAAGTACTGAGAAACACAGTTGTCTATGCAGAGGACAAATCCAACAAAATACTAACAACTCAGTGTGGAGTTAGTAGGCTTAGTAGAAGGACAAAGCATTGAGAAACCCAGGTGTCTTTTGTAGGTATAGACTTATGCAGAAGCAGAGAGAACCCAATGACCATTCAGTTGGAATAGTAGAAGGACAAGGTACTGACAACCACATGTGTAATTTGCAGGTGGGGAGAGGACAAAATAAATGAGAGACCTACATTCATTTGGCTTGCAGAGAAAAAGGCCAATGCATTGAATGCCCCACATTTACTTGGTAGGCGTAGGATGAGGCCAAAGCACTAGGAAACGAATGTGCTTTCTATAGGTGGAGGGAAAAAAAACAAAGTACTCCAAACCTGAAGTACATTTTGTTGCCGGAGAAGAAGGACAAGGAAATGAGAATCCCACATCCTTTTTTTAGGCAGAGATGAAGGCTGAAGCAATGAGCGCATAATATGCATTTAGATGGCATAAACGAAGCCCAAACCCATGAGAACCACAGGTGCATGTGTTAGGCAGAAAGGGCCAAGTTCCTAAGAAAGCAATGTGCATTTTGTAAGAATAGGAGAACAAAAAATACTGATAACTCCTCATGCATTTTGTAGGCATAGAAGGTCAAAGCACTGTGAAGCCCATGTGCATTTGGTTTTTGGAAGAGAAGGAACATGCTGTGAGAGCCCGATGTGCATTTATTTGGTAGAGGTGACGGCCAAAGTCCTGAGAACCCAGACCTGCAAAATACTGAGAACTCTAAATGCCTTCTGTAGGTGGATGAGAAGATCAAAGCAGTAAGAACACCATGTACATTTAGTAGGCATTTTATAAGTTCAAAGCTCTCAGAACCCCAATTGCATTTTCTTGGCAAAGGAGAAGGACAAACAACTGAGAGGCCAACATACATTTAGTAGGCATAGATGATAACGCTACATACTTTGTTTCATAGAAGGCCAAAGCAGTGATAACACCACAGTGATTTATCAGGCATATGAGATCAAAGCACTGAGAAACCCAGGTGTATGTCGTAGCCAAAGGAGGTAGCCAAAGCTTTGAATAACCATATGAAGTCTTTTAGGTGGAGTAGAATCCAAGACCCTAAGAGACCCACATACATTTGGCATGCAGAGGAGAACGTCAATAATCTGATAACCAAAGGTGAATTGAGTAAGGGGAGGAAAATAAAACACTGAGAACCCATGAATATTAAGTGCAGAGGACACTGCCAAAGCATTCAGAATGAAATATATATTTTGTAAACTGAGGAGAAGACCAAATAAATGAGAACCCCATGTTAATTTCATAGTTAGGAAAAACCAATTTACTTAGTGCCCCAAGTGCATTTTGTAGGAAAATTACTGATAACCCCACATGCATTTAATTGGTGTAGGATGATACCAAATCACGGATATGCCATGTGCATTTTGAGATTGGAGGAAAATGCCACAGCATTGAGAACTCTAGATTCAGTAGTTAGATACTCTGCTTATTTCAGAGCAGAGGTAAATTCAATTAAGATGCCAGAATCTGTTACAATATCCACACATGGAAAGGGGTACGGTAGGGGTCAAGGGAGAAATATATTAGTTGTGAAATGTTCACCTGATAAGGTAGCAGCTGTATGCATTGGAGAAGACATCAAGATAATCTGGAAAAGATTGAAAAGGAGATTAGCAAATTTAAAAAACTCACATTGGACAAAGAAATTTGGAAACTTAAAAAAGACATAGAAAACTATAAAGAGACAGAAACATATCCATAGCTGATTAATTCATACTATGATGATTTAAATAAAGAAAGTCAAGGCAGAGGACAAAATACAGGTTATCAAAGGAGAAATTATGTCAGTTTTTCAAACATCTCTAATAGCTCTAATAGTAGTGAGTCTGATAAATCCAGCTCCTCAAATACAGCAGGAACATTGGCTGCACAACAACCCCAGTTTTTTCAGGGGCATGGCAAAGAAGGCCGCAACAAATATCAGGGCCCACCCAGAATGAAAACTCTGAACTGGAACGGACATCCTCAAAAATGGTAGTTCCAATATACAATCTGACAGATTATACTCTTTCAGAATCAGAATCCAAAATACTTAGCAAAGGGCTCAGTTTTGTCCCCACCACCAGGGCAAACAACTTCCAGACGGAAGTAGAGTTGCAAAAATTCTTCAGACTGGTATGCTTATAATAATTCTTCCATTCACCTGTGGAAAAAGAAAAAGAAAAAATACTACAGTTCTTAAACCACCATCTATTTTTACTCCTATGGGTTGGATGTTTAGCCCAGCCATCCTAGCATTTGAGACTAAAATCATTCATAAAACTCAATGTCTCTTGAAAGGTAAAAATCACCTTAAAGATAATCGGTCAAAAAAAGAAATTAAAGCCCTAACAAGCCTAAAAAACAACAAAACCTTTGTCATAAAACCTGCTGACAAAGGGGTCGGCATTGTGCTATGGGGAAAATCAGCTTTTGACAGAGAGGCTCTCAGACATCTTCAAGATATCACCTTCTATCGTAAACTCGATAGAGATCCCACTGAACGGCTGAAGGATGAGATAGAGAGTCTCATGAAACATGCCCTCCAAGAAAGTTGGATTGACACGGACGAGAAAGCCTTTCTTACTGACACCAATCCTAAAACAACGGCCTTCTACATCCTATCTAAAATACATAAGGAGTCTCATACACCACCAGGGAGACCGATTGTGTCGGCTATCAACTCTATTTTGGAACCTCTTTCGATCTATGCAGATTGGTTCCTTCGACCTTGTGTAGCCAAAATGTGCTCATACATAAAAGATACAACTAGCATGCAAAAAACCAAAAGATTGGTCAAGACGAGGTAATAGTAACACTTGACGTGGTATCTTTATACACAGAATACCATAACTAGGGTGTATTGAAGTCACGGCAGGATATTTGAATAAACAAACAACTACTCTACAGAAGCTTCCAACTACATTTATCCAGGAGTCTATTAGATTGGCACTCAGGAAAAATGTCTTCTTCTATGAGGGCACTTTCTTCATCCAGCAACATGGGACTGGCATGGGCGCAACTTTCGCCCCAGACCTTGCAAACCTCTATATGGATAATCTCAAAATGAATTCCATCTACCATAGTGATAATCCTTTTCAAAAGAACATTGTTTTGTGGTATCAGTATATAGACAATATTCTCATTATTTGGAGGGGCTCCATTGTTGAATTTAAGTCCTTCCAAACATGGCTGAATGGACAAAATCATTCATAAAGTTCCTACCGATTATAATGAATACAAAATGGCTTTTTTGGATTTGGAAATTATTAAAACGAGACAGAGCACATTTGAAACTGTTTTGTATAAAAAACCAACAGACATGAACATATTGTTGGAACGCAGCAGTTTTCATCCACAGAGTCTCAAAGCGAGCTTACCCATTGGAGAATTTCTGCGAATACGCAGAAACTGCTCTCAAATGGCAGACTACAAATACCATGGAAAAGCTCTCAAAACCTGATTGAAAGACCGAGGGTATCCAAAGGAGACAATGCAAAGAGCTTATAAAAGGGCCTAGCATGCCAATCGGGAGATGTGCCTCCATCCCATGAGCAAAGCAAATCTCAATAAATTACGTGTGTGAGCACTTTTAGTCCCATCAGTAATGCTCTTCACAAAGTCATTCTAGAAAACTGGCACATAGTAAAAACTGCAGACTTTAATCCATTGCCTCCACCCATCGCATTCAAATGACAAAAAAATCTCAGAGATGGCCTAATTCACACTTATCCTGTGAATGGCAACCTACAACCAAGACAACCACCTCTATGGGGTCTCGCACCAGTGGTGGGGCATCATGTTATGTGTGTGCACTCACGAAGGACATAAAAACTGTAAATCTAAAAGGCACCAAAGTTAAACTCATGAACTTCACTAATTGTCTGGCACAGTGGGCTTTATATGTCATCAAATGCTCCTGTGATTTGATTTATATTGGGAATATGAAATGTCAAGTTCGACAAAGGATATGAGAGCACAGGTCGTGTATCAAAAACAAGGTGGATAACAAACCACTTGTTGCATATTACATACAAAAACAGCATAAGCCCACTGATATCTGCTTGTGTGTCCTCCAAGTGATTAAACGAGCTCCAAGAGGAGGAAACCAAAATTTGGCCTTACAAAGATGTGAGCAAAAATGGATTTATGATATGGATACTGTAAAAAATGGGTTCAATATAGCAGTGGAGTGGAACTTGTTCATATAATCTTACACTCTGCTACAGAAGTGAGTCCAGCAAAAGAAGTACTTAAAATATTGAGAACATTTGAAATAGAACAGTAATGCCTCAGTAAGTATAATAGAAATAGAAAGGTGTGAAGACATTATAGTAATGTCTCATTAGAACATAAAAATGGAAAGGTGTAGAAACTCAAAGAGCATTTAGGTTAAGCGACACTGCCTAGAATCATGCTGGATGGTTCTGTCCCTGATATAACATATGATATATACATCTTTGCTTTTAATATACATAAGAATCATCGACCCATTAAATTAAGAAATTACACATGCCGCCCCAGAATATCAATAAGGATGGTGTGTATCCAAAGTACTAGGCTCAGCATACTCTGGCATCTAAAGATACAATGCAGGCACTACGTATACATTGACAGTTGAAAAAACTAAAAGGAGGTACCCCATGATATTAGTCATCGATATAAATGAATTTGGCAGTCACACTATATTTTGCTTTTTGGGTAATGGAGTTTAGAAAGCACCCATAGCTTGAAGCCATTCATAAGTCTGAAGACACTGTACACAAAGTATATTTATTGCCGGTCATTGTGACCATGAGAAAAAAAGTAAAAAGTAAAAAGAAAGCATAGTTATATATAATGAGTTAAGAAACACTGCATTGTGACACATACAACAATAAACAAGCTGAAATAAACATGATGATAAAATCGATCACGTGACATGCTAACTGTACATTAGGTGACCGCAGAGATCCTATGAGATAAGGCAGAAACATCGGCGCATATCAGTACTAATCCAGCCAGACGCGCTTGGCTGCCGCAGAGGAGAAAACAGATCCCCCTGTTAGAAAACGGTAAGTAACTATGGAATTCAGAGTGTACCTAAGACAAATGAAGGTGGGGCTAAAATGAAGTGTGGGAATACAGGTCAAGCAAAATGAAAAAGCGGCTGGCACGCGGGTCGCAATTGCAAGTGAACACAGTTAGAGAAAGTGTTTAAAATACGTAAACATAGAAATTAAATGATGGCCTGTAACCGAGTGAAAAAAACAATATAGTAAAAAAGCTGACTAATACCTTAAATAAACATGATCCAGCATTAACAACATTGGCACGGTGAATATCAAATGTAGTAAAATGGACTTTGCCTCATTCACATATCGGGTCTGATGTACAGACTGAAAAATTCTCGCTAAAATAGAAAGGCACACTCATACAAGGAGGTACCAAAAAAGAATGCCCTTCTGACTAAAAATAAAGAAATAATGAAAATACAGCACCACACTCATCGAAAAAGGTTGCAGGCGAGTTAGTGAAAATGTGGTATATGTAGCCAAAATAATGTAACGCATATATAAAATAAGAACAGGTCAAATGAAACATTCTTACTTTACAGGTAGCCACATGGCCCCTGAGGAGACCAGACTTCAGTAAATTGGTCGGGTACAACAAGCTCAATTCCCAGGACAGTGTTTTGTTCTACTGGTCAGTGAACGAATTGGGCATAGTACATAGAAGCCCAGACATCATCTCCAAAGAAAGTTTTTTTAAATGAGTTTTTGATATTGTTGTTTTTTATACATTTTTTGTACAGTGGAAATTACCACAAGATCGTATGGGTTATAATTGAATTCTTGATTTATAGCAATTAAAGCAATATCACGTCCTGAAGACGGCCTCAAAAAACATCACACCAACGGCACCTGGGATAGTGCAGTATGGACAATGAAGGCCGAAACATATGTCGACTTTTGATGAAGTGCTAACTTCAAGCTTCACCTATCCATGTTGGAATACCCCCTTATAGGTTTCCCATAAAACTATATGTGACTTGTATCTGGAGAAAAATTGCTAATTGATACATTGGAAAAACGGATAATAACAATTGTTTTCTAATGTTGTCTCCATCAGTACATAATATGAATGGTTTGTGAAATGTTGACATATCAACTGGATTTAGAGGAGACAGACCAAAGTCACTTACTAACCCCACTTTTGCATTAACAATCTTTTATTTTACTGTGTGTTTGCCCATTTGCTTTTAGATGATTTCTAATGTTTCAATAAAATTACGAATATTTGGAGAATCTAGCATTCACAGAGATCCTGTCTTTTCATTGAATGAAAGGAAAGTGAAAACGTGCTTTGGTACTGTTGAACAATTTGGGATTAAGCGAGAGGTAATCAATCTTAAGGTGTTTTCTTTTCTGCCCAGTCCCTCAGGTCAATCGGTAGCTGCTGATATCTTTTGTCTGCAAAGAAAGCAGGCATGTGTCTCATGGAATTGATGCATTGTGAAGAAACGTAATTGCAGATGTGGCACCTTTGAAGTTGTTTGAATCAGTTCAGAAGCAAAAGGAAGTTGGGCCCCCACAATCTGAAGCAGAAGGTGTGAAAATATGCCATTAGCTCATACACAATGAGAAATAATCACAGATGAAGATGGAGATATGATTCCTGGAAATGTCCTTTTGATCTCCTTGGGAAGGTTCTAGTAACGTGCCTGGGAAGCCCATTTATACAGTAATGTCCAAAAAGGTTCAAGTAGTCACATGCCAGTCGTAGTAAATTGTTGCAGTTTGTAACATAACAGCACCAGCTCCTCAGTCAACATCACTCACACAATATGCGGTGGAAAGTACATAGACCCCATGAAGTAAGAGAGGTTAGGGATTGTCTCAGCCCTCACAAAACATATCAGGAGTGTGGTGGTATTGTATGGAAGAAAAACAATAGACACATCTTGGTAACTGGCATATATTCAAAAAAGTGTCTTGCAAGGCAAGTTGGGTGCTCATGTCTGGCAAAAGAGATAGAGAACCTATTCACCCCTCCATGTGCCAGTGCACTGTTGCTGAGGCTCTGGTGTCTGTCACAAAATATCACAAGAGACACAACATCTCAGTCTATTTAATAACTTTCTCTGTGCAATGTTGGCACACGATGTACTGCCCTACTTCTTACTAAGATAATATGGTTTAGGACTGGTCCTTGGAGTGGGCAATTCCAAGTTGGCCGTTCTTAATGTAAACTTTGGTGCCCATGCCTCTACAAGGACCCTATGGAATCAGTTTGAATGGAACTGAACCATATTGAGAATAAGAACGTCCACCTAAAAATGAACATGTGGACTTGTGTTCAAACATGGATTTCATGGCTAGTAAGAGACACTGGGCCTCATTACGAGTTTGGAGGTAGCCATGCAATTTTTACCGGCATGGCTACCCCCAAACCCAGGTCCGGGTCCCAAAAAATGGGAATTACCGGGCCATTCTGACCTTTGCGGGCCTGGTAATTCCCATTCACGGGACTCGGTATGTCTCCATTCCCATTTTAGCCCTCATAGGACTCAATGGGAATGAGGAGGATGGTAGCAGCAGTACCGTTAATAACGGTACCGCTGCTACCATCCTGGTCTGCTCGCGGGTGCCGATATGCATGCCGTTATTACCTTACCACCAGGGTCATATTGAGGCCCACTGTGTCAATTTCCCCATACCTTTTGTCAACAAATTCCAGGGCAGTAGGCAGCAAATGACATTTGCCAGAAACCCTCTTTGTATATGTAGGAGTTTGACAGACGGTTGCACAGGGGGGTTGATCTCTGGGAGAAATTATAGGAGGTTGAGGCATGTTGATTACTTCCTGTGGTTTACAAGTGGACTTTGTGGCAGTTGATAATTGGTATAATGTTTTAGCTGCCCTAGGAGCAGGCAAAACCATTCACATGCCTTGCTATGTTCATGTCCTCCATTTTGTGGTGACACACTTCATAAACCAGTACCCACAACTTGATCTGTTTTTAAGTGTTGCCACTTTAGCCTCTCCTACAGAGCATGGAATATGTTGGCAAAGTTGCAGTCACACTTCCTCCTCTTTTACAGTAAGCTGAAAATCTCAGGGCCGGCTCAGTGAAAATCCACTCTCCACATGCCGGAGTGCCTTTGAGAAATGTGTAATGTAGTAATTGACTATTGCAATTGCCAGAGCCAGAATCTGGAGGTTCCCTACTTCATACATATAAAGTCGAACATGTTATGCATTGTTTATTTTTTACTTCAGCCTTTTGAAGAACCCAATCAGTGGGTTTGACTGTACGCTATGTAACTCAGTGAGGTGATTCCACAGGTGTATCTGGTGGAAATAGGACTATCCAACAGAGTACATGGAATTGGTGGGCTGAAGGGAATGAGGAGTTCCTGGTATCTTCTCTTAACCCACAATTTAAAAACAAGATGGATACTTCTAACCAGCATGAGGAAGATACAAATGCAGGAGCATGTAATTCCCAAGGTGCTGTGCGAGACATGTACAATGATACACTATAAAGATCAACAACCAAGTGCAGGACTCGAACACTAAAATATATGTACTGCACTTTCTCCACAGTGCATAGTACTAGATCAGGCGGCACCACAATGAGCTTCAAAGACTGGACAAACGCAAGTGTTTCTGGGACACTCCTCCCAATTCTTGCTTGCTGTATTTATTGGGGTCCCAAGCGCAATTCAGCAGGACTAATGCAGACTAGATAGTTGATATCTAGGTTCTTAAAACATGCAACCTGGATAGTTATGACACTAGACTACAATTTTAGCCTGTCAAGAGCTCAGTGTGGTAATTTTTATTTGTCCAATTACCATTAAAAAGTTTAAGCTTCCACGTGATAGCATGCAGTGTAATCAGCGTTCAAGCACTGCTGTGGATATTGTCAGGCCGATTCATGGAATAAATGTGCGCCGAAAATCTCCGCGCAAGCGTGCGAAAGCGTGTGAATCGCAGCACAAGTGCGAAAATCCCAGTGCAAGCGTGGGAAATCCGCGCACATCGATTCATGGAAGTCCGTGTGCGTGTAAAATCTGGGATGTGCGCTAAAATTCTGCGTGGCGCACGCGGGTACACACGTCATCAAACGGCATGCGCTATGCGCACAGCGAAAGCGCACACGGGGCGTAACACGTGGAATGGGGAACAACGTGTGAAAATGTGGGCGTTACAGGGGAAGTACAGGAGGCAAATGCGTGGAACGCCCACATGCGCGCGCCTAAAACACATATTCATGGAATCGAACAGGGCAAACGCATGCACCAAAAATGACGCGCTAGTCCGGAAACACGTATGCCAGCAGGAAGCAGGCGTACGTGGACCGGCGCAGCATTAAAGTGTGCGCAAACAACAAACAAGCTCAGACACTCCGATGAATATACCGTTCCTCGCAGCAGTGGTCGTGGGACACCGCAGGAGGAGGAGGATAGTCAGGCCTAGAATTTTTACACCCAGGACCAGCCTTTTTGGGATCCCTGATGACCAGGTGTATGGGAGGTACAGGTTTCCACCTCACATAATACTCGACCTGGTGAGTGAGTGGGAGGATGACCACACATCACCCACCCTGTGATCCCAAACACTGAGCCCCTTGGAAAAGGTGCTCAATGTACTGCACTTCTTGGCCACTGGTTCATTTCAGCGGACAAGAGCCATGGTGGGGGGGGTGTCACAGGCCACGCAGTCACGCTGCCTACACCAGGTGTTGGCCATCATGACTGCACGCCCATCAGTCCGCAGGCACATATACCTGCCCAGAACACCTGCAGAAAGGCAGGCTGACGTCCAGGATTTTAACGGGGTGGCACGGGATGCAATCAATGGCACCCCAAAGTGCTAGGTGCCATTGATTGCACCCATGTGGCTCTACGTCCTCCCAGGGCAACTGAGCACATCTATAGAAACTGCAAGCACTGGCATTCCATCAAAGTGTAGGTAGTATGTGATGCCAAGGGAATCATCACCTCAGTATATGCCAACTATCCAGGGTCCACCCATGACAGTTTAATTTACAGAATGTCAACCCTAAACCAGGACCTAGAAGCTGGGCGGCATGGCGATACATGGCTGCTTGGTGAGTATAAATGCCACTGCACATGCATGCATGTCAGATACTGAGTAATGTCACAACCCCACTAATGATACCCATCATCACCTCCCCAGGGGACAGTGCCTACCCTCTGAGCACGCACCTGATGACGCCAATTCGGAACCCCACCACACCACCCGAGGTAAGATACAACACAGCCCATATTGCAACCCGGGGCATAGTGGAGCGCACATTCGGAGTTCTCAAGTCACGCTTTCGCTCCCTTGACCGCTCTGGTGGGCAGCTGCTATACGAGCCGCCAGTAGTGTGCAGGATCATAGTGGCAACATGTGTCCTGCACAATGTTGCAACCCGCCGGGGCCTGCCGGTGGACATGGTGGTGCCACCACATCCCCAACCACATGCACACCCGCTGCGCATGGGAGGGGAAAGGGCACGTGGTGAGGCAGCCCGTACGCAGCTGGTGGCCAATTATTTCAACTAAAATCACACCCCTGTGGAGTGCACACAGCCCTGGTACATACCAGCTGACAATCAATGATGATGACATAAGGGACAGTCAACTGTCACAACCATACCAGCCTGAGATTGGTCACCTGGAAGTGTTACATTGTGTGCATCCCTACCTACCGAAAGACAACCAATGATGTGTCACAAAAAGACACACATTCTTGCTGCATGAATGACTACCCCCTTGCAAAATACAATATGAAAACAGCGCCATGTCACCCAACCCCTCCCCATCTCCGCTACCCAACACAGCATGGCATGTCATGCGATGTGAAAGCAAACAAAGGAATGCACAACACATGACACAAGTGTCACAAAGTGCACTGTCCCAAATGGAAACAGCCCACAGACATAATTCTCCCAGTAATCAATAACAAACAGCACACATGACCAAATACTTACCAGCATCACAATACAGCAACGCAGGATGAAACATTGCCAAAAAATGACAGTACCGCACAAAAGTAGGGCAAGTTTTACAACCTGAATAAGCCAGAACAACCACCCCTTCCAACTGCAGAGTGTTGACATCAGACAAATGTGTCAGTCTACTGCATACAACATGAACTGCATCCGCAAAGGAGACGGCCTTGTGAAGACATGAAGAAGGTACCTGTGAATAAGGAGGAAGACCTGGATGCACAAGCACATATCAATACACCATGCAGTGATCAATAAAACAACAATCCCCATTAGGGATGTACACACAGTTATGACTACAGACTGCCCACACAGCTCATGGAAGCCCAATGTCACTGTGTAAGTCACTGTCACTTGGTCACACCCTTTGCAAGCCCATGGAAAGGGAAGCAGGAGGGGTGTGTGTTTCCGGAACCCAAGCATCTAACCCAAACACAGGACAAGCCTGCACTGCATGTGCCCAGCTGGAATACACAGTGGATGCCGAAGGGAGCCAAACAAGACAACACACTGTAATAAACATTTTTTTTAAAAAAAATGGCCATGTGGGGGGTGGGGGGGGGCACTCAAGAGGTTCTAGGACAGGGTGCACACCAACAGCCACCTGTGTGGATGTTGCGAAAAAAAAAAAATACCTCCATGGGCTCATGGCCTGCACAGCTAAGCTAGTGTGGGAGGAGTGCTGCTGTTGCTCTCATCACACTCTGCTGCTGCATCAGGAGGTGGTGGTGCTATGGGAGGCAGCCCACGCAAAGCCCTGGTATGGTCATCCATGGCAGGAAGCATGCGGGTGTGGAAGGTCTCGTTCTGGCGGATGATAGCACGGAGATCCCCATGCAGCACCTGACGGGTTGCCTGCATTTCTGCACGCATGACCTCCCGTGATGCCTGGATCTCCTCCCGAGTTGCCTGCAGCTCAGCTGAGAGCGAACGTGTGACCTGCTCCAGCTGCTGTTCTGACCTTAAATTTCTGAAAGCCTCAAGTTCACCCAGAGTCTCCCTGAGGTTATGGAGTTCTACACTCAGGGCTTCCCTGTGGCCCTGTGACTCTATGGATATGGCTTTGCGCAGAGTCTCCAGTGCCGTCCGTCGGTCCCTGTTGGACACCACATGTCTTCCCTGTGTGATTGGCAAATGGAGTCTTTTGCCTGCTGTTGTTGCTCCATCTGCCTTTCAGGGGGGAGAATGGAAGTGGCCACCCTCTCCATTGCCTGAGCCAAAATTTCAACCGCTGCTCCCTGTTGGGCTGCTATACTGTACATGGAGTTTTCCCATACAGTATTGCCTGGTGGTGTACGGCCACCACGTCGGCGGGCACCACACCTGTTTGGGGCAAGGCGATCTGCACCTTGCTGTGCTGGCACTGAATGAGGCTGCAGGACTGCATTCCCCCTCTGATCTGCTGGCCCAGGAACAGGATCAGATGTTGTGGAGTGTGACCTTGCATCCGTAACCGCCAAAGGCGGACTTACCAACACTGGCATCCCCATAGAGGGTTCTACCCCTGGTGCAGGTGGGTTGGACAGAACAGAATCCCTGCCAGAAACACTCACCTGCGACGGCACATAAGTCTCATTATCTGATTCAGCACCTGAATAGAGGTCTGGGGAGGTGCACCCAGAGACACCCCTGGACAGTATGGTCTGCAGTAAGATTGGGTTTTCACCCACCACCACACCACGTCCCCCACTGGTGCCAGGTCGTGGCTGAGATTCCTCCTGGGTCTGCACCATCTCCTCAACAGCATCAAGTGCGTCATCACCTGCAAAAACATGAAAGACAAACAATGGAAACAGGCATTAGCACCATAGCACACACATAGGCCTGACAAGCCAGAGATCTAGTACATGATTTACACATGTCCTACATGACTATAACCCTGGCATGCACTGTCAATGAGTTGGAAGGGGAGGCAAAAAGCAGACGCTGATGACACAAAGATGGAAAAGCAACACATTTGCTGCATGCTGGATAGCACTGCCATCACACATTAGCCTGTGAGTGGCATGTCCAATACACATACATGACACATGCCAGCACACAGATGGCATGTAGCAAAGCCATGGTACATTTGACAAGTACAGCCATATGTCAGTGAATGAGTACTGTCACCCATCCATGTGAGATGGACATGATGAGATGAAAAATGCAAAATAGTGTGACAACATACCCATGTGCCACACACTGCAACACATCCAGTGTACAATAATACAGTGATGGCAGGCAGATGTACACATCAATGGTTGGTCACTTCAACATGACAGGAAACAACTATCATGTACCAAATTCAAACAGGCACCAAAAATCAATGTGAGCAGGCCAATACTCAATCAGCCTGAATGGTCTAATCATTTACATGACAAGGTAACAAATGTGGCCCAATGAAGGGTGTAATCAATGACAGAAACATGTCACATATGTGGCATTAGGGCTGATAAATGCTTTGCAAAAATTGGAGAATTGAAACAATCAGCCTGAATGAACCCTAAAAAAATCTGAAAAATGTTGTTGCAAGATGACAGTTCAAGTGCAACTGCAGTAATGTTGCGCTAATCGGCTACTGTGGGCAGAAGGGATACAGTCATACCCAAATTCAACCCAGGTGAATGTTTTGGAGGAAGCACATGGGTGACCCATACCACTCAGGAGTACACACCCTCACCAGGCACTCAATCAGAACCCATCACCTAAACAACATACACATGGATTCCACACACATGCATGGGCACTCACCGGACAATGCGTCATAATCTGGTAGGTCTCCCACGCCTTGGATCTGTTCCTCTGTGACGAAGGTTCCAGCAACAGACTCAAGTTCAGTGAGTTGGTTGTCCTCTGGTGGAGACCCACCGCCAGTCACCAGAGTAGAGGCATAATTTGAGGCCAGCTTGTTCTCTGCTCTGCGTTTCAGGTCATTTCACCGCTTGTAGCAATCATCAGCTGTCCGCCTCACAAATCCAAGGTCACTAATGATGTTGACGATGGTCTGCCAGTGTGCCTTTCGTTGACCAGGTGTGGTCTTGCACCCTGCAGTCGCCACCATTTCGCGGCTATGTGCTGACACATAGGCCACAAATGCATCAAGTTCGGCGTCATTAAACCTAGGCTTCCTTGACATGCCGGAGTGTGTAGCCGTGTCTAGGGTCTCACCCTGTACTGCCAGAGCAACCTTCTTATTCTTTTTCAAAGGTGGTGCGGATCTTGAGTGGCTTACGCCGCTCTGGTCAGTAGGGGCAGAAGCGCCGGTGGACTGGGTACTAGGAGTGTGCAAATGCACAATGACCATAGGTCTTGGTGCAGGCATTGGCTGCAGGGTGATGTTGGCAGGGCCAACGTTGGTTTGATGGACCTGGATTGACACTGTCCCGGCTGGGAGACTCAGAGCTGGGGTGGATAGAGCTACAGCTGCCCCTGCAGCCTCCCCACCCTGCCTACTTGGGGCAGCAGATGACATTGCTGCCCCAGATCCATGTGGCCTGGTGACAGCAACTTGCACCGCCACACGTGGATTAGACTTGCTGACCTGGAAGTCAGCCTGGGAGTCATCCTGTGCTGGTTCTGGTACAATTTCCCACAATCATGGGGGGGGACATGGGTGTCCCTGATTGGTCCTCCACACAAAGGGGTCTAGGGGCACCCTGCAAATCCTGGCCACGTCCCCTACCAGGCGACCATGCCCACCTTTTGGAGGTCGGCCACCTTTGCCTCCCTTACCGCTCGGTTGCCTCCCAACCATGGCACTGATGTTGTTGTGTGTATGGGAGTAGCAGTAAACAATTGTCCTGGGCAATTGGGGGTAAAAGGGGTAGGGTACTAGATGGAATTCGTACCCTAGTGCTCTATCAAGGCTGTCTGTGACCCCTGGGGTAAGATGACACGTCACGCAATGCACAGGCACCCCGAAAACAAAAATGAATGTGCACGCAACCCCTCGCAGACCACGTGCATGTAAAAATGAACCCGCACTACGCTGTGGCACCCAGAAACACAAAAATAAGCGTACACGTAATACACGCAGCCTACACTGACCTCTGAAGGGGTGCGCAACACATGGGGCAAGCACAGTTGGTAAATACGTGCGCGACTCAAAAGAACGTCAAAAAGACGCGCGTGTGCACGTTGGCAACACCCCGCCAAAAGAAGAATTGTTTGCTGTCTGAGGAAACAGGACAAAAGAAGAAGTGAACGCTGTTTGAGGAAGCAGGCCAAAATAAGAATTGAATGCTGTCAGAGGTAACAGGGAGTACGAACTTGAACCGTTGTGAAGTTATCGGGTGTGAACCGACTAGAAGTACGAAATTCCCCCTCCCGCTCTCCACGAAAAGCACGTACAAGAAAATGGCGTGCTACACGTACCTTTTCAATCGGCCCACATGTACAACATAACTTAAGCGTGTACGCGCTAAGGCCCTTTCCTCCAATTACACAAGCTGACACTTGGACGTGCAGTTTTTGCATGAGTATGATGAACATGCACCCCTTGTTGAGGGAAACACCCTTGCGCGTCACGTCACAGACGCGCTTACGCACTAAAGGGCCTTTGGTCCAATGAATTCACGTATGTGCTGTGTATTCACGTGCTGATTCACTATGCACCCATCACAAGGGAAACACCCGCGCGCTTAACGTCACAGACGCGCTTACGCGCTAAGGGCCTTTCCTCAAATTACACACTGACGTGCAATTTTTTCACATGCCAAATCACTCCGTATCAAGCTGGCCATGTGACAACACACGGAAGACCACGCTCCTGCCCAGAAGGCCGAATTACTGCCCCCAAGAGCCCCGAGCACGCTCCCACCTGCCATCTGCTGCTGCCTGCCTGCCTGCCTGCTGCCCATGTGCCCTGCTATTTGCTGCCTGCACGTCAGCCAGGGGTGCAGTTGCTGTGACCACCCCTGCTGGAACTGAAGTCTCCCGACTGGGATACCATCACTCCACAGCCCAGCCCCAGGACCCAGTTTCCCACCCACACCTGCCATCTGGCACCACTGGCAACCCCCAGCCAGAGAGGCAGAGGGCCACCAGCTTCAGTGCCAGGGAAGTTGGTGTCCTGGTGGAGAAAGTCCTAGGGCAATATGATGCCCTCTTTGGAAGTTCGCACGCCGACTATGAAGGACGGACCAGGATCTGGATGGACATCGTGACTGCCATCAACGAGGAGGGGGTGGCAGTCTGCGATATCAAACATGTCAAGTAGCGCTGGGAGGACTTCAGGTCCAGGACCCTCGACAAGGCCCGGCACCTCTTGAAGGCAGCGGATGCCAAAGGACGCCGGGGCCACCTGTCCGACCACCAAATGAGGGTCCTGGAATGCATGAGCCCAGCTCTCCACGTCCAGGTCCTTGAGAGGCAGACCCATCTGGAGTTGAGCGGTAAGTGTACATGCATACTGGTTGGACGCTGTGCGTGTCGTGGTGTGCCAGTAGTGTGCAGGTTGCACATGTGTTTCTGTAGGGCCATGTATGGATGTGTATGTACAGGGGTGTGAGGCTGACACATGTGAGTCCTCTCATGTGTGAGACACATGGATGGTGTATGTGTGGGTAAGCATGCAGTGCAAATGCAGATGTGGGAGCACACATGTTTGAATTACTGTGTATGTACATTGGCATGGTTGTGGTGTCACACATGGATGTTGGTTCCAGCTGCATGTATCTGCACTGTGTACATGTGCATGTGTGTGTATTTGACAAGTGTGCAACTGTGATGCAACATGGATGCATGTGGCACTGACATGTATAAGGCTGAATGCCAGATGTGACATGGATGGCGATCTCATCACTCTGACAGTTGGTGGACATGTACACATGCGTGTAAGTGTGTTGGTGTGTGTGCATGTGTTGTGTACTCCCTGTGTTTCATGTGATGTCAGACTCACCTTCGGATGCTGATGCTGTTGTACGTGTATGGATGGTGCTGCCTGGTGCAATATTGCTGTGGAATTGCTCATGTGTGTGAGTAGAAATTACATGTGTGTTAGGGAGTGTGATGCCATGTCTGAAATTTGACACTGCCACTCATGTACAACTGTCATGTGTGTATCAGTCCATTGTACAGTGCCCTGATGCCTGTGTTCTATCTTTCCCTGTCTGCAGCGTCAACTGATGAAGAGGGCGGAGAGGGTGCTGTGGAGCAAAGCGGCAGGGATCGCACCACCAGCCGGAGACGCAAGGCCCGGCTCCCCTTCCAGATTGTTATCTCTTCGGGGAGTGAGGAGTCTGGTGCCACGTCCCAGGCCGCAGCTGCCGAGGGTAGGTCCAAGAGGAGGCGGTTGGAGATGGACTCCTCGCAGCAGAAGGGGCAGCTGAGACCCCACAGGGTCCACCGGAGAAAGATGGCATGGAGTCATCCAGGTTGGTGGGGGGTTTGGAGCGGGAGGAGGCCGTGGAAGGGACACACACAGGGTCTGGAGGTGAGGATTCCACTGGTGCCAGTGGTGCAATGCAGGGGCAGGGACAGGAGGCAGCACAGGCCGCCGTGGAGGTGCCTGTGTGTAATCCTGTCCCTGATCCTGTGACTGCATCAGCCGGCACCAGCAAGGATGCCTACGTCCAGACCCCTTTTCAGGGAGGGGATGGGCGCACAACAACTGGCTTTCCTCTCCCTGCAAACGTGGCTATCCAGGACTGGGTTGAGCCTGTCCTGGCTGGGATAGCGTTGTGTCAACGGGGCATGCGAGGTGACCTGCGGTGTTTTCGTGAAGACACTGTACGTCATCTCGGATGCCTCTTTGACCGCGTTGACCTACTGGGACGGGTCACCAGTACTGGATTCCTCCGTGTGCTGGACCTTCTTGCGACTCCCTCCTCACCTGAACCCCCTACGCGCCAGTCATCCTCCATGCCATCTTCCCATCCATGTATCACCTCGGTACCCTGTGGAGCTGCCTCTGACCCAGCGGCCAGGCTGGTGGAGGACACTTCCCTGCCACAGTTGGGTGTCAGACGTCCAGCAGGGGTGGCCACCACGCCAACTGCACCCCAGCCAGAGGAGGACGTGCAGGCAGCAAGAGCCAGGGCGCAGGCACAGCAGCAGCAGCAACATGGTGGGAGCAATGATGGCTCGGGGCCTTCAATATCGGAGGGGCAGGCATCGGCCAGAGGGCAGGAGGACCCAGGATTGCAAGTGTCTTCCGTGTGGCAGCGGTTGGGCCATGCCATAGATGCGGAGCGGCAGCGGGCGGAAGAGGCACAGCTCACAATGGTCAGGGCGGAGAACTCCATGCGGAGGGCACTGAGGCGGGCCGTGTGCCTCGAGGCAATTTGCAGGGAGTTGGAGGTCAACATGTCATCGTCCCTAAGAACCCTTGGGGCCATGGAAGAAGACCACCTCCAGGACATTGAGCGGGAGTTTGATGATGCCCTGGCCCGGGACATCAAAAAGTGAGCTGTCGGACTAGCCCGCTGCCATTGTAAATAGTTAGTTAGTTAGTGTTAGGTTTTCTTTTTTTTTGGGGCGCTTTGACAATACCCCACATTTTGTGTATATAGTTCTTCATTAGTTAGTGTATTTTTGTAGGTTTCATTTGGACAGTTGGGCTCATGTACCCAGGATTTCATCCTTGTAAATAGTTGGAGTGTGGATTTGTTGGCATTTTCTTTTTTGAATTTTCCATGGAGCAATGGATTTTACTTTTTCATTTCTGTTTGGATTTGCTTTGTTGGAAGGAGATTTTGGAGACATTTCATATATTTTGGATTCTGATTTCCTTTTTTATCATTATGTGACATTCTGCATCGTTGCCCTTATGTCCATTTTTTGGTTTTTGAATTTCTTTCACCACATTTTTTGTTCAATACATTTTTTCCCGTACTTCAATGTGTGGTATTCAATCATTGGTTTCATGCATGTCACGATGTGGGATTTCACATTCACTGGCACCCATTGTGTGTGTGTGACGGACATGTGTTGATGTACATACATGCCATTTGGGTTGTTTCATGTAATGGGCATTTCAATGTGGGGTGTATGTTATGCTTGGTTGGTTATTTGGGCAGGGGTGACGTGCCGTGGGATTTTGGTGGCCATGATGGCCATGATTGTGGGTCATGTTGACATGTTGGGGGGGACATGGGTGGGGGCCTGCTGGCAGGTGCCCCTCAATGCTGGGGGGTGGGGGTGCAGGGGGACATGAGTGGGACATGAGTGGGTGCCTGCTGGCAGGTGCCCCTCACTGCTGGGGGGTGGGGGTGCAGGGGGGCATGAGTGGGACATGAGTGGGGGCTTGCTGGCAGGTGCCCCTCACTGCTGGGGGATGGGGGTGCAGGGGGACATGAGTGGGGGCCTGATGGCAGGTGCCCCTCAATGCTGGGGGGCGGGGGTGCAGGGGGACATGAGTGGGGGCCTGCTGGCAGGTGCCCCTCACTGCTGGGGGGTGGGGGTGCAGGTGGACATGAGTGGGGGCCTGCTGGCAGGTGCCCCTCAATGCTGGGGGGTGGGGGTGCAGGGGGACATGAGTGGGACATGAGTGGGGGCCTGCTGGCAGGTGCCCCTCAATGCTGAGGGGTGGGGTTGCAGGGGGACATGAGTGGGGGCCTGCTGGCAGGTGCCCCTCACTGCTGGGGGGTGGGGGTGCAGGGGGACATGAGTGGGGGCCTGCTGGCAGGTGCCCCTCAATGCTGGGGGGTGGGGGTGCAGGGGGACATGAGTGGGGGCCTGCTGGCAGGTGCCCCTCACTGCTGGGGGGTGGGGGTGCAGGGGGACATTAGTGGGGGCCTGCTGGCAGGTGCCCCTCAATGCTGGGGGGTGGGAGTGCAGGGGGACATGAGTGGGGGCCTGCTGGCAGGTGCCCCTCAATGCTGGGGGGTGGGGGTGCAGGGGGACATAAGTGGGGGCCTGCTGGCAGGTGCCCCTCAATGCTGGGGGGTGGGAGTGCAGGGGGACATGAGTGGGACATGAGTGGGGGCCTGCTGGCAGGTGGGTGCAGGGGAACATGAGTGGGGGCCTGCTGGCAGGTGCCCCTCACTGCTGGGGGGTGGGGGTGCAGGGGGACATAAGTGGGGGCCTGGTGGCAGGTGCCCCTCAATGCTGGGAGGTGGGGGTTCAGGGGGACATAAGTGGGGGCATGCTGGCAGGTGCCCCTCAATGCTGGGGGGTGGGAGTTCAGGTGGACATGAGTGGGACATGAGTGGGGGCCTGCTGGCAGGTGGGTGCAGGGGGACATGAGTGGGGGCCTGCTGGCAGGTGCCCCTCAATGCTGGGGGGTGGGGGTTCAGGGGGACATAAGTGGGGGCCTGCTGGCAGGTGCCCCTCACTGCTGGGGGGTGGGGGTGCAGGGGGACATGAGTGGGGGCCTGCTGGCAGGTGCCCCTCAATGCTGGGGGGTGGGGGTGCAGGGGGGCATGAGTGGGGGCCTGCTGGCAGGTGCCCCTCAATGCAGGGGGGTGGGGGTGCAGGGGGACATAAGTGGGGCCTGCTGGCAGGTGCCCTTCAATGCTGGGGGGTGGTGGTGCAGGGGGACATGAGTGGGGGCCTGCTGGCAGGTGCCCCTCACTGCTGGGGGGTGGGGGTACAGGGGGACATGAATGGGGGCCTGCTGGCAGGTGCCCCTCAATGCTGGTGGGTGGGGGTGCTGGGGGACATAAGTGGGGGCCTGCTGGCAGGTGCTCCTCAATGCTGGGGGGTGGGGGTGCAGGGGGACATGAGTGGGGGCCTGCTGGCGGGTGCCCCTCAATGCTGGGGGCTGGGGGTGCAGGGAGACATGAGTGGGGGCCTGCTGGCAGGTGCCCCTCACTGCTGGGGGGTGGGGGTGCAGGGGGACATGAGTGGGGGCCTGCTGGCAGGTGCCCCTCACTGCTGGGGGGTGGGGGTGCTGGGGGACATGGGTTGGTGATCATATTGCAAGGTGACATGTGGCTTGGCTGGGGGGCATGCCCGTGGTGGATGGGCTACCTACGGGACATGACCAGGGGTGCAGGGTAGCCTCCTGTGGTGTGGGCTGCCTGCAGGGGCCATGGAGGGGGTAGAGGGGACTCCTGGGATGACCCACACTGCCAATTCACGTGTGGGACTCCCCGCGCAACCCACTGGATACACGTACCCCGCTCTGACAGCGAAATCGCGTGTGAAACTTCACGTGCACCCCTGAAATACACGTACCCTGCTCTGACAGCGAAATCGCGTGTGAAACTTCATGCGCACCCCCGAAATACACATACCCCGCTCTGACAGCAAAATCGTGTGTGAAACTTCCCGTGAACCCCAGTAATACATGTACACCGCTCGCACAGGGCCAATCGCGTGTGAAACTTCCTGTGAACCCCAGTAATACACATAACCCTCTCGCCCAAGGCCAAACGCGTGTAAAACTTCCCGCAAACCCAAGTAATACACGTACCCCACTTGCACAGGGCCAATCACATGTGAAACTTCCTGCGCACCCAGTAATACATGTACCCTGCTTGCACAGGGCCAATCGCGTGTGAAACTTCCCGCGCACCCCAGAAATACACGTACCCCGCTCGCACAGGGTCAATCGCTTGTGAAACTTCCCGCACACTCCCGAAATACACATACCACGCTTGCACAGGGCCAATCGCGTGTGAAACTCCCCGTGCCGGGGTGTACATGTATTCGGAGGGGTGCGCGGGGAGTTTTACAGGTGTTTTCGTGGTTGGGGGGCTGTATGCTGGTCCAATGGCCTGTGCGCCATGTACGGGATTTGTGCGCTGTGCATGGCGCTCGCGTAGGGGTTGGGGGCGTAACTGGCGCTGCTGCAGGGTCGCTGCACCACTCTGTGCCATGGCTGGTTTTGACTGTTGAAATCCATGAATACGCTGTGCGCGGAAATGGATTTTAGCACACACGGCCGGCGCAGACTGTCACACGCGCACACTGTGCGCCAGCCGCGTGCGCCAGTTGTGTGCTGGATTCTATGAATTACCCCGTGTATCTGATCACAGGAAATGCCTCAGTGATACACATGTGAGAGTGGCTGCTCCCCCTACCTAACTCCCCCTCTAAGATCTCCCAACATTCTATCGTACACTAATCACACAAATCTCGCACCGATGGCCATGACAGGCCCAGCAGTTTGCCCATCAACAATAATCAAGCCATAAATAAGTTCTCCTCTTTAGCCCTATCACACCCTCCCACGTATGCATTTTACAAGACCTAACGTTATGTAGTCTATGAGCTCTCAGTTCATCCCTATAGACAGCATACTCCCAAGTACCTCTGACAAACTAATAGATAGCAAAGTTTTACATAGGAAATGTGTACTTTGGACCTGCACCCATCAACACTAAAGGTTTTGTAAATGCTATTTCCACTGTGACCCCCACTCCCTTTTCTTGCAGAACCATGAGCAGTTAGGCCACTATAAGTGGTCGATCTGCACCATATAAGACCATTTTCATTATCTAACATTATGTAAAGGCGGAACATATATTAGATGAGATTGGGGGCAAAAAGATTGGCTTTAATTGGGAACCCGGCTAATGTAAAAAAAGACTTGTTAATACGGATTGTTTGAGTACAATAGGAGGGAATTGGTGAATACATTTATATCAGCACCTTTTCTTGCATATTAGAAACCTAGGAGTTATGCCAAAATATTTGACAACAATCCCAAACCTACACCTATCTGCGAATGCCTGGTTCACTTGGTAATAGAATGCCTGTCACTCAGGAAGTTAGGAAGACATACTTTTGGTAGATTTGTAGATGATGCTCAGTGGTTGAATAATCAAGCATTTTGGCAGCGATCCGTGGCAGCAATTGAACGTTGCATGTCACTGGCTCTGCTACAGTTTTTATCCAACATTAATCTGATTATTTGAAAATAATTATATAATGGACTTGGACAGCTATTAGTCAATGTATTCATGAAAAAATATATGTTATTTTGTACACTTTTAGGATGAGTTGTAAATCTCTTTTATGGTAATATTTTTAGCATCACAGTATTTGTACTGTGTGAAAAGTTTGTATACTATGGCACACTAATGAAAAAAGAAACAAAACACGTAAATTACATTGCATACAGATGAATAAACATATTATCACAGACGACTACAGCAACAGGAAACAGCAGGCCCATCTTTTGGAAGACCAAAACACTGATTTGATGGGTGATGAATACTTTTGTTCAAGCCACATAAAGACTCCCAGATGGGGGCCATGGTGAAAGATTGTAAAGACTTTGGCCCTCATTACGAGGTTGGTGGTAGTCATGGCGCTATTTGCGCCATGACTACCACCAATAACGGTACCGTGTCCGGATTGGTGAAATGGGGATTTACCGGTCCAGTCCGACCTTGGTGGGACCGGTAAGTCCCCATTCACCAAACCATTCCCCATTCCCATTTGAGCCCCCATTCGGGCTCAATGGGAATGGGGAGAGCACAAATAAAGGGCTGGCGTATTCCAAGCCTGTTATTTACGCCCAGGTCCCTTAATGGGTCCCGTTCTTAACACCTGGTCAGACCAGGCGTTAAGGAAGGGACCCGCTAAGGGACCTCGTAGCAGGGTGGTAAGGGATTACCGGCACCGGTCTCCTTACCGGTGCCCGGTATCCCTTACCGCCATACTCGTAATTAGGCCCTTCGACTCTGACAGATGTTCTTGAGTACGTTGCAAAATTAAATCATTTGTTTTTCCTTCATCCTAAATTGATTTAGGCCTACCAACTAGCAGAACCACTCTCTTAGTCCTAGTACTGCAAAAATAAACAGGAGCTTCTGCCTTCATTTATTCATTTATTCGACTCTAATTACCTGCAGAGCCATTCTGGAAAGTCGTAGTACTGCACACAAAATTGTACCTCTGCCTCAATTTATTTGTCTCTTCCAACCAGTGGACCCACTAATTGCGCTCAGAAACAGAGGTTCTGTCTTAACGTATTTGATTCTAGTACCTGGTGGAGCCACTCCCTGAGTCCTAGTACTGTATTCACAAACTGGAGTTTCTGCTTCAATTTATTTGACTCTACCAACCAAACAGAGGATCAACTCTTTCAGTGCAACTACAGCACACACTATCTGGAGTTTCTGCCTAAATGTAATTCTCTCTACTAACTGGAAGAGCCTCTGTCTAAGTATTACTAACCTGCATTCAAACTGGAGGTTCTGAAATAATATATTAGGTTCTAATATCCAGCAGAGGCCTTCCCCGTGGCCTAGTATAATTCTCAGAGGTTTGAGGTATTTTGCTCTTCCAAACCAGAACAAGATCCAGTCTCTGATTCCTAGAACCATGCTCATATAGTGAAGGTTCTGCCTTAATCTACTTGATTCTACCTGCATACCTTTTTTCTGGACGCTCCTATTATCCACTTCTCCCCTTTAATTACCCTCTTGCCAATGTATCTGCAATATGATAGGGTGGGTCTGAACCTTTTGCTTATTCAGGGCATCCATCACTGTCATAGTGTCAGGCACCCTCTGACAGATGTAAGAGAGGCAATGCAGAGAGCACATGCAAGGATTCCTCATTATGTTTTCTCTGTCCCGCCACAGCCTGATGTTGCCCACCACCAAAAGGATGGTGCAGTGCGAGTGGGGATAAAGTGGGCCTGCTATTTAATGGTGCCATTGGGCCAGGCAATGCTGGGTTGACATGGGGGTTGAGAAGAAATTTAGAATAGCTCAGAGTCCGGTGGGTATCATAGTAGCTTAGAACAAGCTGGAGGGTCATCCAACAAGCCCCTTGTAGCTGTCATCATCCCAGTGGAGGGTGCTGCAATAGCATGGTCTGATGTCTGCTCCTTGAACACCTCACTGTGCACAACTAGCAGTGCTTGTTCATCGATGATGTACCTGGGGTGCTCTTACCTGGGTTACCCTGACCATGGTAGAGGTTGAACACTACATTGCCATTGTGGGTTGCCATACCTGCTACAGAGGGGCTAGCAGTCTATAAACCGGACGAAAATGTCCCAGGCCAATGAGGGCAAGTTTCCTTCAAAGGATTTCTCATTGGTATGTCCAGAAAGGACGTGTTGATGCATTTCAAATGTGCCTTTATTGGCAAAAAAAGGAAAACAATCCATTTGATGGTAAACCTTTAAGATTCGATTAACTTGATGAATTGGGCGCAGGGAAATGTGTCCTTTGTAAACTTAGGGACACTGATCAAGTAAAGATAGAATTACAGCCCATTAAATGATTGATGTGGTGATTGGTGAGGGTAGCCGGTCAACAGCCAAAGTGGAATGTGATAGTGAAGCACATCCCCCTTACTCCAGCTTTCACCTTGACATGCACATGCACAACACTCCTGCTGCATGCTTCTGCTTTCGAGATGCCCCCACAACACATGGACCCAGTTCTACCCAGGACATTGACTGTTCTCTTGGTATGAGAACTCATACCTCTACTTGGTGAAGAGAAAGGCCCTCATTACGACCCTGGCGGTAATTTGCGGACATTACCGGAATGGCGCAATCAACGTGTCCGTGCTGGCCATATAGCGCTAAAAGCGGCACATTACGACCTCTCGGGCACGAGCATTGCGCCATGCCGGTAATGTAACAAATGCCATGGCGCTAAAGCACTAAAAACGCCACTTACCGGCATCGTGTGCCATGCAAATAGCGCATCCGCCACCTCAGCCATCAATATCAACTATCACCGCCATAAGCGGTGACCGCAAATAGCAGGAACCGCCATTAGCAGTGACTGCAAATAAGCGGATCCAGAAGTTGCGTCAACGCACAGGAACGGGAAAGAGCACGGCGGCCATCTTCAAAAACACAATCCATTGCCATCCACCGCAACCAGTGGACACCTGACCCCCACAACCTCTGCAAACCTTCCTCTACATTAATCCTTTATCACAATGCCAAAAGTTGTAAAAAAAAGTGGAGAGTGGCTGCGGCAGGAGCGCTTCTCTAAGGAGGAGCTGAACATGTTGGCAGACACACTCCAGGAACACGCCGACGTGGTGTTCTCCTCCGAGATGACAAGACTAGCAATAGCCCGTAAAAAGGCCATATGGGCCATGGTTGCACAGAGGGTAAGTGCAGTTGGCACTACACCCCGCAATGCACAACAGTGCATGAAGAGGTGGGATGACCCACAGCTCCGCGTAAGGAGTATTCTTTCTGCCAATAGAAACCTGGCCATGGAAACTGGTGGAGGAGCACAGTCACCAATAAAAATGCAGCCATGGGAGGAGACATGTGCCGCACTCATTGGCACCGAAATCATCGAGGGGGTCAGAGACATGGAGAGAGGAGCACCGACTTCATGTGACGCAGGTAGGTGCCTCAAATCCAGCCATGCCAAAGTCACTGAAGTCCACATTGATGGGAATTGCAATGATGCCTGACAGGGTTAACACAACACATCTGCATAATACTGCCTACAGACAGTTCTGACCTCCACCTTGTACACATGCAGTATGCACACCCTTTCCGTAGCCACCCACATGCCTCCATGCTTATACCACCTAAAGGTATGTCACTGCCTCCAATGTGCAACATGTACAAATCTAATTGAATGCAGCCATCACAATGCCTGCTCAATGTCCACAGAGGCATCACTAACCCTTTCCCCCCTTTGCTCCACCACAGGCTCTCATTCGGACAGTGACGAGGAAGACACTGCCACCACACCTGCAAAGAAAGCCAAGCCCGATGTCCCTACACAACTACCCTCCACCTCTGCTGTTAAAACAAAAATCCCACTGCAGCCAAGATCAAGGGCAACGACACATGCCGGGGCACAGATGTCCACCAGGCCAAGCACCATGGTAGCACCAGTATCACACACCAAGCAAGTGTTGGCCACCGAAAGCACTGGTTCTGCCGGAAGCAACACAATGGGCGAGACTGCTGCCACCGCAGGTGGCTCGGACGATGATGCAGGGAATGCAGATGTAGTTGTAGGTCCCCCCACTGCCCACCTTCATTCCCACTACCTGTCCCCATGCAGCCAGCAGGATGAAGGCATACAGGGTCAATCCCCTGATAACTCTTGGCCAGCCACTCCATCCCCAGTTCAAAATGTGCAGGAGGGGAGCAGCACATCTGACACGCCACTGGCATTCCCATTAGCCCAGAGAAACCAGGAGTCAATGGAACAGATAATCCAGCGGCAACAACAACTGTCCACACTAATGAACCAGCATGTGGCCGAATGTGGGAGTGCTAGGGACGAAATGCAAAAATGTGCTGATACAGTGAAGGCAGCAATAGAATCCTCATCCAAGGACATATGTACAGAATTAGCCGCGGTGCGGCACGTGCTTTCAGACCTTGTTCAGGTTTTGAGGGGCATGCGTCCTTGTGAGGGCCCAAGTACCTCCTCGGCTGCCAGTTCTGCCCCATCCAGTCCCGTCCGCAGATCAGCCAGGAACCTGCGGAGTACAGACAGGGGTGCCCCGGATGCAGGGAGAAGGGGGGCAATAGAGTCCACCCAGTGGGACAATCTCACATGATGCACTAGACCACAGGCATCCAAACACTTTTGTGGGAAGTTGAGGGATGAGGGGTGAGGGGGTGTGTTGGGGAGTGGAGGGGGGAGGGGGTGTGTTTAGTCAAATCACCTAATCAATACAGTTTATGGTTATGCACAAATCACATGTGTGGACATTGATCATTGTGTACATGTGCTTTATTGGTGAATGGTCCACAGTGTGCATGCCCCAGACACACACAATGCCCCAAGTGCCATCTCCATGTGACACCCAACATCCATGTGTGCTAGAAGCATTGGTTAATGAGAGTCTGACGCATGGCACGTCCTTCCTGTGCATTGCTTCCGCCCTGAGGTGTTGCCCCATCCCCACCCTCCTCATCCTCATTGTCAGGTGATTGCAGTTCAGCGTCAGGGGGCACGGGCACATTCCGTCTGATGCACATATTGTATAACATTACACATGCCATGAGGATCTTTGCCACCTTCTCATGGCGGTACAGGAGTGCCCCACCAGACCTGCTGAGGCAGTGAAACCGTGCCTTCAAAGGGCCAAATGTCTGCTCAATCACCACACGGGTACTGGTATGTGCACGATTAAAGTCCTACTCATGTCGGTTCTGTGGGTTCCGGACTGGGGTAAGGAGGCACCTCTTCAAGGGATAGCCTGCATCACCTGTATGTGGACAACAATGTGTGTGTCAATCATGACATCAGGTTTCAAATCATGACGTAACACCATGGCATGCATTCATCACTTACTTTGAACCCCATTTCAATGCACGAATGCAGTCACATGATGTGAACGCTATATGTGTATTCCCCTTATGGACTGTTTTGCATGCCTTCAACCACTGTATGCAGGGGGGTCCAGTACCTTATGAGTGCCCATTCACTGTGTTAGTACATAGCGGTTGTTCTGGTGATGTGGCCGAGGTCCATGTGTTATCAATGCTTTCATCATGGCACCATTGCTGTCAGCCTCATGATGACCTCACTCAGCACTAAAAATGTTGTTTTGCAATTCATTTGGGCCTCTGTGTCCATGTATTGGTGTTTTGATGTTCATGTCTGTCATGTGGCTCCTTTGTGCGCAGTTTTGGTGGACTGGCCTTTCAGTTGATGGTGTTTGGTGCCATGTGTTGGCTGAAGTCATTGCATGAAGGTGCATTTCCTTGAGCTGGATGCAGTCTGATTTTGTACAGTACACATGCATTTGGTTGGGTCATGGTTGGGACACATCTTCATTCACATGGTAGGGCTGACTACATCTGGCATTATGTGGTCAGGTGTCACCTAAAGTCTGGACTGCTTTAGGGTATGAGCTAGCTCCATTACCTCTGCCACTCGCAGCCAGGTAAAGTATGCATCCCCCCCATGTCAGCCAGGTAAAGTATGCATCCCCCCCTGACAGCCAGGTAAAGTATGCATCCTCCCCCCTCCTGTCAGCCAGGTAAAGTATGCACCCCCCCCCCCTGTCAGCCAGGTAAAGTATGCATTGGTACGTCAATCACCTATCCACTTCAGAATTCCATGGCCATGACATGACACTCAACAAGTAGCCAGGATCTCGGGCCTGCATGTCGCTCCATGTAGCGTGGTATTGTGGAGTTCCGCAGGACCATTGAATCATGGGTTGATCCGGGGTATCGGGCACAACAATGTGTGATGATCCTGTTTGAGTCACATACCATTTGTACGTTGATTGAGTGGTATTGCTTACGGTTGCGGTACACTACCTCCATGGCATGTGGGACCACCAATTCCACATGGGTGCAGTCGATGGCACCAATGCAACCAGGTATGCCGTCCAGTGCATGGAAACCCACTTTGGTGTTTGCGATCTCCTGGGAAGACCGTGGTAAGGAAATGTAGTCGTCTGTGTGCTTAAGGAGGGCATTCAGCACTTGGTTCAGCGTACGTGAGAATAATGGTTGTGAAATGCCATGTAAGTGCCCCACTGTGTGCTGGTAGGTGCCTGTGGCCAGGAAGTGGAGCACAGACACTAACTTCAGTAGGGGCGGGGGGTGGCAGTGGGTGTTTCAATCATGCTGATAATGTCGTCGTGTATCATGTCCACGATGGTGGTGATGGTGTCCCGGTCCAAACGGTACAGGGCGTGGATCTGCTCAGCGGTGAGGTTGAATGGACTGGCTCTGATGCGTGGGATTGGGGGCTGCCTGCGTGGTAGCACTGGCTGTGCTGGTGGGGCTTGCTGGCCCTGCCTTCCCCTCCTTCTCCTCCTGCGTCTCCTCTGTGCTGCCTGTTGTTGTAGTAGTTGTTGCTGTAGCGCTTCCATTTCAATCAGGTCCTCCAGCCCCAACATTGCTAGTCGTATTGGAATCATTGTGGAGTGTGACTGGGTGTGGGAAGGGGTGGGGTGTGCTCCTTTTGTACTTGGCCTGTCTGTATTGCCTCCACCTGTGCTGATTGTGTGCACCTGTGACAGCTGGGAACACTGCACATGGCCATTTACGGTTGGTCCGCGATGGCGTTATTAGCACCATGGCGGCAAGGTACTTTACGACCTTTGCAAGGGCGTTAAGAGTATGTCCGCTCGACTCGTCATGTTCCCCAATTTGCGCCATGCCGCTATTTGCGGCATGGGGGGGTCGCGTGCCCGCGCCCTTGGTGCTGTTAGCGGCACCGTTAACTACGGTGCCGCTAATTGCACTTACTCGGATCTTAATGTGACCTAGCGGTAAGCGATGCCGGATCCGGCATCATTTTCCACTTACCGCCAGGGTCGTAATGAGGGCCAAAGTCTTCCCAAGGATCGGAAAAGGAACTTCAGGGGAAGCTGCACGATAAAAGGGGAACACATGAAAGGGGATAATTAGGAGGAGACCTTTTGATGATGGGGTAAGAGTGGAGACAGTTCCAGTGATGTTGAAGATGTGTGTTTATCAAATGCTAGATGAATGACACGTTTTCTTTTTCCTCAATGGCAAAAGTCACCTCTATAAGATATGGGCAATGACGAAAAAGGCTTTGACCTGGAGGGATGACGGTAAGTAGCTAGGTATCAAGTTCATACCTATCCAAGAGGGAGTCAATGAAATATGTGTTCCCTTGACTGTCAATCATTGTACAGCAATAATCAACAATCCTAGAGAAACTCGATTAATAGTGGAAGGAACTGGCCAGCATATTTGCTATGTGCTCTGATATTGTTCATAAGCAAACATCTGTGTGTGATGCATTTGAATTTGTCCCAACAGACTTGTCAGTCCACTCTTTTGACCACCTGGACATATCAGAAATGTATAACATATTCATTCACTTGTTCAGCCTTACATTTAACCATGTCGGATATCCCAGAAAGCATGGGAAATGAAACATTGTCTATGCCCACAGAACAAAGGGCATCTCTATTTGGATTAGCAAGCAAAAATTGGCCTGATTTCCATAGAACACTTGATTTCATTAGAGTGTGTCGGATTGTTAAAAATGCTAAAATTATGTGTGACTATTCATCTCCATCACCTGCGCCTGATTAATCCAACCAAGTGGCATCTGCAGACCTGGCAATCTCATTCTATTAATTCAATTAGTAACACATTTGTCTCCCCCGTTTTCCTATCAAAGGGCCGCGCTGAGGAGAAATAAAAGCTTTTGTTCACCAGAACTCTGTCTAATTTACAGTGCCTTTCCCCATTTTTCCCTGCAGCTCCTGGCTCAGATGCTAAATTGTAACTGGTAATAGGGAGCTATTAGGTCTAGTGAAGCGTGTCAAAGAAGTCAGGGGAAATGAGTCCGGAACGGTGACCCAAACTCTCAAAAGGCAGCAAGGTCAGGAGTCTAGATTCGGGATTACAGAGGACAAGGCGTCAGACAGTTTGGCAATTAAAAGACCTGCAGCTTTCATCGACGAAAGGAAAATGGCACAAAAAAATGTCGCAAAGAAATTGAAAAATAATTACATAAATAACATAGTGCTTATGCTCTCCGCACTTTTAAATGTAATACAAAATGACATTTGACAATATAACTTAAAAAAAAAAAATCTTAAGGTTCGTAATATTTTTTGAGAAAATCACATTTGCTACTCACTAAAGTACTTGCCAATTTCAAATATGAAAAAAACGTATTATTTTGTATTAGTGAATGGTTATAATTTTAAATGAAGTATAGCACTGTCTTTCTCCGTTCAAATGGAAGGCGATATATATATATATATATATATATATATATATATATATATATATATACATGCCTTGCAGCTCCATTGTGAGTGTGTCTGTAGTTTCATGTCACTGGTGTATCTACATTGTTTGTCTGGTTTGCTATCTCGGGAGGTTATCTAGGAAGATAATGCAGCCAAATGTGCGAAAATGACTAAATGTTTGTAAAATGTCTTCTATCTGAGAACACCCAAATGAAGACGGCCGCTCTGCTCAGTCTGAGCTACTTCTAAGGTGCTACCAAACAAAAAGAATCTCCCAGTATTGAAAAGGAAAGGTTTTGTCAGGTTCATTTTGAGGCCTACGGTGAGTCCAGGTGGAAGAGGCCGACCGATTGTGAGTTGGTGGGATTGGGCTCGTTCACCTAGATCAAGATGTGTTTCTGCAATCATGACTCATCGCGTGCGGGTCATACAATAACCCGAGACTGCCTGAGATAGTTAGACCTACTACTGCTTGTCCTGCATGCTCGCGGTGGAGGTGCACGGTGGCAGCTGCCATGGCAAACGTGGCGGCCATCATTGCTATGTTGATTATAATGTTTTTGCTCATACTGTTTGTTTGCATACCACACGGATGCAGAAGCCTCGTAATCAAGCTGGCACATGGGGATCAGGAAGCTGAGACCCAGCATGAGGTGTTTGGTGAGGGAATCTCACGTGAAAACTCTGGTGCATGTTTTCCATGTGGAATTCTTGCACCACTTTGTCAATGCCCATTCAGGGTTGTTATCATGTGCGGTTGTGGGTTGTTTGTCCTCGCTTAATTCCCATGTGCACCCCAATCAGAGTGAGGGGAAGATATCACTTGGTCATATCTGGGAATGAAGTATCAAACATACGGCTTATTAAACAGCTTTTCTTTCCAGTGCTTTCTTCCACAATTGCTTGTATTGTTTATACTGTGAATGTGCAGCGTGTGTGAAAATAAATGTTGTGTGCTAATGGGTAGTTATGTCAAGGTTGTTGGGGATGGACTTAATTTCAACTGTCCTTAAAATGACGCAATTTCAATATTTTCTGAGTGGACTCAGCTGTAAGGGTTCTAGGAGAATTTAGCATTAATCCCTTCGGAATTAACTCAACATCATTGAATATGGAAGAATGCACCACATCTATTGTTATGGTCCTACAGTGAAACTAATAGAGGTGCTTTCCCACAAATCTTCCACTAACATTCTATATATTTATTTATTGGGTTCTTTAAGAGCGGATCCGGGATTTGAACCTCTGTTGCCCCCAACACCACCACGTTGCCCCTGTGCTATCCTCTGTATAGAATTCTAAGGCTCCTGTTTTTTTGTGGGAGAGTTGTATGTCCACATGTGTGCATACATAAGTCCTAAAACATTGTTCAGTGATTTTACTGGAAGTTTCCAGCATGCACTGCAATGTCCCAATGAGAAACACTTCTGCCCAAATCTGAGATTGTGTATACATTTGTAGGTCCTCTAAAGGTTCCAAATGCTTTACTGAAATTCTGTTCTATGCAACATATGTAAACTAAATTTGTTTCATAACATGATTCAAAATCTCATTCCTCAAGTGTATGGGCCATGTCATATTTCAACAATTGTCCTGAGTTTTATTCCCAATATTGTCGTAAATTGAAGAAAGCACTGTGACAAAATTCAGTCTGTGCATATTGACAGTCACAAGCTCTTTTCGATTTCGGAAATTCTTCCTCGGAAAGTGAGCTCTGGTAGTCAAGCCTCACTTTCATAATGAACCAGGCTAAAGTGTATAGTACAAACACTAATCTCTGCTGGGACTGTTTACTGACACCCCATATTGCTGCCATGTTTAGCAACACGGCAGTTACATAGTAACTTGTGTATTCCTGTAAACAGACTTCTGGAACCCAAGATTCCAACAGCAGCGGCGGCCCTTAACAGTGGGTACCTCTCATCTAAATTATGTATGAGGATTCATTTTGAAGGCCTAGTGGCAGATAAATTGTTAAAACGTAAACAGAAAGCCATATATGGTTTGATATGGGGTCCTATAGGAGGATTCCGTTATACTGGTCCAACCTATTTATGTCATTTTATTGTCAACCTGATTTCAAATGGCTCATTCAAATGTCAGGGTTTTGTGTATTACCCTCTATGACTGATTTCCACCCCAAAATTACCGTTGGGTCCCCCCCCATATGTCCATTTGTTCTCTGCAAGGAAAGTTTGGCACCTTACCAGAAAACAGGATATACCCGAATTGGGTAAGAAGGGAACCAGTACTTCAAAGGGAAACATGTCTATAAAATTGTAGAAATCAAATGAGGGTGTTAAATACTGGAGTCTCTTTGATATAAGGCAGCCAGGGAGAGGGAGGAGTTAGAGTAGTGTAAGAGAAAAGTCAGTCAGGAGAGAGGTTCCACCATCCTGGTATTTCTAGACCACCCAAAAGTCCTGTGCCCCTTCCTTGTACCCTGCAGACAAAGCTTTCTGGGCTGATATCACCAGGAAAAGTCTCTTGTCCAAGCAGCCAGGGTTGGACCCTTACAGAAGATTTCAAATGGACAAATCAGCTGTGCAAAATTACCATTTATGTGGGTAAAACCCCCTTAACTGAATCATCTTTCGATCACAAGAAAAACAAGGTTTAATCTGGAACTTTGTTTTGGCACAATTTGAAAGATATATTCATAGACGTGACCTCTGCTGTAGAGGCATTTTCCTGTATACCTCTGTCTTCATACCTAGAGGGCCCCCTTTCACCCAAAAGTCTATATATTGTCTGCCTTTCTTTTACAGGGGTGTTTTAATCGACTTTCTTTGTATTTTTAGTTTAATTAAAAACTCATATATTTCTGTAATCGTGATTGGACTTTTCATTTATTTTGGTTTCAACTTACTAATGTTTTTTGAGGCTTCTTTGCTAGATTACTCCCCTCTTGAAGATTATAGGCTGACTCCAGATCATGCTACCTTAAAGAGACGGAGTAAGTGTCCCATTCATGTTGTGCGGTTTCACCTTTATGATGGAGGTCACTGATTGTTTGGTGGTAGTGTGGAACTGAGTAGGAGTTTAGAAACCACTTCTCATTCCTGTACTTCTGCAGAGCAGCTGTCATACATGGGTCTATTGGGGTACCTTTGGCCTTACCTACATCAGATGTTGAAAGGATTTTGCCAGTACCTGTCATTTGCCACAGGACATTACCATATCATCCTAATGGAATGCTCCCTTCCTTGCCTCTGTCATGTTAGTAGAATAGGGCTTCACAAACTCTTTGGTGCCGCTGAGAGTCCTATTCCACGATAAAGATAACTATACACACAAGTATGCTAGTGGCACCAAACTTTATCTTAAAATCACCTCAAGATAAGATACTCCCTGATTAAAAGAGCACACAACCACCATCTCATTCTGCATATACACCAAGGGTCTCATTTTGAGTTTGGCGGTATGTCAGTCCAAATGCAAGGCCACCTCTGCAGGCGGTAAGCCTATGGTAATGGGAAGGTTCAGCATAATTTAGAGTCATGCAGTCCCTTAAGTTGTTCACTATTTTGGAGTCCAATATAACTCCATGGGGATCAATAAGGACCACATACATAACTACTGCATGTGGTAGCAGTGTTGTGAGTAGTACATTTCCTCCACACAAAACCAAGTGGATTTAACCAGTTTAAAGTCCTCATTTTCAAAGGCAAACCAGTCACATTTATCACATAATAACTCCACTGATAGCTTCTCCCCAACCTCAGTCCCTGTGACAGAAATATTGGATTGTTCATTGATAGACAACTCTCCTTCAAAGTGCCACAGTTAGAAAGGGCCAAACTGTATCGGACCAACTCTTACCATATTAGGTCCCAAAGTTCCATTCAAATGCATCACTCATCTTCTCTGATGTAGACAGTGAACATGCCCTCTCCACAACCGTCTGCCCTCAGAACAGTCCCACCTGTAGCTGCACCCTCCCAGCAGTGCAACTGTCAATGATAAAAATGTCCACCCTTGCAAGATCTAACAAAAGCACTCTGCATATGTGAACATCTCTAGCTATGATATGGTATGGCATTTATATATTTTTTTATGCACAGCTAGAGTGAAAACATCAAAATACATCGAGATTGGGACTTCTGTAGATACGCCCTCTGATTCCTAAGAAGTCTCTTGCTTTCAACTAAACGAGCAACAAGTCTAATCCATTTAACAAGTGAATTTAGGGCCCGATTCACAGAATATTTGCCCGGTTCAAAGTGAATTTGCACTGCTGAAAAGTGACTTTGCATTGCCGACACAAACCCTGAATCATGGAACCGTGCAAAGTGTATTTTTGCAATACAAGGTCCGGGCAAAGTCTGCGCGTAGTCATTTTTTTCAGTTCAAAATGACTTTGCCCTGACTTTGCATGGCAAAAATACACTTTGCACAGTTCCATGAATCAGGGTTTGTGCCGGCAGTGCAAAGTCACTTTTCGGCAGTGCAAATTCACTTTGAACCGGGCAAATATTCCATGAATCGGGCCCATAGAATCTAATTCATGGAACGTTCAGCGCAGTGCAGTGCAACGCGGTGCAAACAGTACTTTTGCAGTGCAAAGTGACTTTGCTCCGCAAAAATACACTTTGCACAACTCTGGGAATTAGGCCCGGTTCCATGCATTGGTTGGCAGTGCAAAGTCACTTTTCACCGCGCTAAACATTCGATGAATTAGGCCCTTAATACTCTACTATTCTGCAATTATCTTTTGTACCAAGAAACACTATCTGGCTCAATGAAAGTGCTCATCCAGAATGTACTTTATAGACCCCAACTCACATCATGAAACACTAATAGAGCTTATTTAAAGAATAATCAAATGTTTTTCCCGTTGCCCACAACTATTACTCTGTTTCACTGCGTATGTGTATTTTTACTTTTTGCAACTGTTCTGTGTCCAGCTACCTTTTATGTCTTTGATCTGAGCTTTACTAATACCCTAATCAAAGAAATACATGAATGAATAAACACATTAGTGCCAATATGCAATCAAACTTGGTGTACAAAATCTGAGTGCACTGACAAATATTACTTGTTTCATTGACAAAGGCTTTGGTCAACAACAGTGAAGAATACATCGTGTTAACACGCACTAGGTCCTTAACCTGAAGACGAAAACAATTAATGGATGACGTAATACATGTTTGAATGCACGCATGAACGAGTGAACTAATACATGGATAGATTGCTAGACGCTCCCATGGATGCATGAATGGATGGAGCACACATTGATTCCCAGAATCATGACAGTGTTCTATCAAGATAAGAACCCAATGCTAACATTTGCGTTCAACCTGTATTAAATCCCTGCAAGGCTAATAAACTCCTTTTTTATTCCAAGTACGATGAGTTGGGCAGTAATACTACCATTAAACAGTACAAAGAGACAACTAATTTCCTGGTGAGCCCTGTAAAAAAGTCAAACTCTTTGAATTTGCAGCCTTTTAACCTGGTTTAACTTTGCAATTTTGCTTTGAGGCTCAGAATAAGGGGTTGTTCTGAGTACAACTTTGCGTCCATGTAAAGGCAAGCAAGAAGTAACCCGAGGCAGTCTATGGTTGGCCTTAGAAAGACGTGGTTTAGGCCTATTAGGGAAGGGATTTATCGCTAGGATTGCATAAGAGTAGAATGAAATCAATAACAGGGCTGGGGTGCAATTAAGGAATACAGCTAGAATATTTTTGGAGGGAGAATTATCTGGGAGCACATGATTTGTGGATGGCTGTGGGCGTGATTTGTTGCCAGAGGAGCGCTGCATCCTATGCGCATATTGTAGGAATAGGAGAAGGACGATGAGCAGAGAAGCTCAAAGGTATTCTGTACACATAGAAAGAGGCCAAAACACTGAAAATACAAAGAGAATGAAGTATTCATATGAGAAATCCAAAGCACTGAGGGGCCTGCATTAATTTAGGCAAAGGAAAAGGCCAATGCATTGAGAAACTATTTGCATTTTGAAGGCAGATGCCACTGAAGAAGATTAAAGCACTGTACGGGTGCCATACTTTGTAACCAGGGTCGAGGTTATCTTGGCAGCAGCGAACCACATTACCACAACAGAAAGTATTCTTCTAGTATGAGAAAGTAAAGAAATACTCTTGGGCTGCAACCCTCCTGTATCACCTTAAATAATGTTACACCAGATACTGAGGCAATGGCATGTTAGAGAAGGGCAATGAATTGTGTGTTTTATTCTAAGAAAAGTGAATAAGAAGTAAATCTGCCGAATCCCGATTAGACACATTTGAATATGTTGAGACAGGAAAAATACTATTGGAATTCCAGCTACCATTTTGTTGATTCCAAAATATTCAGTCAGCATTTTTTAGTTCTTCTACACTTTGACAAGTGAACAAACGAATATTGACAAATTCAATCACTTATTTTCCATAAGAAGAGACAAGAACCCAGGAGACATTATGTTTTATACTTCAGATGCAAAGGTACAAGGTTTGGGAACGGGGGCAGAACGTAAGAGACACTAAACCTTTCCTGAATACAAAAATCCCATGCCACACCATAGAAACCCAAGTATCAGCTCCAGGAGTAACCAGACATGTAGCTGAGGAGACGCCCACCTCGCCAAACCATCTCACTGAAGCTGGTGTTCATCATTCTCAGGACTACCATGATTTGATACGCCTAAGAGTCTACTCTTCTTCTAGACCTTGTCTATCTAATGCACTAAAGTGACTCTAAAAGGGATTTCACCAAGAAGGACGTGAACAATGATATGAACACGTTGGCGTTGATAGGAAACCAGCATCATATTGAAACTGATCTCCACAACATGCTGTTTCCTGTCCAAAGTATCAAAATGTTCTAGAAAAAGGAGAGGACCAAATTAAAGTACACCATTTTTGTTAGTTACTTGGGCTGTTGCATTGTTGCTTTTTCATCTTACTTTAAAACCTTAGATTACATTGTTATGCATGATTGTGTGGAGGGTGGACTGATTTCTGTCTTGTAAATTTCATGTTCTACTATAATTTAATTATAAGTTATTGTATATGGTTCATCAACTTACTTTATTTCTGCTTTGGCATTATTTTGCCCTGTTTCTTCTCTGTTCTGTCTCCATCTATTGTCTGACAAAATTTCTATTATTATCAAACAATGTATTCATTTTTTAACAGACTTTGACCTAAAACACAACAGACGCAAAACAAATAAACAAAAAAAACAAAGAAAAAGGTTTTCTTAAAAGCCAACCAATAACTCATCATTACGCAGAAATCTCATGATCCTCCCAACGTCAACTATGGGTTCAGTGTGGAGTGTCTGTAAAAGCTAATCTAGAACTAATCACCACTCGAGGACATGTCAATTCCCTATTCATGAAGAATGATTTCAAACATATGACCAGCAGAGACGCTCGGCACAACCCTAAAATCAATCTGTGTCCCACTTTAGGAGAGCTTAACTGCATCTCAAGTACTTAACATTTGGACATTCAAGACCGTGTTTTTGTTCTTCCATAAAGGAAATCTCATCCAGTCATTAGTGCAGCTCATGCAGAAAACATGAGCCATTTACACGTTTCTCAATCACTTTCTACCACACGTTACTTTTTTTTTTGCATTGTAGGTCAAGTGCATGCACCTGAAGACAATGAACCAATACTGTAGGATACATAGCATGACAACACATTGGAGTGACACCACACAGCAAGAGCTTTATAAAGGTCAATGTTCAGCTGGATTGAAATGCTCTTCTCCAAAATCTAACCCACCCCGTCACCCAGAAGGTGACTATAGCTGTAAGACAGTTAAGATAGTTAATAATAGAAGCCTGATGCCCATTGAGAGAACATTTCCAATCATGGAACCAGTCATGAGAAAAGGCATCCTGCACAATTGTAGATCATCCATGGCTCACCTCATTGAAGAAAATATGCATGCAATGATGCTTTGATATCAAGTACATGATGGTGAAACCACAATGGCCCTATTTACAAAGTCTTTTTTAATGCGATTGCACCTTTGTAAAGCACTTCAGTTCATCATGTCCAACATATGCTAGCATTCCTGCTCTAAATCATTTTTATTATTTGGCCTCACACCCCCGCCAAACAAATTCATTTTTGCATTTAACTGGCATACACACACACTGAAATCAACTCTCATTCTTGTAATCAATACACAAACCACAGCTACACTCATGCACTCATATGTACTAATTGCAGGTTGCTACACCCTTAGAACACAAACCCAGAGTCAAAGAGGATATCTGCTGCACCCCACCTGTATAATTTCCAATGTGATGACTGTACAGTTATTGTCAAACAAATGTGCACACCTCATACAAATGAACACACTGCACACATAAAACACGAAAACACGTATGCATTAAAATGACTGTAAGAACTAAGACCGCAAAATATGTTATTCCATTATACAAAGTAAAACCTAACCCACATATAAAAGCTTGTGTTACCTTTTGCATCATCCTTCTTAACCTTATAACAAATGTGTACTTGGAAATACACAAACCAGCAGGCATGTGACAAACCTGCACATGCAGGTGCCAGTCATGCGTGCACATGATACAAACACGCTGCCACACATTGCTGAGCAAATACATTTAATACACATGCACACACAAGCACCTGAACACAATTACATTTAAGCACACACCTTCCCTCTGATGTATTCTGGGATGTGAGGATGGCAGGAGACGCTGGTATAAAGTTGCCTTACAGTAGTTTTCCGAGATCAACACTTTAATTGCAGGCATAAGTATCGATGAGGCAGAACACGTTTTTTTTTTTTTTCTGAAGGAAGTATAGGAAATGAAAAACATATAACAGTACTTTCCACCCCCTTTTCTGGTATATCTAGCACACTGGGATTTAACAGCATTTCCCTCAGGTGCCCAATTAGAAAATATTTCCTAACAGTAGTTCACTTGCTTCAGTTACTATAAATCATGTTGCTGTCCCCAGAGATGCGACACTTCCAGTGCTCTACACATCTTCTAAAAACATATCGGCATCACGTTTTCCCAACGGTATTTTTTTTGTTTTCAATTAGAAGTAAACATAACATTAAACAGTACATGTGATCGTGCCCCTCTCTAACGCTTGGCAGAAAAGGTTGATACGCCTACGCTCTCACGTGCAACACATTCCGGCAGAAAGCATGTGCATTATTTCACGCGGAGTCATTTGTTTATGAGGATGAGGCACATATTAAAGGTTGATGGTCTCCCGCAGATTGAAATATACAATGTTATGAGCTCAGGAGTAACCTTCCTTACAGGGATTTGATTTGATATGCACATAAAATATCAGGACACTGTATCGCACACATCGGATCTGTTTTGTAATAAATCAAATGGGCCGCCCATCAATTTAGATATCCCTATGCAAGCGCCCCCGTGATGTTTCGTTTCTGTATTCATCAGGGATTGAAGTGACAAAGATTGATTCAACCCGGGTTGAACTCTGCACTGGAATCCCTAAACTGAGGTTAAAATGTCACACTTGTCACAATAATTAAAATGCATCATTATCCACTTGCCTTTGAACCAGATTTGTCACTCTGGGCTTGGAAGTAAAATCAGACACAAAGCATAAAATAAAAGCACTTCAATTACAGGATCTCAGTTGTAAAAATAATAATAATAATAATAAAGGGATAAACGAAGCTATGCACTGCCCGCCTGAACCCTTTTCGGGATGATGTAGCAAGAAAGTTGAACCCATAAAAAATAATTTATTACAATTATAGAAAAAAATGTTTCATTTTACCTGAAGATCATATCAATCAAATGACATTTTGTTGGCATGATATTTCTAGTGTGTTTTGATTTAAAACAAAACAAAAAAAGCCATCACTACTGCATTGTAAAAACTCAAATACTGTGTACGTCATTTATAAACGTGTTTTTCAATGGGAAAACTCTATTGAAATCCGCCCTGTAATTCAAGCCCTATGTAATTAATTCAAATATTAAAAGGTAAAATAGTGAACATCAGGATGGAAAATGCCAAGATCAAAAGACAGGACATTATCTCCTGCACTACAGTGCCACACAACTGAACATTAAAAAAGGTTAAATCATTTTTAAAAAGTTAAAATTATTCAAATGTTTAAAATTTAAATGTATTTAGGATTTTAACTACATAATGCTTCACTTACCACTACCCTCCTTACCCCACCTCTTTCTGAACTTTTCAGAAACCACTTCTTCACTATCAAGTGTGTGTCACCTTTCAACCTATAACCTCTTTACCGTTGTAACATCAACTTAGCCCCTGCCCAACAATCCTGTTCCTGGTTTCCTTGCCACTTTTACCAGTTCATCCATCATCTCCATCTTTGTTGAACATATAACAATTTTAAAAATTAAGACTTGAAATGTCTACATTTTCCATTCCACTCTGTTAGCATGCTATTTATTTGATAGTATAATTTTGAATAGCTATCGAAAGGCCATGCAATGAGGCTCATTTTTACGACTTCACTGCTAAAATAGCGGTAATACCGGTCCAGCAGTGTTACTGTTACCGATGGGGTGCCCGGCAGAATTACCGCTGCATTTTGAGTCATTGCGTGCATGCACACCCCCAACCAGAAACGGCTATTCCCGTCTGACAGTATTACCGCCACCAACGGCCATCAGCCGGTAATACTGGCAAAAAAATGCTGGTAATACTATTTGTTTCCGACACCTACCGGCCGGTATCACCAGCGTTAGAAATAGCATCATCGCCAGAACAGGAAGCTCAGCAGTGTCCATCTGTAAAAACTCGATTCACCCATTTCCTGCTGGTATCCAGTCCCCAAAGTTGTGGCAACATAATGGCACAGGAAAAAAAGGCCTGTCTGCCAGATCTCTGGCTCCGGAAGCCAAAAATGTACTGAAGCAGAGCTAACTGTATTGGCAGATGCAGTGGTTGAGAATACTGATACTCTATTTGGCAGAAGCCACAGAAAAACTTCTGCCCAGCGAAAGACATCCAAATGGACCGACTGGCAGGCAATGGTGACAGCAGTTGAAACTGTATCCCGTAGCATCAGGGACTGTCAGAAAACGCTTGGACAACCTAAAGGCGAGGGTCAGCAGCCTCATAGCCAGACACAGGAGGGAGAGCAGTGGCACAGGAGGAGGCACACTGGAAGCCCTTCGCGTCACGCTATGGGAGGAGATGGCCATGGCAATGTAGTGACCAAAGCATTTGTCTCCCTGCAGAGATGCAGAAAATGGACACAGGAATGGTTGAACATATGGCAGTAACAGCAAAAAGTAAAGCCCCACTGCACCCGCAACTACTTCCCAGCTTGGCAGGCCAACAGGCAATGTGCAAATGCCTGCACCATTTACACCCTCAGCAGGCACTACCACAGCCTAGTAGTAGCAGCACTCATTGGAGCGATACCAACCACGGCAACCACAGGGAATGTGTATCTCTGGGACACACACAATGTCACATGAGTGTAATGCAAGCCTGCAGACATGTCTGCTAGATAACTAACAGCATGTCATTCTATTACCAACAGAAACACAGTGCACTTTACGGACCCTCCCCTGCAGGCACATCATCTGCCCTCCCACTTGCACAGGCCGCCAGACCCCTTGCCAGCAGGAGCAGACAGCAGGGCCACCACCACCTCCATCTACCACTGCGGTTGACACACCAGAAAGTCCTAAGGATGACACAATCCCCATGGCAGAGCTCAGTGGCCCCTCCACGGGCCAGGCAGGTGACACAGCAGTTGCTAAAGCTGTCACTACTATGCCACAGCCAGTACCTGCCATGGGACACACTGCTGCCTTCCATCTTGTGTCTGTAGGATGCTGGGGTTCCAGCATGCCTTCCTCAGCATAACAGGAAGTACAGCCTCTGGTCCCTTGTAGCTGGGCCCACGTGGAGACCACAGATGAGGATGAGGGGGGTGAGGTGGAGCACGAGATGGGAGGTGATATGATATGATAGTTTATTTATATAGTGCCTATACACAATGTGTTTCTCTATGCTTCAGGCCTAGTTCTCCACACAGCCCATCACCTCTGCCGGTGCCCAAAGTTTCAGCCATGAGTGTACGCCTGTGTGTGACTGAGGAGTGGCAGGCTTCCATTGAGGATCTGGCTGGGCCAGCAACTTCAGGCCAAAAGTGCGCTCAACTGACACCCTAGTCTGGACATTTGCCTGATTGTATGCCAACTCTTGTGGCGTCTGGGAATTCCTCGGAGGAGTCATTAGCCTCAGAAGCTGTGGGCATCCAGAGTCACCTGCAATGGGAAAAGACATAGAGCCTCATCACGAGTTGGGCAGTATCCCGACTGGGATACCGCCAAACGTGACTTGCATTACTGCCCACCCATCTGGCGGTATTATCGCCGGATCACGGGTTAGGCGGTAAACGTTATTCACCATTCCCCATTGGGTCCATTGGACCCAATGCAGAATTTTTGGCACAATTACTGCTGGTGGTATACTGCACGGCTCTGAGCTGGTGGTAAACACGCTAGACTCATGATTGGGCGGACCCTTAAATGCAGTGGTAATCCCGTTACAACCGCAATAAAGGGCTACCGCCCAACCCACAACTAGACCCATAGGTCTAGATCATGATGATCTGCGGGGGATGTTTTGGCTGTAACAACAGCATCTTGATAGACAGTCTGTGCATGTATGTTCCATGTGTCATTGCACAACAGTATTTAACATTCCAGTCCTTGCATGTGGAGTCAACTACTCAACAGACGTGTTTAGTCTGTCATGGTACATCTAGCACACAGCTCACAGCTAAAACTTGTTGCTTTCATGGTCGATGATTGACAGGGCAGCAAGCCTTGGTGGGTGGTTTGGGCCATGGCAATGCTCCCATGCATGGTTCCTGAGGGAAGTCTGGGTTACATGCGCAGGTGGTCTGTGTGGATTCCATGATGGATTCATATACATGGTGATGTGAGTACATGCCATGTCAAATGCCAGTTACATGTCCCTGGGTTAAGGTTTAGCAGAATGACATTCCATTTATGGCAGTGTTCTTCATACCGTTACATAATGTGCACTCACCCCAGGAGCTCCATTGGAGTTTGTGGGCCCTACACCTAGTCGTTCCCCTCCCACCCCACCTCACACCAAGGGTCTGGAGGTGGGCAGGCTATTCAGAATTTCAGAGTGTCGTTGGAGCAAGTAATCTCCTCCTTCTATATTGTTGGACTGTGTGGTTTTATTTTGAATGGACTCTAACCTTGGTACTTGGTTATGTTGCCAACTGTCACCTTCACCCTGTTTCCCAGGGTCTTGGGGCACCCCCTGGACATACTCTGGACACCCCTCAGTGGGCTAACCCCCCCCCCCCGTTTGCAGCCCAGGCATTTTGTGAGATGTGTTATGTTTCATTCTTGTACCTTGTAAGAGGATTCGATTCAACACTACAGCTAAGTCAACGCCTAGTCTATAATACTGAATGAAAACCCTTATTGATATATCTTTATGTCCAGTTCATGCGTTCTGGATGACTACCCCTATATAACACCCCTCTCTTGGAATCCCCCTGACCCCACTGAGCCGAGAAGTAGTTCTGTTTTGCAAGTTAAAAGGATTATTTGATAATTTAAACAATAGATATATAGATCACACTTTATAATAAATTAATAATTGAATATCACACTTAATCTAATATGATAAATATTAACAACGGAGAATCTGGCACTAACACGCTTCTTGATAATCACTAAGGAGTTGACATGAAATGGATAAGGTAGCAACAATACTTTTATGGTTTCAAATGGATGCAATGTGGAATGAAATGCAGTACAGAAAATACTCAATATGATTTCAACAAAACAATGTAATCACTTTTCTCTGGCAATCCCCTCCCCCCTTTTATGCAATGCAAGGAAGTGGAAGGAAGGCACACAATTCTCAGAAATGCAATTCAATGTAATTCAGTTCAATCCCCAGCAAGCTTAAAGAAAACAGATAGGAGTTTTGAAAACACAGGCCCAATTGCTTTGATATGTGCTGGCAATGAGTTAAAAAAAATATGCTAAAATGCTTTTAATTCCCTTTCAGTGGAAAGGGAAGTGGAAGGAAGGCACACAATTCTCAGAAATGCAATTCAATGTAATTCAGTTCAATCCCCAGCAAGCTTAAAGAAAACAGATAGGAGTTTTGAAAACACAGGCCCAATTGCTTTGATATGTGCTGGCAATGAGTTAAAAAAAATATGCTAAAATGCTTTTAATTCCCTTTCAGAGGTTCAGGGTGAATGGTATCTAGTTAATATTAGCTCAGGCTCACTCTTGCAATGATTCAGGAATGATTAGCAGGTTAAACGAATTTCTGGCAGATGGAAGGCAAGCAGCAGCTGTTTTTACACGAGGAGAAATTTGCAAATCGCGGTAAAATTTGCAGATGCGTGTTCCGCGATTGCGGTAAAACTATAAGGGGTAGGAATGTGGGTCTAGGTGCGATTCAAAGCTAAGATTCTAAGCTTTCAAATGAAAGTTACTGCAAGTCTCTAGCAAAACGGTTGCGGAGATATGAGCGATTAAATAAAGGTCGTTTTTCAGATTTGAAATTTTAAAGTTCAAAAAGACAAGTGCAGCTTGCAACTAGAAAATGACAAGTGACAGCTTTACAAGAAATGACAGGTGACAGTTAGGAGGCAGTTCTACTTAGATTAAATAGATTGAATTATATTATTTTAACTAAGAGATTGGTTCTGCACAGTTTTGCTATGTACTCACACTATATTCTTGAGTGAAATGGGCCTCGCCATGGATCTGGTCAGGTTTTAAACTCGCCTCTGGTCTCTGCACTTCACAGTGATCTGGGTCAGCTCTCTCTGGTTCTCTGGTCTGGGTCTCTAGTTCTGGATAGATTGAAGTCTCTAGTTTGGCTCTCTGGAGGTTTGATGGAGGTAAAGTATGGATTTTTCCGGCAGAGCTTCCAGCGGCAGATGGATTTGAAAAGTCCCTATCTGTCCTGTCTGTCTGCTTTTATGTGTTTAGAATGTGGGTGTGTTCTAGCATCACTGACCCTACCTCTCTCTCAGCTTCTAATTGGTCAAACTTCAATTTCTCATTTGATTGGGGAAGGAAGTGTGTGTCAGCGTGATGTCATTTTATGGCTTGCAGATAGGACACTCCCCTGTCAGATTGCACATATTCTATATTTGATAACAAAAGACATATTTCACAGTTACACAGTTGCTTGAAATTACATATACATGGTGTGGCTGAATTTAGCCATGTCTCTGTCCAAATCTGCTGTTTCTAAGAGCTTGCATTGAGAAATGGCACATATTTCACTTTCTAACTGATTTTTCAATTTCTGACATTGACCCAACTTTACATACATGTGCGCAGGGAGTATGGACATTAACTGATGAAGTTTCAGATTTTTAACATGCATACATTTAGAGTAATATCCACTTTTCCGCTGACACCCCCCTGAACATACCACCGGTTCTAAAAACCTCTTAAACTGTGGGCAGAAAAATCACAAGAATTATGGTATCATTTATAACATTTTCACATGTCCACTCTATGAATGATCCATCTTTTTCTAAACAATATTCTGGCTACAAAGGGGTGTGGTTTCCCAGGTCACATGGTGGAAATACTGGTTTATCCAGTTCTGCCAAGCCAGCTTGCTCTCACAGGCAGTGCCCCTCCCAGCTTCTGCCAAGAGGAAGCTACATTTTACGACCGCTGTAATAAAACCTTTGCCTGAGTCAAGACAGGCTTTGTTCAGAGCTCCTGTAGAGCACAGGTAATTCAATTATCAGATAGATGGCATATCCTTAGTGTGGCCAGCAAAAAGGCAGATGGGCCTGGGAACACAGTTGTGACTCAAGTTTCACTCCTGATGGGTGTAGTTGCCAGGCAGAATCAAATTCCTTAAGCCAGACTTTCAGCTAACTGTCATGTTTTTGTTGCTTTTTAAATTAACTTGCAATTTTACACATGCAGCTAGAATGCTGATTCTAAGTGCAAAACTATGACATTTCAACAGTTACAAAGGCATGTGACACCAAACATAGGTCACTCATTTAATCTAAACATTTTCGATTTTAGTGTCTTTAAATCCAGTGCAACTTAAACTGCTGACTCCATAGCAGTTTTGTTATAAGCATTGTTTTGGGCTCTTCATTTCCCAGATTTTGTAGGCACACAACACTCCATTCTACCAAATGTCTGCTGGTGTCCAGTGAGTTTTTAGATGTGTTGCAATGTTTAAAATAGACAGTTTGAGCCTGCCTTCAGAGAAACACAGGGTGGTTTTAAAACGCCGGCTTTTGGATAGTGGTGAGTACTGGTACTGCACCCATTTTTGGGATTTAAGAAATGAATTCCCCACAATTCTAGGTTGCATTTGGCAATCAGCATTGCCATTCCCAATGGTTTCAGACTACTGTGCGGGTAGTCCAATGGTGGTTCTAAAGCGCTTTGAAGCTAACCGGCGCTACTGTTTTTCCTTTGGCAACCCATTTCCCTCATGGCAACCCGGCCTTTCATTCTCGCACTGGTGGGTGGCAAGTGAGGCAACCATTTTGGTGTGCGCACAAACTGCGCAGCTTTCCTGGATTTCGGCGCACATGTGGGATTTCCGCCATCTTGAATTTTCTAAGCCCACAGCACCAAATGTTGTGGCATGATAGCTTAAACATGGGTCAGGACACCCAACAAGCCCCCCCACGCGACTGCACTTTGAATTTGAGTCGATGGGGAGTCGCGTGTCCAAGGGTTTTGACCCACGCACCGGTCTGTCCGCATAATCTTCTTCCTCTTCTGTAGATGGCACAGTTCAGCATCTTCTTCTCCATCCGGTACTGATCGATCGGTTCTCCTCGCCAGTCCTGATGGGAGTATTGGGCGGTCCACTGGGCCCATTGGATCTTCGTTCCCGGTCTCCGGATCGCCCTCCTTGGCCCGTCTTCAGGTTTTCTTTCTCCTAGGACGACAAAGGAAGAGCGGCAATACCTACTAATAGACGTTTTTCCACCACTGTTGAGATAGTGGGGCAGCATATGCATTTCATCATAACGAAACATTACATTCTTATTTTGAAAAAAAAACAGTATAACTAAGAGACAGTTTCATGCAAATCACAATATTTTAGAGACTAGATGTGGTATGTTTTATGATTGGAACTGAATTAGTCTGAGACAGTACCCGCTAGGATTCCAGAGGATTCCTCCAGTTGTTGCAGAGTGTGCCTGGGATGGCAACATTTCAACTGGTTTATGTGGACCCACTTGTCTTCTCCCTCTGCCAAAGGACCTTTGGGGATGTGGATTTTGTAGGCCACAGGGGAGATCTTGTCGATGATCTCAAAGGGTCCCTTCCATGTAGGCAAAACTTTGCGCTGCTTGGCCTGGTTCCTTTGGAAGTTGTATAGATAGACCCGGTCCCCCACCTGATATTCCTTCCTGGAAGTTTTCAGGTCATAATGGGTCTTCATGCTATCAGCCGATCTTTCTAGATTCCGCTGAGCGTAAGCAAAAGCATGTTGGAGGTGTTTCCTTAAATTCTCCACATACTCATGAGTAGTGGAGGCATTTATCAGTGTCTGCTCTTGGGTCCTGTAGAGCAAATGCTGGGGAAGCACCATCTTGCGCCCAGTCATCAACTCAAATGGTGACATTTTGGTTGCAGATGAAGGGGTAGATCTGATCGCCATTAGGACCAGAGGTAATCGGATATCCCAACTTGGCCCAGAATCTGCCACAAACTTTTTTAAGATGCTCACAATTGTCCGGTTATATCTCTCTACTGCCCCAGAAGAAGCTGGTCTATAAGCAATATGCAGCTTTCTCTTGACCCCCAGTATCTCCCACATCTTTGTCATTACTTCACTGGTGAAGTGGCTACCTCTGTCTGACTCAATCCTTTGAGGTAGACCAAAACGGGAAAAGATGTGGTTAATCATCAAGGCAGCTGCCGTTTCTGCCTTGCAGTTTGGGGCTGGGAGACATTCCACCCACTTGGTAAACAAGCATGTCACAGTCAACATGTACTTATTCCCCCTAGCCGAGCGAATCACAGGGCCTACAAAGTCGATTTGTAAATCTGACCATGGCAGTGTCATTCCCCTCTTTTGTAAAGGCGCCCGGTGTGCGAGGGATGTCGGCTGAAATTGTGCACACACAAGACAACCCTTCAAGTATTGGTCGAGGTCCTGCCCCATGTGTGGCCAGTATGCAACCTCTCTTAAGATTTCCAGTGTTGTGTGAAACCCCCTATGACCGGCAGTGGCCGCATCATGGGCGTGACTTAACATCAGGCTTCGGAATGAGGTAGGAACCACCCACTGATCATGGCCAGCTTTGGATTTCCTTACCAACAAACCGTCTTGGATTTGGAACATTTTTGGACATTTCATCAACACTCTTAGGTCCTCTTTCCCAATATGATCGGTATCCGTCAGGGGAAAGTTCTCAGGGTCCTCAAGGTGCTGGTAAAATTTACCAATTATTGGATCCCCCTTCTGAGCGGTAATCAAATCAGCATCAGGGGTCTCCTTACTCCATCGTGCAATTGAAAGGTCGTTGTGAGCATTTGTCTGGGACCTAGTGATAACAGTGACCTGGATTTCCCCCAACAGGGACTCAATCTCAATTAGATCCCCTTGGATGGCCCCGGTTTTGGCCAGCTGATCAGCTAAGTCATTTCCAGTTTTGTCTGGTCCCTCTACTTTGGAATGACCCTTGATCTTTTTCCAATAGATGGTCATCTCATTCGATGTGACCAGATCATCAATGTTTTGGATCAACTTCCCATGTTTCAAGGGTTTGTTGTTAGCACATAACATGCCTCTGGTTTTCCAATTAACCAGGTGCTCCACGAACCCGTTCCGTACATAATCCGAATCTGTGATTATGACCAGTTCGTGGAGTTGATGCTGGACAGCAGTGAGGATGGCCTGATGCACAGCCATCAATTCTGCCACCTGACTACTTCGGGGACCAATTTTGTATCCAGCGGAGGGTTCTGGGGACTCATTCACCCATGCATTCCCTACGCCGGCCACCAGTTCTTTCTCCCCGTCGTTGTCAACATGGTAAGAGCATCCATCCACATAGACAGTGGGCATTCCCTCACACTTGTCCTCTTCAAAGACTTTGTGGGGGGAATTAAGGTATGCCTCCATGTTGTCCTTTATTTTTAGACTTTCGTCCTCGAGACAGTTTTCTCTGGCACAATCATGCAAGTCAGCCAGACCTTGCGCGAGGGGACTCTTCTTGTTTTGGCCATATCGGACCTCCACAGGAAAGCCTTGCATTGACAGAATCCAGGAAGTAATTCGGGAATTACTCACATTTCCGGCCCGGATTCTGTCACTTTGGAGATATTGCAGAGGCTGGTGTGGAGTCTCCACTATGATGTGTTCCCCCTGGATAAACGGACGGTAATTCTTCAATGCCCACACCGTTGCCAGGAGTGCCTTCTCACAATCGTTGAATTTCTCCTCCACAGAGGATAAAGTTTTGCTCGCATATGAGATTACTTTATTGACCTTGTCATGCTTTTGGTATAATACTGCCGTCAAGCACGTATTAGAGAACCCTGTCTCCAGGAAGAACTCCTTGTTTCTGACAGGGTAAGCTAGGCAAGGCGCTTGTGAGAGGCTTCTCTTGAGTTGTCTTACTGCCTCGGATTGTTCTGGACCCCATTCCCACTTGACCCCCCCCCTTTAGGAGATGAATCAGGGGTCTGGTGATCTCTGCGTAGCCCTCAATGAACTTTCTGCTGTAATTAGTCAGTCCAAGGAGGCTCCTTAGTTCCCGCAGAGTTGTGGGGTCTTTCAGTTTCTGAAGTGCTTCCACTTTCTTTTCCTGGGGACAGAGACCCTGAGGAGTAATCTCATGCCCCAAGAAATTAACACGGGTTCTACACCACTGTGCTTTCTGAAAGGAAAGTTTTGCTCCGGCGGCCCTCAACTGTGTCAGAACATAACGGATCTCCGCTATGTGTTCCTCCACAGATGAACTTTTGATGAGGACATCATCTACATAAGCCAGGTTACCCCTCGCACCCAGGTCGGGCATGGCCTTATGTAGGAAAATGTTGAATTCATTGCCGGAGTTGAGGTATCCGAAGGGAGTCCGGGTCCATGTGTACTGCTGGCCCCCAAAGGTAAAAGCCAGTTTGTATTGGTCCCCCCTGCTGACAGGCACGGTCCAGTATCCATTGGTCAGGTCTATTGCAGTGAATACCTGTGACCCCTGAATCTGGGCCAGCCCTTGGTCAATGTAGGGCAGAGGCCATCGGGAAGTATGGACCCGTTTGTTGAGCTCCCTAAGGTCAGCGCAGAGTCTCCACTGGCCGTTTGGCTTCAATATTCCCAGCACCGGATTATTGAAGGTGCTGTGGACTGGACGGATTATTCCCCGGGACTCAAGGTTCTTAATTATTTCAGTAAGGGACTCCATGGATGCGAGAGGCAAGCGATATTGCTTCACAAACACTGGGGTCATGCCAGGGTCCGTGGGGATTGTTGTTGTGTGGATGTCAGTGCGACCACAGTCATATGAGTCTACCGCAAAGAGATCTTGGAAATCCAAGAAAACTTGTTTCAACTTTTGCTTTTGTTCCGGAGTCACACAGGCATCAGCTAGGTTGACTCTCTCTTCCACCATCTGCCTGAAGCCTGGAAAGACTTCTGGTTTGGCTATCTCCGCGGCCTCCTCCAGCTGGGTGGAGAAGTCCCTGGTCAGAGTGCTGATTTGGACCGGAGGCTTCAGGTGGGAAAGGCAGCCCTCATGGACCTGGAAAATCACCTCATCCCTCCTGAAGTCACAAGTCACATCTTCCTTACTATAAGGGCAAGAAGTGTACACCAGGAAGTTCCCCCCATGCCGGGTAAAAATCCTGTCTGGTGTTGTATTGTCATCACTGTCACTGTCAAAACAGTCCTTGGGGATTGGTCCTAACAGTTCATTTACTAAGTCGATGGAAAAATGTCGGTCATCAACCGCCATTCCAATAATGGTGCCTGCGGCTAGAGTAATACTCTTTAAGTCGCTGTTATCCACCTCTATTAGAATGGTGTCATGTTCTATGTTGACTAATGGAGTTGGGTTTACCCCCAACCCTTGCTGTTGGAGAGAAGCATTTAGATGTATATAAGCATCAGGGTTTTGCAAATATTGTCCTCTTTTAACTTTCACTTCCAGGGAGAATTGTCGGGTCCTTTCGGGGATGGTGACTTCCTCTTTAATCTGAATTTCAACTGCATAAGGTAGCAATTGAGCTGACCTAAATGCTTTTTCTGGATCATCAAAGCCCATGGGATTATCCGCTAATCGGGACCAAGCTTTGAAGTTTATTAGGTCCAAACTAATGGCAAAGCGATTGAGAATGTCACTGCCTAAGTAAAAGGCGGCAGGGACGTCTCGCACGACCCAACAATTGTGGACTATGCTCTTGTTGCCAATGGAGATTTTGAGCATACACCTGCTTGGCAGGAGATGTTTGGAATTAGGCGCTTCCAGGTCCATTTCCCATTTGTCTATCAGTTTGAATGTGGGAATGGCTGGATCTTTTGGGAGTTGGCGAAACATGGCTTCGCTGATGAAGCTCTTACCGTTGTTCACACACACTCGAGCGAGAACAGAGTCCTTCCCATCATTTAACTGAACAGGGATGAACAACTGCTCTCCAATTTGCTGAATATCAGCCAGGCTTTGAGCTGATTTCACATCTTTCTGGACTATAGGAGTGGGAGTTCCTGATTGTGGATTAGTATAGAATTTCAGAGTGTTTCCTTCCAGCGTGGAATACCACTTTAGACTGGAAGGAAGGTTGATTTTCAGAAATAGAGAGGACCCCCCATCACCAGTCTGTTGTCCTACTGCTATTACTGTCACGTCTGGAATTTGGTTGTTCTGGAAGTGGAATTCTACTTGGTCTGATTTTTGTTCAACCATGTGGCATGTGCCGTTTAAGCTAACATGGTTGACACTCTGTTTTAATTTTATTGGTCGGCTAGTCTGGGTCCAGAGGACCTTGTTTACACAATCTATTAGGGGTGACAACCTTCTCAGGAGGTCATTCCCTAGTAAACAAGGGGTGCCCTCGGGGGTCACAACTATGACCGGGTGTTTCAATTTGTGTCGCCCAATTTTAATGTCCAAGTCTGCAGTCCCCTCAACGGGAATTTCCTTCCCGTCAAAGTTCTGCAGTTGTCCAGGAAGAGAGGTGAGAGGAATTTGGTAATTCTCTCCCCTTCCTGCATTCAGTTCATCAAAGGCCCTTCTGGACAGAAGGGTAGCTTGAGATCCCGTGTCCACCAGTGCCAAAATTGTACCCTGCCCCTGTACTTGTACCGGGGCATAATATCTTCCCTCCTTCTCCTCAAGGGGGCACAGATAATGTACATTTTTGGACAACTGGTGAGCTAATTTTCTGGTTTTGGACATCGCTAGCGAAGAGATTTGGGCAGAATTCTGTGGAGAGACTTGGGAATCTGAAAGAAAAATTTGGCAACTGGAGATCAGAGCCAGTGTGGGTTCCCCTGGCTCTGGTTCCGGGCCGCCCCCCCCCCCCCCTTTTTGGAGGCAGTCACCAGGATGGGTTTGAACCAGGGGATTTTCTTGCTGTTGGTTCTGGGATGAGATGGTGGGCGGCGGTAGCTCAGTCTCCACATCTCCCCAGTCTGGATTTACATCCCTAGGGACCCATTTTTCTTTGGGAGGAGTTCCCCCCTCTCTGAAGGAGAAGATCCTTTTCCCAGGATCCTCTGAGGATCCCTCTCCCTCAAATTGGAAGATCTGTACCTCCTCCTCAAACTGAGTCTGTTTGGGTCTTTTGTTTCTCCTACCCCCCCTCTGCTCCTTAGGAGGCAGACTTTCCGGGGCAGGAGATTTTGTTTCCGGTTCCTGGGTTTCCAGGGGCTGTTTACAAGTGAGGAAGGAAGCTTCCTCCAAGGCTTTACACCCCCCTTCCCTTTGTGCCTCCTCCCTGGGAACCGGTGAGTTATCGGGGTGCTGTCCCCGTCATTGTTCTGGAGCACCAGGTCCAGAGTTGGGTGCGTTCTGCGCCGGCACGCCCATCTGAGGGTTCTGCTGAGCCCTCAGTATGTGACCCAGATCCCGCGCCATGTTTTGAACCTGGCGCTCTAACTGGGAAACCCGCTCAGGCTGATACGGGGCCCTGTTTTCTCCCCTGGGCTGATCCCGGGAAGGGTAGCTGTCCCTCATCTGGTAATACCCCGGGTTGGGAAGATTTGGGTACCCCTCCACCCTTGGCCTCCCCTCTCCCGGATTCAGTGGTCTGGGCTCAGGGAATTGGGGAAAGAAGGATGGATGGTTTTGGGGCTGAAAGTCGGGTGGATATCTGGGGAAAAAGTTCTGCCCAGGGTTTGGTAAATTTCTGCCCTCCTGTGGGAAGTTTGGAGGGAAGTTCCCTGGGTTAGGTGCTTGGCTGGATCCCCCCCCTTGGGCTGGAGGAGTCCACACATAACCCAGGATGGGTCGATTTCCCTTGTAACGGGGACTTACATAATCAGGAGAGCGAGGGACCCCATTTGTGGGGCTGCCTCCTTGGCTCCCTGTCTGTGACTGACCCGAGGACCTCCTGGGCCTAGCATTATTAGGTGCAGGTAGGTTTTTAGGCCCCCCCATCTCCAAATCCAAAACGGGGGTGACCTTTACCTCTGCCACCTTGGCAGCAGCAGGGGTGCTGTTGGCTTTGGGGTTTTTCTGGGCATTACTTTTGCTATCTATCGGTTTCTGCACCTCATAGATCCGGGTAGCCTGTTCAATGACCCAGTCTAAAGATCTTTTCTCGTGAAAATCCCTCACGAGCTGGGTCATGATATATTTGGGCAAGGCATGGAAAAACGTATTTATAAATTCTCTGCTATCCGTGCGCACCCTTCTGGTGGTCTGCGCAAAAGCACGCTTTAACTCCTGCACAAATTCTTGTGGGGCCTGATCCTCCCCACATTGCAAATTGTAGGCTGCCTTGCGAGCCTCTTGAGGATTTCTGTGAACAGAAAAATGTTTCAAGATGGCCGCCTTATAGGTGGACCATCTTAAATGATTTTGGTCCTCCAGCCCTGCAAAGAAACTGGAGTATTCCGTGGAGAAGGTCCACTTTACATACTGAATACAGCTTTGGCTGTCCTTCAAATGGAAAGTCTCCATCATTTGTTCAAACAACTCTAAGTGCTCCCAAACAGAATACTTAGCGTTCTTATGGTAAGGCGTGATGACGCTCCTGATCGCCTTAATCTGCTTTAAGGGGTCCTTTAGCAAGGCCCTTTTTGCCTTATTGGCCTTTTTAGTTCGGGTAACCCTTGTCCATTCTTCCTCGGACTCAGAGGCACTGCTCCCAGAGGTTCCCGTCTGTTCTTCCAGGTTTTCCCGGATTCTGCGAGCCTGGGAATGGCTGGCAGAATGTGGGGACCTGGTCTCCTGTGTCCTGCGCAGTTCAGAGGAGTCTTCAGATTCCTCCTTGCTGCCAGGATTTGATGGGTACCCCCTCCACTGACCTAATTGGGCAGAGGTTTTCAGGATGCCCTTAATGGGCCTACTCTCCTGGGGTTCCCCACTGAACTGTACTGTACTTGGGTGCCCATACCCGGATGCCCACCCCTCCATTCCTGAGTGGTACTGGCCTATGAGCCCCATACTCTTAGCTGGATAGTAATCTGCCATCCCTGTGGCCCTGTGCTCATGTGCGCCAGGGAACATGGGGGTGGCAGAGTCCAGGGACTGAGAGGTATGAGGGCCTCTGGTACTAGGGCTCCTGAGGTTATGCTCCGGAGTTTCCCTTTCCCAGCGAACCTCATCTCTATCCGCCCCTGCTCCCTGTTGCAATGCAAGAGCCTGCATTTGTGCCTTCAGTTCCTCAGTTAAGGCCTTACTGGACTCCATCAGTCTCTCCTGCATCGCTACCTGTTGTTGGAGCCTATCATTGTGTTGGCAGAGAGCCTCATTCTCTCTCTGTGCTTCCTGATTGGTCCTGGAGTACTGGGCCAGTCTTTGCTGCAGGAGGGTTACCTCCTGGGCAATGTCCCTATTGGCCTGCTCCTTTCTTGCCAGAGCCTCTTCCACCCTCCTGGTGTGCTCTAACAAGTTCTGGTGTTCTTTTTGGAGGTCACCCAGTCCCTGGTGGGCCAGGTGATTTTCTTCCATTTTTCTTTTTAAATGGCAGACTTCCTGGCCTAAGGCGTCTCTTTCCTGACTAAGAGCCTGCATTTGTGCCGCCAGGTCATCCCTTTGCCGTTGAAGGGCACCAGATTTTTGGCGCTCCTCATCAAACTCTGCCTGGGTATCCAGGTCTTTCAGAATTAGTTTGTTGCTCTCTGCCTTCTCTCTATCTAGGTGGCTTTGCAGGGTGACTACCTGCTCAGCACATGCCCTATTGAAGTCTAGCTGTTGCTCCAGCTTTTTCTGGCTTTGCAGTAGGGAGTCCAAACCTTCTTGGTGTTCCTTCTGCAAGGCCAGAAATCTGGTATCCTGGTCTGTCTTTTCCTGTTGTAGGATGCCCATATCCTCTTTTATTTTAATGATGTACTGCCTGCTGTCATTTTCTGACTCCTGGCTCCCCTGCAGCCTCTGCTCAGAAGAGACCAGGTCAGATTGGACCTTCTCTAACACCACCTGTTGCCTATTTGCCAGATTTTGGCTTTCAGCACATCTATCCTGCATGTCTCCCATATATAGGTACAGGTATGCCGCTATCCTGGCGATCTTATTGTGTTCCTCTTTGGCTTTAGGAGCCATATATAGTTCACTCAGGGCCACATGTAATGGACCCTGATCTCTCCATAAGTCTGACCCTGTTTCAGTGACCTGTCGCGTGATGGCCTGCAACCAGGCATCCTGGCCCTGCTCAACCCATTCACCTCTCACAAATAGTTTATGTTAGAAGTGCTCTCTGGCTATTTTCATATCTACCAAGGTCGTCATTCTAGAGATTGGTCTCTGTCCTGACTTACAGAAGTTAGTATTTTATTTTTGCAGAACAGAACTTTTCTTGGAGTGTCCCTTTTGAGGAATGCTTCACAGCGTAATGCAGCGTGGTGATCCGACCGGATGTATGTATCCCGTCAGTTAGCACACTGTATTAAGCTGCACAAGTGGTAAATCTAACCCAACGTCCCGGACGAGCCCCCAATTTGTAAGAGGATTCGATTCAACACTACAGCTAAGTCAACGCCTAGTCTATAATACTGAATGAAAACCCTTATTGATATATCTTTATGTCCAGTTCATGCGTTCTGGATGACTACCCCTATATAACACCCCTCTCTTGGAATCCCCCTGACCCCACTGAGCCGAGAAGTAGTTCTGTTTTGCAAGTTAAAAGGATTATTTGATAATTTAAACAATAGATATATAGATCACACTTTATAATAAATTAATAATTGAATATCACACTTAATCTAATATGATAAATATTAACAACGGAGAATCTGGCACTAACACGCTTCTTGATAATCACTAAGGAGTTGACATGAAATGGATAAGGTAGCAACAATACTTTTATGGTTTCAAATGGATGCAATGTGGAATGAAATGCAGTACAGAAAATACTCAATATGATTTCAACAAAACAATGTAATCACTTTTCTCTGGCAATCCCCTCCCCCCTTTTATGCAATGCAAGGAAGTGGAAGGAAGGCACACAATTCTCAGAAATGCAATTCAATGTAATTCAGTTCAATCCCCAGCAAGCTTAAAGAAAACAGATAGGAGTTTTGAAAAACACAGGCCCAATTGCTTTGATATGTGCTGGCAATGAATTAAAAAAAATATGCTAAAATGCTTTTAATTCCCTTTCAGAGGTTCAGGGTGAATGGTATCTAGTTAATATTAGCTCAGGCTCACTCTTGCAATGATTCAGGAATGATTAGCAGGTTAAACGAATTTCTGGCAGATGGAAGGCAAGCAGCAGCTGTTTTTACACGAGGAGAAATTTGCAAATCGCGGTAAAATTTGCGGATGCGTGTTCCGCGATTGCGGTAAAACTATAAGGGGTAGGAATGTGGTTCTTGGTGCGATTCAAAGCTAAGATTCTAAGCTTTCAAATGAAAGTTACTGCAAACGGTTGCGGAGATATGAGCGATTAAATAAAGGTCGTTTTTCAGATTTGAAATTTTAAAGTTCAAAAAGACAAGTGCAGCTTGCAACTAGAAAATGACAAGTGACAGCTTTACAAGAAATGACAGGTGACAGTTAGGAGGCAGTTCTACTTAGATTAAATAGATTGAATTATATTATTTTAACTAAGAGATTGGTTCTGCACAGTTTTGCTATGTACTCACACTATATTCTTGAGTGAAATGGGCCTCGCCATGGATCTGGTCAGGTTTTAAACTCGCCTCTGGTCTCTGCACTTCACAGTGATCTGGGTCAGCTCTCTCTGGTTCTCTGGTCTGGGTCTCTAGTTCTGGATAGATTGAAGTCTCTAGTTTGGCTCTCTGGAGGTTTGATGGAGGTAAAGTATGGATTTTTCCGGCAGAGCTTCCAGCGGCAGATGGATTTGAAAAGTCCCTATCTGTCCTGTCTGTCTGCTTTTATGTGTTTAGAATGTGGGTGTGTTCTAGCATCACTGACCCTACCTCTCTCTCAGCTTCTAATTGGTCAAACTTCCATTTCTCATTTGATTGGGGAAGGAAGTGTGTGTCAGCGTGATGTCATTTTATGGCTTGCAGATAGGACACTCCCCTGTCAGATTGCACATATTCTATATTTGATAACAAAAGACATATTTCACAGTTACACAGTTGCTTGAAATTACATATACATGGTGTGGCTGAATTTAGCCATGTCTCTGTCCAAATCTGCTGTTTCTAAGAGCTTGCATTGAGAAATGGCACATATTTCACTTTTTAACTGATTTTTCAATTTCTGACATTGACCCAACTTTACATACATGTGCGCAGGGAGTATGGACATTAACTGATGAAGTTTCAGATTTTTAACATGCATACATTTAGAGTAATATCCACTTTTCTGCTGACACCCCCCTGAACATACCACCGGTTCTAAAAACCTCTTAAACTGTGGGCAGAAAAATCACAAGAATTATGGTATCATTTATAAAATTTTCACATGTCCACTCTATGAATGATCCATCTTTTTCTAAACAATATTCTGGCTACAAAGGGGTGTGGTTTCCCAGGTCACATGGTGGAAATACTGGTTTATCCAGTTCTGCCAAGCCAGCTTGCTCTCACAGGCAGTGCCCCTCCCAGCTTCTGCCAAGAGGAAGCTACATTTTACGACCGCTGTAATAAAACCTTTGCCTGAGTCAAGACAGGCTTTGTTCAGAGCTCCTGTAGAGCACAGGTAATTCAATTATCAGATAGATGGCATATCCTTAGTGTGGCCAGCAAAAAGGCAGATGGGCCTGGGAACACAGTTGTGACTCAAGTTTCACTCCTGATGGGTGTAGTTGCCAGGCAGAATCAAGTTCCTTAAGCCAGACTTTCAGCTAACTGTCATGTTTTTGTTGCTTTTTAAATTAACTTGCAATTTTACACATGCAGCTAGAATGCTGATTCTAAGTGCAAAACTATGACATTTCAACAGTTACAAAGGCATGTGACACCAAACATAGGTCACTCATTTAATCTAAACATTTTCGATTTTAGTGTCTTTAAATCCAGTGCAACTTAAACTGCTGACTCCATAGCAGTTTTGTTATAAGCATTGTTTTGGGCTCTTCATTTCCCAGATTTTGTAGGCACACAACACTCCATTCTACCAAATGTCTGCTGGTGTCCAGGGAGTTTTTAGATGTGTTGCAATGTTTAAAATAGACAGTTTGAGCCTGCCTTCAGAGAAACACAGGGTGGTTTTAAAACGCCGGCTTTTGGATAGTGGTGAGTACTGGTACTGCACCCATTTTTGGGATTTAAGAAATGAATTCCCCACAATTCTAGGTTGCATTTGGCAATCAGCATTGCCATTCCCAATGGTTTCAGACTACTGTGCGGGTAGTCCAATGGTGGTTCTAAAGCGCTTTGAAGCTAACCGGCGCTACTGTTTTTCCTTTGGCAACCCATTTCCCTCATGGCAACCCGGCCTTTCATTCTCGCACTGGTGGGTGGCAAGTGAGGCAACCATTTTGGTGTGCGCACAAACTGCGCAGCTTTCCTGGATTTCGGCGCACATGTGGGTTTTCCGCCATCTTGAATTTTCTAAGCCCACAGCACCAAATGTTGTGGCATGATAGCTTAAACGTGGGTCAGGACACCCAACAACCTACAGTCCACTGTGTGTGGCTGGCCTGTTGGGAAACATGGTTTGGCCATCTACTGCTGCATCGAGAGTCACATCCTATTCATGTGGTTGGCAGCCTGTCATGTGTGGGATTGTGCAGGTGGGTCCTGCATGCGCAGGGCCTTGTCAGGGCATGCAATCTCTATGTCTGTGCGTCCTTATTGCATGTCACTTGTACAGCAAGGTTTGTGTGATGGAACTTGTACTCATCCATATCCAGGTCTGTTGGCTTCTGCGCCCCTTCATGTATGTCGGCTGCGTGCTGTTTCCGCAGGACCATGGCATCATGGGTTGATCCTGGGAAGCAGTCAAAGCAGTGGGTGATGGTGAAGTGTGCATCACAAGTGATGTGGACATTGAGAGAATGGAACTGGTTCCAGTTTCTGTAGTCCTCCAACAATGCCTGGGGTGCCACCAACTCTATATGGGTACAGTCCAGGGCTGCTACCACATTGAGCATGTGTGCCATAGTGTACAATCTTGCCTTTGTGGCATTCAACTGTGACAGGGTTGCGGGAAGGGAAATGTGCCATCCCACATGGTGCAGGAGTGCGTCCATCTCATGTCAAAGCACTGTAGTGAAAGCAGGCTACGAGATGCCATGCAGTTGGTTCACAGTGTGCTGAACTTTCCCATACAAGGAAGAGCACGACCAACGCCAGCTTTACCAGTGGTGGTATGGCTGTCCTGATGCTGATCCTGCCCTCTATGCCATACTGGATCTAGTTCAGCAGATCTTCAATAGTCTCCCTGTTGAGGTGGTACAAGGTGAGGATCTGGCTGTCAGTGAGGGTCCCTGGTGAGGCCCTTGCCCGGGGTATGGTTGCATGCATTGCCTGGTGTCTCTTCCTCAACATCCTCTTCCTCCTCTCCTCTGCCTCATGTTCCATGTGGTGGTCCTCCAGCCCTTGCAGCTCTTAGTTGGCCTGGAGCAGCTGCATCTCAATGCTGACAGAGACCAAGGGCAGCATGATAGTGTAGGGAAGTGTGTCTGTGGAAGGTGTGGTCGTTTTGTTCTCTTCCTGTGTGCATTAGGTGTACTTGGGTGCATTGAGTGCTCCTGTGGCCTTATTTCGATCGCCTGTATGCGTTTACCACTGACTTTCAGGTGTAGGTATCTCTGCCTTGCTTTTGCCTGCATGAATGGCAGAAAACGGTGCTTTTACCATTTCCCAACTCGTAATCGACCGATAATACCATTGAACCAGTAATACCGGCTATTCTGTTGTCGCTATTACCAGCACTGGTATTTCCAGAGCTAGAAATAGTGGCGCGGGAAACAGCAGCAACGGTATTTCCACCAACTTGTAATTCACTGGAACGGTAAAAGTGCTGGTAATCAGATTTACTGCCACTTTTACCCTATACCGGCAAACTCGTAATGAGCTCCTCTCGGATCAATCCTTCAGTACATGGAGAAATTATGTTTACATTTTGGAGTCAACATTTGAAAACCCATGAAACTTCCGTTCTTGCTTTCATCTCCAGGCATCTAATCAGGGCTTTGTGTATGTGTCGGCCATACCAGTTTCGGAGGCACAACAGTAATATGCTGGGTCAATGGGCAGTGTCTCTTAGGGATGTGAGGTCATGTACACCTAATGACATATATTCATTTGTAATAAAGGCCCCAAATGTATAGGTTGCGAAGTGCGGCCATGTGTGAGGTGATGCAAACATTCATGACTACAACATCCAAAATGCACACATATTTTCATAATAGAAAACTAGACCGAAAAATCAATAAAACACGTATCACTCAAAGCATTGATATTAAGTGAAAAACCCACACTACTGCCCCTCTGTACCTCAAACATTTCTGGGAACCTATGAACGCGATTACACAAATACACAAAATGCCTCCAAATACAGCACAACCACAGCAAAATGTGATCCACTAGACAAAGGTCACATAATTCTACCCAGACCCAAGCTCACAGACATTGTAACCCCTCATCCCGTCCACACACACACAACCAATCACACTCATAGAATTGCAACATTGTTGAAAACAGGAGGCCTAGCTGTTTCCATGTCTCTTAAAAAACAGTTTCTACTTTTAAAATTGACAATCACATTTGTTATTCAAATTTGTTGGTATATTTGTTATAACATTTTTGATCTGTTTACTGGCGCTTCAATGCTAATATGGGGATGCGTGATTAGTGATAAATGTCCATAGACCTAATTGTAGTCAAGGTGTCCAAGTCAAAGAATAAGTGTGAATGCTGTGCAAAAGTGATAGCGTACGCACAGACATAGGGACACGTCCCATTGTCCATAGTGCCAGTGAAGTACCTTGCATTGCAATGTGAACAGTGACATTGGGCAGGCAAATAGTAAAGAAGTAATCCAGGATTACAAAGAAAAAATCACAAATACTCCCACTGCTACACATCTGGGCCCCCCAATTCTACATTGAGCCTACACCCAGCTAGTACACCGACCGATCAGCGCCACCAGATTTCACACTGCGCCTGCACCCACACCTCATCCAGGTACCCTGATGAATAAGCGCCCTCCACAATTACACATCAAGGTTGCACTCGCACCTCGTCCCAGCACTTTGACTGGTCAGCGACCCCCAATTCTACATTGCACCTGCACCCAGTACCCCGACTGATAAGCACTCCCAATTCCACAGTGCGCCTGCACCCACACCTCAACCAAGTACTCCGACCAATCAGTGCCCCCAATTCCACATTGCGCTTGCACCCTCATCCCATCCCAGTACCCCAACCGAACAGCACCCTCCAATTCTACATTGTGCCTTTACCCACACAATTTCCCAGTACAACGACCAATCAGTGCCCCCCAAATCCACCTTCCACCTGCACCCACAGCTTGTTCCATCACCCTGACGATCAGTGCTGCCAATTCCACATTGAGCCTGCATCCACACCTCGTCCCAGTACCGCGACTGATCAGCGTGCCCCAATTCCACATTGAACACACTTCACTGCAGTACACTGACCAATCAGTGCCCCAATTCAGCATTGTGCCTGCACCCATACCTCGCCGCTGTAATCTGACCTATCAGCACCCCCATTCTACATTGCATCTGCATCCACAGCTTGTCCCAGTACCCTGACCAATCAGCGCCCCCCAGTTTTACATTTCTCCTGCACCCACACATCCTCCCAGTACCCCAACCGATCAGAGCCTTCCAATTCTACATTGTGTCTACGCACACACCTTTTCCCTGTACCCTGACTGATCAGTGCCCCATTTCTACATTGACCCCACACCCACATCTCATCCATGTACCCTGACCGGCCAGCAGCCCCAATCCCACATTGTGCTTGGACTCACACCTCATCCCAGTACTCCGACTGATTAGAGCCCCCAAATTCTACATTGCGCTTGCACCTATAGCTTGTCCCAGTAGCCAGACGGATCAGTGCCCCTACAATTCTACATTGCGCATGAAGCCACATCCCGACCAATCAGCGCCCCCCATTTCAACATTGTGCCTGCACACACACCTTGTCCCAGTACCCCGACTGATAAACGCACACAATTACACAATAAGCCTGCACCCACTCACATCAGAGGACAACCATTGTACTTCCACACAGTATGCAACCCAAATACGCATTAGCTCAACACCCATACTTATGTTGCACAGTACCGTCACAGGCTGCTGGAATAAATGTGTAATGTCTGAGTGAAATCATTTAGAACTAGCTTGCTTTAGAGGACCACGATAAAGCTCCAGCCCACCTTAGTAGGCCATCTGCACTCCTATGTCATTTTCTCACAACACTGTCTTGACAACAGGTAACTGTATGTTCCCTCCTTGCCCCTTTCAATGATGAACACAGCAAGGAGACTCTGACTGCTCTACCAGACTTGTTGGTTGGAGAACACACAGAACTGTATGCTGGCACACATTCAGGATCATTTGTAAAAAGAGTAAAGTCACATACCCAATAGTAATGGATATGATAGTTTATTTATATAGCGCCTATACACAATGTGTTTCAAAGCGCTTCAAGGCAAGGGAGGGAACAAGGGAAAATACAATGACATTCTTACAGGCCATGAACCTTAAGGATGTGAAATTCACTATTGTACTCGGCCTGATGACATTTCAGATAGTGCAAGAGCTAAAACATAGATAAGGGAGGGAGGGGGAGATGGGAAGGAAATGGAAACAGACAGGCGACTACCATACTGAGCCTGATGACATTTCTGGTAGAGCCAGAGAAAACAAAAAGTGAGGGAGAGGGGTGTAGAAAGGGAGGGGAGAACAAAAAAAGTGACTATCGTACTAGGCCTGAAGACATTTCAGATGATGCTGGAGTGGGGAGGAGAGGAAAAAAACAAGTAAAGTGAGGGCAGAGGAGACAGATGAGGTTGCTATCATACTAGGTCCAGGGACAATTCTGATAGAGTAAGTGCATAGAAGAAACCAAGGGGAGAAGGGGAGGAGATAGGAAAAGGGAGAGATAGAGAGAATGAGAGAACAGAGAGTAAGCAGTCAAAAAGAGTGGAGAAGCAAGAGAGGAGAGCGAATACAATTGCAGAAGTCAGTAGTAACACATAATGTTTCAAGCCTGGATACAAAATGAAGATAGGAATAGCATGATTCAGGGCCACCATGAAAAATGGTTATGCACCTTGAATCAATGAAGTCCATAAAAGTCAAATCCAGCATTGGCCACAAGACGGTGATGGTGAAACCAGAGTGTATCAGGACACATACCCTAGAACTTTTGCAAAAGATTGGGGGGCTTGCTCAGCACAATGAAGGTGTCAGCCTTACAATGCATGAAAGTGCTAAGACACTTGCAAGATACGCACCTTGTTCACCCATGGTCATTAAGTGTTGAGCACTTACCTTCCTCAACCCTTCTGACATGCATCTTCCTGAAGGTCATCTGGCAGATTTAATCATTCCAACATCATCATGTGGAGACAGGTTTGGTTTATCAAGGACAATCACCTTTTCCATGGTTTTCCCTTGGATCATAGTCAAAAAAACTGTCATCCTTATGGTTAGTGCTGCTACCCTGTGGCAATTTTCTTTTCAGGTGATACAGTCCTAATGTATATTGGAGAGACCATTGAATCAATGGGAACTAACATCCCTTTTCATCATCTGCAATGCTTTGAAGCAATATCTGTTGTGGAAATATGCACACATCCATATGGAGACGCAAGTGGCAAAGAGCCACCTAAACTGTCTAGCAGCAGAAAGGAACACCATGTACAAGAAAAAGCAATCTGGAGAAGTGAATGGGCAGAGATGCTGAGCAGTCTCCAGAATACCCAAATAACACAGCACTGGAGAACATATGGCAAGACAGAAAAACAAGTGGGTGCACATCCCCAAAAAGACACCCACAACATCTCCATGAAAATGTCTCTTTTTCCAAAATGACTACCCTGTAAGTGATTTCAATCCAGCACACATCCAAGTCAACGCCTAGCATGTAATGCACAACTGAAATCCTTATTTATTTTAGTCTAAAAGTTCTTTATTCTGAACGATATACCACTCATATCACGCCCCTGTCCTGGAACCCCCCCCCCCCCTCCGGTCACACTGAACCAGGAATCAGGCTGGTTTGCAAAGTTAAAATATTTATTTAGGTATTTCCAATTTAATCACACTATGTTTTAATGGGTACACAATAATCACCAATGGGGTGATGTAACACTGAATAATCTCTTTAATACACAAGGAGTAATAGTGAGCAAACAATTCAGCACAGAAATAATACTTTTGTGTGTGTGTATTCAGATCAAATAGCGCTGTGGTTAAAGGTTCCCCCTGCACACCCCTCAACCCCCCAATAGGCAATGTAAAGTGATAGGAGGAGAGAACAGGTTTTCAGGAATGGCAGAATCAAACAGAATATCAATCCCACTTCCCCCTTTCAAACACAAGAGAAAACGGAATTGACTGTCAAGCTGTCAGAATGGCTTTTAAACTTATCTTAGAATGGACTGGGTAAAACACTAAATATGGTCAAAATTGCTGAAATTGCTATGAATTCTTATGGGAGCCGCTTTGGATAAAATGCATTTTGTTTCTAGCACAAAAACTGAGGAAGTTATGTACGTTTTAGTGGAGGTGGTTTTTTCGAGATAGGTGCAAGAATGGAAAACAGGAATGCACTTTTAAAATGACAAATGGGTTTCTTACACTAGACGATGACTATGAACAAAACGAATATCCCACAAGAACACAGCCACTTGATCAGAATGACTGCCGGCTAAGGACTCGCCTTCTTCAGATGAGAAAAGATCAGCGTAAAAATAGTTTTAGCAATACTAGTACAGGAGGAAGATAGGAGGGATAGGATAGAGGGTTCAGACAATTCAAAAATACTCCTAACAATATAGGTTCTGAATACAAGAGGATGGGTTTAAGATAGGGATTAACTAAGCAAGGTACATATGCTAGTGACACAGTCTATCTATAGATACTCACTAGATATGTTTTTAACGGAACTGTCAGGATTCTGATCCGTCAAGATTCTGATCAGGGAATTGGATCTGTTTCTAGGACAGACGGCACACATCGGATTGGATCTGCAATCAGCAAGGCACTCTGGTCACAGCACGGCACAGGACTGGACTGGATCTGCAATGCACTCTGGTCACAGCATGGCACAGGACTGGATTGGATCTGCCCTTCTTGGTTCTGATGATAATTATTTCAGCCGGCAAGCAGTACAGCACAGCCCGGCTGTATTTTGATGCTTCCCCTTATGTTTGTGGGGTTCTGGTTCTGGAATGGGAGGCCTAGCTGAAAATGGTTCAGCTATGCAATATGTTTCTGCTTTGCCAAGTTTCTGGAATCTGGAGCAAGGAAGATGTAGAGTTCAGCAGCAGGGTGCTCTGCCAGTATCAGGATAGTGGGTGAATCTGTCTGTCCTTTTGAGTGGTGAGCTGTCTCTATTTATGCTATGATAAAGGGGGTGTGTGGGCTGGTTTATCCTAAGCTAGCCCCTTTGACAGGTGATTGGTCAGAGTCTCCTCTCTGCCTTGATAGGAGGAGAGAAACAGTGTGTCACCTTTATGGTGTGATTTTATGAGGCTGAGAATCCACCCCTAGCCCCTTGAACACAAAATCTACTTTTGGCACAATACATATTTACACATGTGAAACCTCTATAACAATCACATATACAGATTACATATTTTATATAGCAGCTATCCCTCAAAACCCCGTAGCTGTGGGATCCTGTCTCGGCTTTTCACAGAATTTTGCCGTTTTCATCATGAACACAATGTCCAATTTATAAGCAAATTTCTACAAGTGTGCGCGTTTAAAATGGGCATAAGTGTATAAAGTTTCATACTTCTAGCAGAAATACATTTGGTGTAAAATCACATTTTTTCCTGTTTCTTTCCAGAACACGTCTCATGATGTTGCCGCCTCTTGAAACGTGCAGCCAACATTTAGATTCACAAATCTGTTACTTTTATATTTTTCACAATTTTAACTGGCAAATTATAAGTCTTTTAAAAAAGTGTTCTTTGTTAAGGTTCGTCCACAGATGGTTGTTTGGGTCCGCCTCTTCTTGTCTCCCTGCAGTTCAGGAGCAGTTTCCTCCCTGTTTGCTCTTGGCAGAGGCCATTTACGACTGTCCTCACACCTCACATTTCCTTAGCCGCAGCTGTTCATTGTTCCTCGTGCCTCTGTAGACCAGGTTATTTCCAAACCCTATAATTATCGCTTTGGTGTGATTTCCTGCTGGAGGGAACGGCCTCTGTAACGAAACCTGTTATTCCAGTTTGGTAGCTTTAGACAAGCTTGATTTAAATGTTAATTCTGTTGCATTTTTCCTTAGCTTAAAACAAACTTGTGATTTCAGATAGCAGCTAAAATTCTCATTCTAGATTTCAAACCATGGGATCAAACAATTACAACATAGGTTACTCTCAGTAACAGGCCTTTTGGATTGCAAACATTTGGTTTCAGTTTATAAATGTTTAAAGTTTAATCAAGCAGGCTCCTGACAGCTGTCATCCCTGCAGTCCACTGCTGCGCAGAGATTTTTTTACATCCACAGACAGGCCACCTTTGCTGTGTAAATCCCTTTATGCTTTCAGCTTTTCAGGACCTTGCAAGTTCACAATGATTTCTTAAACTAAATGAATTGTAGCATCCAGCAAGAATTTTGGACGTTTGCAGGTGTTTTGTACCGGCATTCTGCAGTTTCAGCAACAAAGAAAAAGGGATTTAAAGCAAGATTTTGGATTTCCTTTAGCACAGCTCTGCTTTTCCCTTCTGTGCTCCATTTTCAATTGTTGTGGAGCCCAGTGACATATTCCAGGAGTGAGATCTCTGTTCCACCACTGACAACCTGTGTTTAGATTGGACAACCATCTTTTTGTGCATTGCAAAGCGCGATTTTCAGAGGTTTTGCTGCGCAGAAGGGTTTTGCGGCCATTTCGCTATTTCTGGCACCATCATAACACAGTGATGCCGGATGGCATAGCAAAAGTGGGTTAAAACATCCCACAACCCACATGGCACCCAAAAGACACACATTCAAAACCTACTCATCCACCACTGATATGTTTATTTATTTATTTTATTTATCGGTTATATATGGTACTTATACAACAGTGTTTCAAAACCAAACCAAACCATTGAAACAAAACCTGCAATGCCCAATCACCATTAATGACATCAGGCAACCATAGATTGCTTCCCATGCCTATGCAATGTTCCCTTCCCTACAGGCAGAATCCATTTCCACATGGCTATATTGGCAAGTTGATGCAAGAGAGGCCACCTTGCCTACCTCAAACAACACCCACCATCAAGCAACACCGCCTAAAACATTTACAAAGGAAGTACTGTGGCCACCGCAGCCTGCATCGTTGACACACCCACTAAACCCACCCACACTATGGACATCAATTAAGTTCATGCCTGTATGGCAATGCACAGAAGGTGGCAAGCAACAGATGTGTTTGAGAAACACGTGAAAAGGGAAGCAATAATACAAATGTCACCAGCCTACATCAGACATTGTCCTTATATGGACAAGTCAGTTGGAGATCATATGATGACCAAAGATGCACGTGCATAAAGACACAAAAGCACACATAAAAAAAGCAAACAAAGACATGCTGCACATAAGTGACGTGGTAAGAAATAAGTGACGTGGTAGAAGTGACGGAAACCTAGCTCCGAAAGGGGGTGGAAGGCGGCGCCGCATAGTGCTATCTAGACTAGTACTGGGAATATATGAAGAAGTGAGAAATAAGTTATTGGTGTCTAGCAAAAGGAGACACCGGGAATATTTTTTAGTGATTGTGCTCTCTCTCTATTTCTTTTTTCCATTTCCACGGGGTAGGGGGTGAAAATGAGAAGGGTATAAAGTAGTTAGACTTGTAGGAAAAAAAAAAAAAGAAAAAAGAACATCTTAAAAAGTGGGGACTCAGTAGTGGCACGTACAGACGTGAACACAGTAACCTTAGCAGGAAAACAGGGACAGCTGGCTAGGGAGGAAAGGGAGGAAAAAGACAAAAGTGTGAGTGGAAGGCAGTGTGAAGGGTGCGCGCACCGTACGAGTGTTGGAGACGAACGGGTGGCCGCGAGGTGGTGCCAGAGAGTGTGGCCATAACCAGTACTTGATCAATTGCAAGTGAGATCACATAAGAGTGCCTGGGAATGGGAAGAGATGAGATATGGTGAGTGAGAAGGGATTTGCACAGTGAATAACAGTGGGTGATAATTTTGAGAGGTCCGCTCTTGTCTGTGCCATAAAGGTATACACACGCATATCTACACCTAATCAAAAGTAACGAAGGCTAACGCGGTAGCGCTAGCGATTTAGAGGATGGGGGCTGAAACTCCCTTGTCACACATTTGTAAGAGCTTGCCGGGATATGCTGAACGCATAAATAAATATCATGATCAATGGTTAACAGAATTGAAAGGGGAGGGGTTGCCCCAGATTTGGCCAGAAGGAGGGTCTTTTGACAAAAGCGTTCTTGATATGGTATGTACATGTATTCGCCTCAAGTATAAGGGGAAACAATGGCAGAATAGGAAGGAGATATTAGATCTCTGGAGATTGTTTGAGGAAGTACCCCCACCCAAAGCTCCAGCACCAAATATTGATTTACCTTCCACCACAGATAATCCACTAATGATCCCGCGAGAGGAAAAGGAACAGCTAAGTACAGAACAACCTGCGGAGGTGATTATGTTGTACCCAATATTACCTAAACCAGCCCCTGCAGCAGGATATAGCGACCCGATTTATGTGCCTCCCCCTTCGACCAGCACACCACAAAGACCAACTGCACCCCCACCATACGAAAACACCAGAGAGCGCGCCCAGGGAGGCACACAGAGGGTGGATATAGAGAAGTTAACGAGTGACTTAGAGTCGAGGCTTACAGTGGCAAGGGATGAACTCTCAAGAATAAAAGACATATGTGAACGCACAGCATGCGCCCCTACACAATCTGGACGCACGTCTAGAGCGTCGAGCGAAAATAGACAAATTGAGGAGGGATGGAAAAAGGGGGAAATACTGTTCAGAATTGATGAAGAACCGACAAGAATAATAGAAGTGGGGACAGCAGAAGGAAGCATTGGTGATGTCTCACGAGAGAGAGGGATCAGAGAGGATTTGTTATGTGATGTCAGAGGAGGGGTGGATGAGAGTGATAGATTGAGCATGGCAGTAGGAGGAGAAGGCGAGGAGCTAGATGGTGCATGTTCACTGGGGACTATAGAAGATGAATGGATGGGACGACTAAGAAATAGGGTGGGGAAGATGGCATCATTGGAGTCAGCAGTGACTAAGGAAAAGGAAGCTGCAACGGCAAAAGGGAAATTACAACTCCCATTACTCCACAGAGGGGGCGGGAGGCCAAACTATATACCATGGGCTCAGATGGATAAGGCTAATTTAATGAAATTACTACCTCAGCTGTCAGGAGGGGCAAGCAAGTGGATATATGCATTTGAGAAACATACCGCTGGTATACCGCTGGCAGTAGGCGATGTGAAGAGCCTACTAGTGTCCGCAGTAGGGGATCAGGCAGACAGAGTATGGGCTAAAGCGGGTTTTCCAGCTGTAACTTTAGAGTGTGATCGCCATGATGGGGCTTCTTTTAACACCGTGCGAGCAAGGGTGTGGGACGCACTGCGGGAAACCTTCCCAGATACCCCTGATTTGCAGTCAGTAATGCAATGTACCATGAATGACGGGGAGGACGCTATGGATTACATTCTCCGGGTGCAGGAGATGTGGAGAGCGGAAACGGGTACGCCCTGGCACCAATCCACATCTCTATTTTATTTCATCATTAAGAGAGGGCTCCCAAAGGAAGTGCAAAAGGCACTAGATAAAATAGCAGGCGTTGAGGCAAAAGGCTGGCCAGAGATCCAAAGCATAATAATACACCATTGTAAACGGATCAAAGAAAGAGAGAGGGAAGTAGCACAGAAAAGGTTGGCGGACGAGGCAAAGCTGGTGCAATCAAAATTGGTGAAGGTCGCAGCAGCGGTAGCGGGACTCCCACTCATGAGGGAGGGAGAGGAAGGAGAGGAGGGGCAAATAGCAATACAAGGAAGAATAGCAGCGAATTGGGCAGGACAAGGGCAACGACAGTGGACAGAGCAGGAGCAGAACGGAGGTCCAACGTGGCAAGAGTGGGCCCCAAGAGGGGGAAGAGGTGGGTACAGGGGTCGAAGGGGAGGACAAGGGTATGGAGGAATGGGAGGAAATGGGTGGCAGGGTCCCAGAGGTCCACAGGGGAGCTGTTGGAATTGTGGGAGATGGGGGCACTACTCAAGAGAATGCAGAAGCAGACAAAACAACGGTTTCCAAGAGACAGAACAGTACGGACACCCCCATCCAGGAAGCCCCTACGGCCTCCCCATGGGACAATACCAGCAACCAGAACAGATTTTATATCTTTGGGGAACGCGACAGCAGACGCCGCTGCCAAAGCAGCTTCATATTTACAAAAAGGTGAAATAGGAGAGTACATGTTGCACCACACAGCAAGCCAAGAGGTCCCCACAGGATACAACATGATGTCCACACAGGAGATCATAGAGCTGCAAGAGGGAGCTAGTGCAGAGGAAAAATTGCTATGGACTAAAAGAGGATGCAGCAAATCACCGACTGATTTATTGTGGCGACAAGAGAGTTCAGGAAAAGTGGTAATGCCAATTACGCTGTTAGAAATAGCATTTCAACAACTACACTTTCCCGCACACAACACAAAGAAACACATAATGGCAGAGATACAAGAAGATTGGTTTGCACCTTGCCTCCAGGAACACGTCACAAGGTTAGCTCTAGAATGCACGACATGTCAAATTTACAGCTCAGGTATGACATTGCGCACACTAAGGGGTACGATACCAAAACCAAGTGGCCCATTCAGAGAGCTCCACATTGATTATGTAGACATGGGAGAAAGGTGTAACGGGGCTCGATACATGATTGTGGTTGTATGTCCATTTTCGAGGTGGGTGGAGGCAGGCCCATGTGCCCGCCCTGACGCGAAGGGCGCCGCGAAGTTCCTAGTGCGGGAAGTGTTTCCGCGCTGGGGAATTTGCGACGTTATTCGCTCAGATAACGGGACGCATTTTGTTAATGAACTATTTAAAGAAGTGACTACATTATTGGGAATAAAACACAAATTATGCTCGATTTATCATCCTCAAAGTAATGGCGTCGTGGAAAAGATAAATGGGCTGTTAAAAAGCAGATTATCAAAACTTTGTTTTTCCCTTAAAAAGACTTGGATGTACTGCCTGCCTTTGGCCTTGTTTGAACTGCGAAACCAGCCAAGTAAGGACCACCATTTGTCCCCGCACGAGATCGTCACGGGAAGAAGAATGCACACAGCGCATTCGCCTCTCCGTGAGCGTTCTGATGCACACAGAAGCGCAGCTATATTGGGGGAGGAGTTCACAGAATACCTGCGAAAACTGACACGGGCAGCGCGCGTAATTGCAAAGCAACTAGCCCCCCCCTCTACAAGAGAGGAGGGGAACGCGACTGAAGCAGACAGGTTGCCTGAAAAACCACTACAGCTAATGCCTGGTGACCTTATATATGTCAGAAGTTTTGTGCGGAGGTGGAATGCACCACGTTTCCATGGCCCCTATGAGGTAGCGTTTTGCACGCCCACAGCAGTAAAGGTGAAGGGCCTGCGATATTGGGTGCATTTGACAGACGTACGTAAAGCTTACAGCGCTGCGGAGAGTGAGGTGCAGGACGAGGCACAGGCAACAGCGGACGATGAAGTTGTGCGGAATGAATGATTGGAATTTTGCGTGCATTATGAGATGAACAGTGAACACAATTGGCGCGCAACAAATATCCTGGACTAAACATGTACATATGTATATGCAAATTTTCTTTTTTTATTACAATTTTTGAAAGTTTTGCGTGGGGTTTTTTCTCCTGTGCTCTTTAAGATGTTTTTTTTTATTGTTGTTGTTTTTAAAACTGTCATTTTTTCTTATTATTTATATATATATATTAAGTAAGGTACGAATAATGATGATTGAAAGGCTACCTTGTCTGTCAACACACCCCCTCCCTCACCCAATCCTATATTTTATCATCGAAACGTTACAACGTGGAAATGTTTACATGCTTGTACTTAATGAACTCTTGTGTCTCAAACAGGATTTATCATGGCATCGAATGGGCAGCCTGCAACTAATAGATATGTTAGATTTAGAGAAATGTTAGTGGCTAGATTGACATATTCATTTGAATGTGGTTTATCAATGTGTGCTATTGTGTTCTTCATCTCAATGTTTTGTCTAGTATTACACTGGGTTATAGCGTTCATCTCTACCGAGATGAACGAGGGGGGAGGGGGGAACAACACCACCCTTGCCCCTGGAACGAAAACATTTCCGACTGTAGGTATCAAAGAAGGTGATTTCTTGATCTGGGACGGATCACACTTTGTGTGGGGATACTATACTACACCACCCACTGCTGTCCTGTCACAATCGAGAACCAAAAATGTAAATAATGACACAATGTCCCAACCTGGAACATACAACAACCGCACGATCCCTCCCGCCCCAATTTCAAACAACGATCTCTTGTTTATTAAGGAGGATGGAAAAGTGATTGTGATGACAGAACACAAGTCCCTATATGAAGAATTAGAAAAGGGGGGTGGGAAGGAGGAAGGGGGGCCTGGTTCTTCACCTACTATAACGAAAAAGTACAGAAGAAGGGAGAGAAGTAGGCGGAGAAGAGAGACTGGTGGACAGGGGTATGATGAGTATTATGGGCTAGGGTTAGACAAAATGGAAGACCCACGACACCCTCACCAAGCAAATAAATGGTATGCAGATATGAGCACAACAGCCAAACAGACAACCAATGAGAGCTGCTATGTCTGCTCGCTTATCCCCCATGCATCAGGCACACCTAAAGTGTTGTTGCCACGAGAATTGCCCATTGTGGATGCCCAATGTCTCCTTCATCTCACGCTGTGCAGAATAAAGAACACTTTTCAAGCACACGATGTCTCTTTCAGAATGCTACAGAACAACAAAACGTGCTATTCACAAGCGTCTGGAGTGATCTGTCTTAAAGAACCTTTCTTTGCAATACAAGGGACACTGTTTTCCGAAAACAAATGGAAAGACGAAGAAGTACTGTGCAAGGCAGAAGCACTGAAAGGTGTCCAACCGGACAAGTTGCGGTGGATGGAAAGAACGTGCTTGCCAATATGGAAAGAACACATCCCTAAACTAACATGGGTAACAGCGATGGAGAAACCCTTCAAGCTACAAAGTGAAATACAAAACGAACTATGTTTCAAGGGAGAAGGAAAAATGGCAATGGGAACGAATAAGAACTGTAACAAAACTCTCACCATCCCAGATATGAAAAAAGGAACAGCAGCACTAATGGACACATACTGGGTATGCGGAAACAAGGCGTACTTGCACCTTCCCCAATCATGGAGTGGTAGCTGCTCAATGGCCACTTTGCATTCAACACTAATGGTGATTCCAGAAAGCCACATTGACAGAAGTAACATGATGAAAGGAGGCTTGAACCAGGATGTAGCTTCTCCAACTACACAAGCGCACCTTTATGTCCTGTCCTCCGGAGGGAAAGGAGAAGAGCTCTCACGGAACAAGCGAGCCTCGAACAACATATCGCAAGCATCATCTGATTTATTGGCACAGATCCCAGACAGGTATCGCCTGTTCAGCTCCGTGGAAACATTCTTTGCCTCATTAGTATCAAGTGTCCAAGCAAGAGCAAATGCAAAATGGCTCCAGATCACACGGTGGGAACTGATCCAGTTGGCCAATGACACTGAAGAAGGGTTCAACATAATAAAGGTGGAACTACGAGCTCTGCGACTAATGACCATGCAGAACAGGTATGTTCTAGACCTGTTAACAGCGATCGATGGAGGTGTTTGCCGGAAAATAGGAAGTGCGTGCTGCACGTTCGTACCTTCCGAAGACGCAGAAAATGGGTCCCTGTCCCACGTTATTGAAGCAGTACATAACCTGGGCGAGAAGATGAAAATGGAAGGTGGAGCTGAGGATAGCTCGTGGTTCGACAATATCTTCTCTTGGGTTCCCTCATGGCTTGGAGTGACAATGAAGTTCCTGATACCAATAGTGGTGATCGTCCTTGTGATGTTCTGCCTGTGCCAGGTGGGCCTCCGATGTTGTGCTAACGCAGTTCCTAACGGTGCAATGATGATGATGACAATGGGCAACTCTGGTGGTACAATTAAGGCCACACAAGAAGTACATGTGCAGACAGGAACAGATAACACCCCCAGGTACCAGTTAGTGCCTATGTGCCGTGATAAGTTCATAGTAGATAAACTATGGCACACCACTATCAAAGAACCGCGAGACGTAGAACTGGAATGGTATGAGGAGGTTTGGGTAGATCTGGAAGAAACTGGCGACTGTATATATTTAACATGTACACCAGACGAGTATGCTAGGAGAGGTGAGAGTTTAAGGGGGGTGTGCAGAGCATGGATGCCTATAAAAGGAACCCCTGCATGGGATGACGCAGTGATAGAGGAACAAGAATGTAGAAGATTGGAAGAGCTAAAGAATTCGTTACTTTAGTAACGAAAGGGGGGAAATGTAGGGGAGGAATGGCCGCGAGGCCCTCCTCACCTACAGCTTTCTCCCCAGGTGAGGACCATGACTCGGTGGGCGCCCCCTCATGCCACCCGGGCCCAGGTGGAGGAGGATTCACCCGCCGACGACATTGCCCACACGTATCCTTTCCTTGCATTTACCAAAATTTAGTTAGGCCTAGACGCCATCTTGTCTAGCAAACATGGCGTGAGTTCAGCACACTGTAACGAGGCCCCCACCTTTGGAGGGCCTTTCATGCATCTCTGCCGCCTCAGCAGCCCTGGCAGATCCGCTGCGAGCGCGTTCCCATGAGAAAGTCGGAGATGAGCTAAACCCGAGATGCCAACACGGCAACATTCTATCAGTCACAATGTAATATTGCACCCCGTATGACCCAGACCGCAAGGCCGGGGTGACGGGGAAAAAGCTGAAGCATCACTATCTGAAGAAGGTAGAAAACGATTCAAGTATTGGTATTAATGAACTACCTCTGTTTAAAATGTGAATAAACTATAAAAATGTAACGTTATATGATATCCCTCCAGGTCTGGACTAGTGCTGCTATAACCACGGAGAAAGATGTTGACCAAACGTGTAACCTCTATCTGTAAAAGTGTTTTTCATTAGTATGTAGAAACTTGAACTCATATATGTTTTCTGAATCACCCAAAACGGCGAGCATCAATCTCTGTAGGCCATAACCTAGATATCCCTCGTATAACGTCCAATGTACATACAATATGCACACAATGTAGTGAATATAATGTTAGGTAATGAAAAGGTACTGGAATGAAATTGAAATATATATGTGTGTGTCTAAATAACGTCAAAATAAGGCAGAACAGTATAAAACTTCTGCATTCACTGATCAGCAACGCACGAGGAAAATACCTTTGTGGATATATGCAAGGCCATTCCCTCTCCCACCCCACCAAGCCTGCCAGATAAAAAAGCTAAGATTTGTGCCGCGCTCCCTCACCTCCCCCAACCAAGCTGGCGTTACTTCAGAGAGTCAGAGGCCCCGGCGCCACAACCAAGGCCACAGCCCGCCACCTGTGTTATTTACAGCACGGTAATAAACCCACGGTTGAACCCACTGATCTACCAGCACCCTCTCATAAATCCCACGAACCCCCCAAGAATCCTGACCCCGTGCAAGGACGATCCCCATCATTGGGACAAGACACAGAGACCCATCTATATAATAACTTCTAACGCAGCAGACAGACATGTATCATTCGGCCCCGGCCCCAGAGCCCCGTCCCGCGACCTAAAATACCGGTCAATAGGACATAGGTAAATCTCACCCCAACCGACAACCACCAGACTTCTCACGAGGTGCATTCCTCATGTGTTGCGTTTATTTTATAAGATAAGCTGCTGAAGCGATTTATTAATGAACTTAAATGTCATTTTCTGAATAACTGCAGTGTGCATGGCCTAGGGCAAAATGAGACAGGAAAGGTATTCGTCATTGTCACAGGCTGCCCCAGCATACCAACACCGCGCGGATGACCTCAAGCCGGCCTGCCAGGCCCAACCCAACCCACGAGGCTGACCAGTGACGTCGTCACGCCAAGACCAACCCCGCTGCAGCAACACCTATAGTTAGTCGACGCCACCCAATCCCAATTAACTTGTGCCCCCTATAGTGTTTAGGTGTTGATGACGTTTTTTGTATTAGAAATACGCCTGTCTTTGCTATTGTCAGACAGAGCGCTCTCGTAGGTTGCAGAGTTCTTTGCATGCCTTATTTTTGGATAAACTCCCACTTACGCTCACCCGCACTCTGTCTTGGCCTTATTCCCACTACGGGAGAGTCCCTTATTGTCTCTCATTGCGGGGAGGATCGTGCTGAATTGGGGGCGCTTCCTTTCACTTGATAAAAATACATACATCTATTGAAAATACATGTTGAGAAAGTGTATAAATATGAACAGGAACAAAAAGAAAACGAACAAATGGAATGACAGGACACCTACAACTACATAACTATATGCATCAGACAGCAGATTAGTCCATGGAAATATCTCCCAATGCTTAGACCAAAGCTGATTCCCCCTCACCATCTGCCTTATTCAGGTGTGCCTCTGTAGTTTCATGGAGGGCTTTCAGGGCCTACCTCATTCCGGACTCAATGTCCTTTGCTGCCCTGCAAGACTAGTCCAGAATGGAAGCCTACATCTGGGCCATCCTCTCTGCAGCCTTGGCCCCGGCAATTGTTGCCTCATGTGCCCGCTGCCTCTCCTCATCCTGCTGCCTCAGGAATTGGAACTGGGATAACAGCAGTTCATGCACATACTGCCTTGCCTCCTGCCTTACCTGCTGAACATTCACTCCATGTTGCCTCCTGCTGGCAGCTATCCTTCCAAGGATTTGCTTCCTCAGCACCAACAGCTCCTGCTGCCTGGCAATGTGTCTGTGGCGCAGGTACTCCCTTCGATCTGATGACAGTCTGCATCAGATGAGGACAGCACCTGCAGTCAGACCACTTTCCTGGCATTCCTCCACAGCCTGTTCCTTTGTAGGTTCCTGTGAAGGCTCAGTGAATGCCTCATCTGCCTGTGTATGGACTTCCACCTCCACCAGGGACACAGGCACATCCAGACTTTCTAATGGTGGAACCAGGGCAGATGAGTCCATGGTGGTGTGACACAGATGAGGGTTGCTGTGACACAGATGAGGAGGAGGAGGGGGCATTCTAGTGGCCTATCCAGAGAGGCCACAGCCAAGCAGTGCTGTTGCCAGTTGTGATAAGAGGCGGACCACCTGACCATGATGCTGTGTAAGCTGCTCATGAGTAGCATGTGCAGCATCACAGAGAGATGCCTGCAACATCAAGCAACCCACCAGCAGTGGCAGCACTTCATCACTGAGGGCCTCATTGGGCAGAAGTGCAGGATCTGTGTGGGTGGAAGCATCAGCAAAGGTGAGTAGTGCAGTAGCAGATGACCCTGGGACAGGAGGATAGCTGACCCCTCCATGGTGGACTGCTCAGCCTCCTGGCTCAGGGCCAGGTGTGCAGCCTGCACATCCCCTCTGTACCCCCACTTTTTTTTTTAAATGTTGTATTGGTTTTACAAGTCAAACCTTTAACATTTACATCAATAGCATCACAATAAATTAACATTCCTCATTAAAATCAAACACCATATCCTAAAACATATCCAATAAAATTAGAATTAATTTTACATTACATTTAATTACAGAGGCCATCCCTTAGTTGGACTTCTCACTCCATTTCTCCTTCTCCTTAAGCACAAAATCTACTCATTTCATTGATGCTAAGACAAGACTAGTTCTTTCTGCTAAAAGGACCCATTCCCACCACTGTTCAACCGATAAGGACCCTATTAGGCTGACATGGGCCTCTAGGAATCTTGATCGCACTTCAGATAGCACTTCACAAGAGGCTACTAAGTGACAGAGCAATTCAACACTATCCCCTTCTCTACAATACTTAAATTGTACACCTCTCAAATCAATTTTCCTCCTTGCTAGTTGGACTTCACGTGTGTTTAAGATGTTCAGCCTACATCTAAGCAAAAGAGCTCTCAGGTAGGCCAATGGGAACTTTTTAAAACAATTGGCATTTGGTTCAGCTCCCTTTGTTGCATACTTAGAATTGGGCTAATTTTATCTTTGCCCCTATTCTCAATAGTTTCAATCCAGTCAGATTCCTGTAATTTGTTTTCTCACTTTTACTGGATTTGACACTAATACCCTCAATTCAATACCCTTGTCTAGAAGACACTCTCCACTTTCAGTTTCCATCTGCTCAGACTTCCTTCTTGAGACCTCTTTTGTGGATCCAGAATAGAAAACAGATTTTCAGTTAACTCCAGAATACATTTTCTATATAGAGCTATAGTTTTCCATAAAACCGTTGAAGCCAAATATTGTAATCACAGTTCATATCGAATGGAGACCATTGGTAATGCAATTGGCAATCTGAAGATCTTTCACCAGAAAAAACCCTCCATTTGTTCCCAAACTCTCAATGTAAAGTATAACGTTGCTTCCGCCCCATCGGTTACAATTAGAACCACTTTCTGGTGGTTGAATGAGATAATCTGTATCATCGAAAATGTGCCATATCGTCTGCCCCCTGAGTTCTTATTTATGGTCACACCCAAATAGATCATAGACTCGACAACCTCTAATGCTTGGTTACCCAAACTCCATGTAAAAGTGGTCCCCTGTTTCCTGCACTCCGACGTCATGGCCACGACCTTTGATTTCCCTACATTCATCTTCATGCGATTCACTTTAAGATATTCATTGAAGGCTTCAATTCTTCTTTACAGTCCAATCAGTGTTAGGTCCAGAAATACCAGGTCATCGGCGAACAGTACCCAGGGGACCTCAGTTGAATTCACTGTGAGAGCAAAGGCTCTAACCTTTTTCCGGGAGTCTGCCAAGTCATCTCTATAGAGGCTGAAAAGCAAAGGGGCCAATGTGCAGCTTTGTTTCAGGCCCCATTCAGTAGGGATCTTCCTTGACAGGTTACCCTTGGCAGATAGCCTTATTTGAATGGATGTATTAGAGTACAAGGCCTACATGGCCTCCAACAGGCAGTTCTATTTTCTTAGTTTGGACCATAATCATTCTCTGTTCACCCCATCAAGGGCCAGTTCAAGGTCCATGAAGGCCATATAACCACAGGTTTTTGTCTCCAACACCCTCTGCTTTAAGATGTTAATAATTAATAAATTCAGAAAGGTCCCAACACCTTTCACAAACCTAGTTTGTCTAGAGTCTAATATTCCTGCTTTGTTTGCCCATGCACTGAAGCAAGACGGATGCAAATAATGTTCCCAAAGAATCGAGAAGGGCGACCAGGAGATTGTTTTTGGATCTGCCCGATCGCCGTGCTTGAAGATTGGGACTACGTTGGCCTCACCCCATAAGGGTGGTACCTCTTTGTTATGCATTACTTGATTAAACATGGTAACCACCATTTTTCCCCATAGCCTATATTTTTTTTCAATTCCTGGATTGACAGTCAGTCCGGTCTGGCTGCCCTCGAGGAGGAAGTTAAGGTTACCTATCATCTGTCTGGCCTCATCCTCATCTAATGCAAAGTCCCATCTCTCTCTACCACTATTTACACATTCTTTATTTTTATTTTGGGGACCCGTGAAAGAGTGAAGTAATCTGCTACCCATTTTTCTACACTTACTATACCCATGGTATGGGCTGGTCTAAAATTACCTCCATTGTTCAGGAGTTCCCATAAGTTTCTTGTATTGTTTTTACAGACAATTTCAAGCATTTTCTCAGCATCAATGTGAGCCTTGCGGCTCTAGTTGATCTTTACCAATTATATGTTCATTTTTTTTTTCTCTGGGTCCTGTCCTTCACAAAAAATCCACCATCCTTCACTATCCTCCTGATATGTGCCCTTGGTGCTCTTCTCTCGACCAGCAACTACTTGTCATATCATGCCTCAGTATCATATCATTTTACCATCATTACCAGAAACTTGTCTGAAGTCTTTAAGTATCCAAGAGTAGTACACTTTTTTGGGATTTTCTTCTATGGCACATTTGTATTGATTAACAAAATGTATAACCTCCAGCTTTTTAAGTCTCAGTCTATTTTTTCCCCATGTTAACTTAACGGGCCCATTTTTCCAGGCCGCTGCATCGGACTTTCCATCCACACGGAAATAGAAAAAAGATCATGGTTACTTGTCAGCTTTTTTTATTACTTCAAATCTTTCCACTCCCTATGCTATGTTTCTTGTCATAATGCAGTAGTCCAGACAAAATCTCTATTTGTCTCTTCCCCATTTACAAGACCCTGGTTTATCACCTTCTGTTTGTGCATTAAGCATGTGCAGATCTATGGATTTGGTGGCTACATTCCAGCTCTGAGTACTATCATCCAAATCTGATTCCTTCAATGGCCAACATTCTTTGTTGAGCAGCCTAATGTTCAAGTCCCTGCATATAATTATCTGGGCATCTTCCCATTCTATCATGGCTGCATCCACTTAGTCCATTACTGACTAGATACATTTCTCTTTAAGAGATATATTCCCCTTTCAATATGTATTTACTAGCAGGTAGTGGATTTTCAATCGTCGAGTTTCCCTGCTTAGTTTAACGATTTGAACATAAGGACTCAGATATTCGTGGCTGGTTATCCTTAGACCAACCTCAACTTTTATCAGCGTCAAAAGTTCTGAGTAAGGCCTTCCTGTGATGCCTTTGCAGGCGGGATTAAGAAGGGCTTCATAGCCATCACATAGGGTTGTAGATCAAAGCCATGTCTCTTATAAACATAGAATATCAAATGTCTCCAACATCATGGAATTTTATACAAATAGTGACTTGAAACCTCTTGTGTTCCACTATCCAATGCAGAGCCGAGGAGAGTTCCAAAAGCCATCAATCTAATCTTGATTCGGATTTCCAGTGCACCAGCTAACCACTCCCAGTTTATTGACTTCTCACCATCCTTCTTATTCATTTGGGAATCACCTTCACCCTTTTGTTTTTTCCCTTGATTTTGTATGGCAAATCTCAAGGGAGGAAAGACTTTTTTTTTAACGAGTGGGCTTCTTTTTCTATATAATTTCCTTTTGCCACAATGCTTCTTTACGGCCAACCACACTGGCCCTAGCAACAGAGTTATTCACCATTTATTTGCCATTGCTTCCTTCCAACTTGCTTTGATCCTTTCCTGATGGTCACTTAGTTTGTATGCCAATGGCAGTAGTTTATCACTCTGGGCTAGGAGTGCCTCCTTTATTGATTGGGAGGCCTGATGTAAAATCACCCAATCCATCTTACTCTCTACTCCAAACTCCACCACCGTAATATCATCAGTAGTTATTTGTCTTAGCAGCGGGATATAGTGCAGTCGTTTCATCACATTCCGACTATTCAGGATTGGAGCGTTTGGACCAGAGACAATTCTCTCCAAAGAGACTTTTGAGGTTCTCTATGCTGGAGCTAATTTAGGTCTTGATTGATCTCTATTTTCTTGGAACGCTTTGCGTGCCCCTAACGTAGGGATTCAATCCTCCCTTTCCCTAAATCTCTTTGGCCAAACACCTCCAATGGTGCTTTGGCCCTTGCCAGTATTTTTTCTTTCATTGTCTTGAATGGAGATATCTTGTTCTTAATCAGCCTTTGGGTGTCTTCATCTCTAGATTCCAGGTTTAAACTATTCGGTTTTGGGGTAGCTTGAGCAATTTGCCTCTCAATTTCCACCCAATCTGACTGACTCAGATTCTTCCATTCTGCTTCTTCCTCCTCTCTGTCCATTACTTCAATTAGGTTGCTAAAACAGTTTTCAGAGAGATCATCATCTTCCACCAATACTTCAGTAGTTGTCTTTTCAAAGAATATGTGATTCAGGTCATCAATTGCCTGATCTGCTTGAGACAGCACCAGCTCGCTTCTTGGGTGCTTCAGTGAGGGCCTTGTATCTACAGAAGCAGGAGTGCTTACGTTTCTTAGGAAGGCCCTTGAACCATTAGATGTTCGCTTGCATGTGGTGGTAAAATGTTTTGATTTATTTTCTAAATTTATTAGCAATTTTCTTCTTCTTTCCTGGTTCTTTCTTGGGTATTCCAGGATTATTCACTAGTTTAAATATTGAAAACGTGTTTGCTACCTTTGATGCTGTTTGTGATTCAAGTTGTTTTGTTGTCAAAATGTCCACCACTTTATGATCTTCAGATGATTTTTTTGGCACAATAGAGGATGTTGATGGCATTTGTATTTTAGCATTTTTCACCGGCCAGGGCTGCACCAATTTCCATTGTGCTCTCATTCATTTGCAATTTTCCAAGATTGCTTCCATTAGTAAGGACTTAATCGTAGGTTCACGCCTCGCCTCATCACATAGGCGGTTTTGCCATTGCAGGGAGTTTGCTGCTTCTTTATTTAGCCTTTCATCAACCTTTAGGGCAAAACCTTCCAGTCCTGTCATTTTATTCTGGATTGCTGAAATTTGTTTGATCTGTACTTGCATAGAGTCATAGATAGACTCATACAATTCGGTAAAAGGGGCCAATGAAATATATAATGACACCATCACCATCTGTTGGAAATGACTCAACTCCTCTTTCCATTGGATACCTTCACATTTCCCAAGACTTCGATTATGCCATGATGAGCTGTGTGATTCTGCCAGCGAGAGATAAGATGGTGTAGATGAGCTACACTCAGACATCCTCTTGGTAAAACTCATAACCCCTGCATTTGATGGACACACAACGTGATTTACTTCTTTACATTGATCTTTGTCATCTATCAGGGCGTACTCAATCAGTCGCTCAGGAGGGACCTTTTGAGTATAACCCTCAGTTTGTTGGTAAACTGATTTCACCTCCAATACTGACTTTGAGCGAGTGCCAAGGTTCCCGTCTGATGATTTAATCAAGTCTGCACTTTCCATGCTCATGTCTGCATTTGTCATAGTCCGGTCCATTGCTGTTAGCTGCTCCTTAATACTCAATATGCTCAATCTCTTTTGGCGGGCTATTTTTTCAGTCAGCATAGTTAATTCCCTTGTTAGAAGGCGGCTAAGTCTGAATTTTTAAATTCCTTAGCAAGGATTGGGGTGACTAGCTCAGGACATGGGTTTAAGGGTTCCAGCCTCGGCTGGTCCATAGAGCTTTGATTTATGTGGACCAATTTACCATTCAAAGGCTTCATGGACCGGCGACTGATTTTTACCAACAGTGAGCTCTGGATGGCCCGCGTCCCCCTCACGGAACACCTTGAAGGGCTCGGCCTATCACCAGCTGATCTCTCTGGTGTCTTTTCAATCAATACTTGGATCTGGACGGGGTGAGTCTCTCTCATGGTGCTCGTTCGAGGGCTTGTCCAGTCACAAGCTGATTTCGCGAACTCGTTTTCGATCAAACAAGGGCTCTGAGAAGGCTATGCCTCCCTTGCGGGACCCATTGGGACGCTCGTCCCAACAAGAGATACTCTCTCTGGATAATTTTTACTCACAAGAGGGTTTTGAACAGGCCCTGACTCTCTCTCGGGATGCATTGAGGGGCTTCTCTGTGGTACACTTCCAACCCCTGTCAATTTATCCCTCGGGTTAGCACGGCATTCCATGTCATGCTCCTTTGGAACACAGCCTCTTACCTTGAGGCGTGTTCTCGTCCCAGGGGCGAGGGGTGTTCTTAGATGCAGCGCCATATTCCAAAGTGAGATATAGTTTTTCTAATCAATGCAGTCGCTTGCTCCAGCAGTGAACACCAGCAAAAAACACTTTCCACCAATTCGCTCTGCTTTGACCTAGCAATGGTTATTGGCCATGGTTCAACAGAGTAGAGCAGGACACCAGCAAACACCACTTACCCCCACTTTAAACTATGGGCAGGCCTGAGATAGCCTCCTCCTCCGTCAAACCTGACACCTCTAATGAGCTCTCCATATCTTTGGACACCAGTGTGGTTACATCAACACTAACCTGTGTCTCTGCTGCTGAGGTGTCCACCATGATAATGGTATCCAGGGGCTCCTCCTCAGCAGCGGTGCTCCACCAGGCACATGCTCTCAAAGGATGAGGATGTATCTGTGCATGCCTGGGATCTGTGTTGGCATCTGGAGGCCTTGGGCCCGACATGTAGCTCCACAGAACAAGTTGATCCCTCTCCTTCAGCTGCTGCCACTGTGAAAAAGGGAGGATACTACATGGGAATGAATCATTAGTGCCAATTTATGTGTACTCTGCACAATTGCATAAGTAGCATGCTGTCATCATAAGTCAACAAGCAACTGCCTTACACGCACAGGCCCACACTTGGAAATCTGAATGAATCCAATCTCACAAGTAAAAGAAAAATTACAACTTACAATTATGTGACATGCATATGTTAACATGGCACACTGGCGTATGCCCCTATACCCATAAAATGACTCATTTGACATTCCAATAGCAAAGAAGCAGTGACTCAAGTGTTTCCTGCAGGCAGGGTCATGGAAAGGGCACCTGGCCAAATGTGTCAGTGGCATCATAGCTACATCTACATCCAACCACATCTTGCTACGTGCATTCCTGACAGTCCTTTATGAAAGTATGCAACATATAGATGCACCTCTTTCTGATGATCAAGCAGCGATGCTGTCGGTCCTAACAAAAAAAATACTTTCATGATGATGTACTATGTATCCCCCCTCATTAAGTGGCCAGACTGTGCCAGATTGTGAACCAAATTATGAAATTCACTAAATAGACATGACAGGAAATTCCCACACATGTGCCAGTCCCTCCTGCTGACTGGATCATGAAATCCTCATTCCCCAATTGAAGAACCCGTGGAGGAGGTGTTTGATCTCACCACCAAAATCTCAATCTGTGTTGTGTCCATGGCCTTGCCGCCAGCATCTCACATTGCATGCACACAAGTATTCTCTGTCACCCAAAGCTGCCAGACTTGACATCTACACTTGCCCGCTTCACTGATGTGTGCTTCCAGTGTGTGCAGGAGACTGCATGCAAGTCACGATGTTTGCAACACAAATGCTGTGAAAAACATTGACTTGCTCAAAACATGTAAACTCGTCACAGACATTCTAAATCAGTGGTACTGTTCACGCTGTGAGCACTTACCAGCAGCTTGGATACCGACCTGCAGGTCAAGGACCTGGACATGAAATGCCGGGTTGATCCTCTCCAGGATCCGGTGGTGAAGATGTGCCACTCTACGGCACCCTGCAGAGTTCTCCTCCATGGAAGACCCTGCCTCAATGGCCGCCCTCGCCTTCATCTGGCTCTGGATTCTCAGGTCGCCACAGCGCTTCTTGGTGTTGTCTATGGTATGGATTGCCAGCCCTTCCATGTTGATGGCAGCTATGATGTCTTGCCAGATCCTTTGACGTCCACAGGCCTCAAGCTGTTCCTAAATATTGAAGAGGGAATTAGAATGCCAACTTAGACAACAGAGAAGTTGACAGCCCTTAGCTTCACCATCCTGGTGGTGCTGGAAGATATAGCAGACATGGCGCTCCTAGTTGGTGGGAAGAACCTGGGCCCTGACTGTACCTGAACTTTAGAGCTGTGATGGTTTTTAGGAGGTGTCCAAGTCCGTGTAAGGCAGATGAGGTTGTCACTGATCCTGCCAGGGAATCCATAGAAGATCAGGGTATAATGGAAAATCAGGCACTCCAAGGCAGTTCAAGTGGTCAGCAAACAGTGACACATTACAAGGCAGCAGGAGCTGTTCATTTAAGGAGGCAAAATATGTCAGGAGGAGGCAGAAGTGGCAGACGGCAGGAGGAAAAAGCAAGGAACAGGTGTCTCCACTAGATTCACGAGGCAGCAGTGACAAAATCTGATGAATAGCCCTATGCGTGAAAGTCCTGTGCCAGACACAACAAGCGTGCATACACTGTGTCAAGCTGGCATTTTACTAGTGTGCACGGATGCAGAGATATTATGGGGTATTCAGTGAAAATGTGGCTTACTTTGCTCTCAGATGTACATTTGCCCATTGCTATTGGACCATGAGTGAGAGCAAATCATGTAGAGGACAGGGACGAGGCCAGACGAAGGAGGCACCTGCATAAGCTGGTGTTAAGGCTACAGGTGCCCCAGCACCACCAAGGCCCACTAGGGCTAAGAGGGGCCAGCCTGCAGAGTAGGTGCAGGCATCACCTCACGAACTGCAACAGCTTAATAAGAAGTGGCCACACACAAAGAAACACTTCACCAAGGAGGAGTTACAAATCCACATGGATGACGTTGACGAACACCAGGTCGACCTGTACCCTTTGTCAGGCAGTACCCTTCCTGTTACCCAGCGACAGAGGCTGTGGAAGTGCGTTACAGATGTGATAAATGCCTATCGGTGGAGTGATGCACTGCAGAAGAGGTCCACAAAAGAATGAGTGATCCACTAGGTGTACCAAGGAGAGGTTCTGCAGCAGTGTGGGCTCTGCCCAGTCTACTGGTGGTGAATGACCACATGTTGAAGAGCTGAATCAATTTGAAGAGGTCACCAGTGGCCTCATGACAAGTGCGTAGGTTGTTGGCGTGGGAGACATGGACCCCTATGCTGCCACATCAGGTGAGAGCCATGTGTGCATGAATCATCTGATTTCTTCACCACATGATATGCAATCAAATGTTGCAGTACTGTTGGATACGGTATCCTTCTCTACCATCCATGATTGCTACAGTAATGCATCACTTGCATTACATGCTGTGCAACATAGAAGGTGGATGCTTGGTCTAGGTTTCTGGTTGACATTGATCTGATATGTCCATATTCCTTTGAATATAAATATGCATGTTCAGCTGGGTAGGCCTCTGAATATTGTTGTCTGACTTTGTGCAGGTGAGGATGCAGCAGATGAGGAGGAGGATGAGGCACAACCATCCACCAGTGCAGCCTGGGATTCTGAGTCTGGTAAGAATCCTCACCTGTTGCAGGCCATCATCAGCAGGCCTGCTGACTCGTCTTCTGATGATGCTGCTGAATCTGATGTGGATGGCATACTGATGGACATGGTGGAGGTGCCAGCACTGAGTACTCTGGATCCTAAGGAGCTCCTTCATTTCCTTGAGGCTGCTGAGTCTGAGGAGGAGAGCCAGGAGACCATGGCCATGGGGAGTCCTACACCATTGGAGGCTTCTCTGTCTGCCACATTGCCTTCTCCCATCATGGAAGCAGCAGTGAAGTCTGATGACAGTGGGAGGGTTGCAGACAGTCAGCCAATGACAATGTTCTCACTGCAACAGGGCCAGCCTTTGGCATCCTGTCAACCTGGCCTGTTAGGCCACACACACACATGGGAGTGGGAGGAGGATTTGCTGCATGCAGCTGCCCAAGGGAGCAAGGTCCTGCAAGAGATGGAATGGGACATCCATCGTCTGGTGGAAAATGTCATCTCCTCCAATGCTACACACACTGCCAAAATATGTATTACGGAAGGAGATGAGAGAGGACATTCAACACCTGAGGCAGGGGATTTGCAAGGAGGGCTCTGCCTTGAAGCTATCCCTGCATGATGAGTTGTTGGCCTCAGGGGATGGCCAGAGGCAAGAGATGTACTCCTTGGGGCAAGTACTGCGTGAAATGATGTTGACCCCAGGGGAAATATGCAGTTAAGACAAAGATTCCTTGAGACAATCTCTGCATGACAAGATGTTGGCATCAAGGAACATTCACTGTCAAGACATGACTGGCTTGAGGGAAAATCTCAACATGCAGTTGGAGACGTCCAAAATCAGCATGCATGCTCACCCATTGGCCACTTGTGATAATCATCATCAGGACCTTGTCTATTGTCACCAGCACCCCTTCTTCATTCACACTGGTGTCCATAAACCATAGACGGAGTGCAGCTTTTACTATTTTTGTTTTGTTCCCATCCAAGATGGACTGTATTTCTTTTCATCCTGACCGAGCCATAGTTCTCTAGAGGACAGTGTGGCTTAACTGCCTATACAACTGTGCACATGATTGATCTGGGGAACTCTACATGTGGACATACTCAGTGAAGCCAACTGATGTGGTCATCTGGACTGCAACACATACAGGTGAACATTCCATTGAAAAATGATGTGTATGATATATGCAGTCTGTCAGACGGACCCCTTTAGCTAGGGCTAACAAATGACCAATGTCAATTCAGATCCTGCAGCTTATTCAGCGCCCACACTCCTGTGAAGACACATCCAGCTTTCTATGTCCATCCAAGTCCCTATTCCCTCTGCTCGACACTGACCCTCCTAGTACCAATGGGGAGGCCTTGTGTTAGTTGGAGGTGGTGAGGGATTCACAGCAAAACAGCAGTTGAACCAGGTAAGGTTGTGAACTGTCTTGCATTCGCATGGCTGTTGATCTATGCATCACAATAGTTGCATGATGTGGTACACATAGGGCAGAGCAGGGCGGACTCAATATTGTGATATATGGGTGATGGTCACTGTCACTAAAGATGTGCGTTCTCCTACATCAGTGACTGTGGGCATTTATCACCTCATTATGTGTTATGTGTTATTGGTTATGCCTTCATGACATGCTGCTTGGAGTCATTCTCCACAGCATGTTCATATGCACATGTATCTGGTGAGAGGTGATGTAGTGGCTTTTTCTTTGTGCAGCATTACATTTAAATTACTGCCATGTCAGCCTACATGCCATCTTCTGACATATGTCACATCAAGTAGCCAATTGTGTTTTCATGAGCATGCAACACACCTGATTCTCACAATCCACGTAAGAGGATGTTCTCAATGACAAGTATGCATTTAGATAATGTATGTAGTATGCTGTGGATTTCTGGTGAGGTGCAGATGTCGGAGGTCAAAGTAATTTTCTCATTTGTCATGTGTGGTGTTGCTGCTGTGTTCTCATTAATGTGATAGTGAGGGATGTGTAAACTTTCATTAGATTGATACATTTGTGTATTTCATGAGGGGCTACATTGTTTTCTGGGAGATATGGAGAACATCTTCATGATAGGGAAAAGCACATGTTGAGGGTATCAGAAACATGCATGAGGAGGGAGGTGGCATGGGAGGTGACCAGTGCATGGCAAAGAAGGGGTGCATTACCAACTAGGAGAGGTAACAGGGGGATGCAGGTCACATTGTGTCAGGCCGGTTTGTGAGTGGAAGGTGTGTAAAGGCAGGTGTCATGCAATGTCTTCACCTTGTAGAGGAGGGTCAAATGCTCTTTTAGGAACTGTGACAGTGAGTGTAGAGACTACTGTAGGGGGGGCGTAAATGTACATCAATGTACTCTGCAAATGAGAGGACATCAACATTACAACCATAACCCTGCACTGTAACCCATTGCAAGCCTTCCCAACCCTCAATTCCTGCAGCATCTTCTACAATGCTGTCAGCCTGAAGTCAATAACATGTTTCAATCACAAAATCATCATCTCTTTAGGCCCATAACACATCTGAAATGAGGACAAGTGTAGACTACTTCTATGATGGTACATTAATGTGAGATCCAGAAGAGAGACCTTCTCAGACTATGCACAACTAAACAATAGCACGAAGACGGAAGTAGTTTATCTCAGGGTGGATAGCTCACAAGTTAAGCGCTCAGCTTGCACGTGGGGCAAGCTTGCACTTCACAAGTTTCAATACCTTTACAAGGCCGAATCATACTTCCAAGGTCAATACATTGACTATGATTAATTTCGATAATGATAACACCTGTTTCACAGTGCTTAGAAGCAGGGGGAATCCAGTATGGACCACTATTTAAGAACACACATTATTATTATTGATGTTTGCTATTTATTTAAAGAGGATATATTAACAGCAGAGACATTTCGATATATTTTATTTAGAATTAGTTCAAGTATAATTTAATAGTTTTAAATGTTTAGTATTTAAATAGATATTGCTAGTTCATAAACCTCATAGTTCAGTAAAGTGACTGCAGGGCTTTTATTTGCACGTTGTCCTGTAGTCATTTTTTGTTTTGTTTGTGAAATAGTGATGCAGAGGAAACACTCAAAACATGATGTGGTGAGAATTCTCTTGCAAGGCAAACAGAAGATGGAGAATTCACAACCGGGACGAGCCATTGATCAATCTGGTGACTGGAACAGCTGGCGAGAATATACATTATCTGCCCGACGTTCCAGCCTCTCCCTGTTGCCTCCTCAACCCCACAAACCCCCACTAAACCTATTTCCATAACTCAGGTAAGACTCTGGTAAATCTGTAAGCCAACCCCCAATAAACTGTTCATGCACCCTGTTACACTGCGTACACGCACGCCAAAGTTAGTTCCATACCCCGTCTGCATGCATACACCCCTAAATTCAACATGCGACCTTACCACGCAAAGGTGATTCCTATGTGCATGTGTCTGTACGTCTGCCTTTGTGTGGCGGATAGATTGAGGGCTTGTGTGGGCCATTTCCCGACGAGAACTTGCGTGGTCAGATACATGAATACGCTTAGTTCCGTGCATTTGTGGGAGTTCATGGGACTGCCTGCGGCCCTTCCCTCATAACACCCATATTTTCCCACGTTATTCCCCATTTTGCGTGTTCCCCCTAATTGAGCCTCTTTGCAGGCCACAAGCACGCTCTGCGAGGTGTCTCACACAAGACGATTCACTGCATGCAGAGAAATGCTGAACCTGTGCAAAGTCCCTGCCAAATACAAAAAAGTCCTGCACAGTCGATTCCATGAATCAACAACTTGGATTTTGCATGCAGTTTGGCGTGCAATGTCCCTATTCATCATGCAGGAAATTCCAGGAAATGGGTCCAGCGTGTTTTGAGCAAACTTACTATGATGTAGATCTTAAAGTGGAAGATCCTGATTAAATATAGCAACCGTGCAGAACAGTGTTGATCCCACACAGCAGGAAACTTGTGCCAGTGAAGACAAAAAAATTTGGAAGGCACAAGGAACCGCACACGCACCACATATGTGTTCAGAAAAGAGGAGAGAGCACTGCTGCAGTTCTACTGAGACAATGGGTCTAATCCAAAATATGCCTGTGCGGAAATAACATGCCTGTAATTCCATTTACCAGCACATTCCGCCCCAGCATAGTCCCAAGTTTGCTGGTGGGGTGGTCGGAATTACCTTTAGCTCAGAGCTGGCATTAATTCCGGCACCACACCAGCAAAAATTGATGGTATTACTAGCACCGGTATTACCAGTGCTTGTAATACCGCCAACTCCACCCATGGAGTCCTAAGGGAGTAACTGTCCTTACTGACACACAGAATCTTGCGCTAATTCCCCCAGATCGAGTGACGGTAACAGTAATTCAGTTTGGTGGTATCCTGTTGGATTTTTCCATCTGGCGAGCTGCAGGTGAGTGCTGCCTGTGTGGCCGTACTGGGCCTTGATTGGCCTTTTCTTTATTTGTTGGAGCCCCCCAGCCCCCGGCGTCCTTCCTTGCCTCCACGCTGCCCGTGTGTTGCTTCGTGTCCCTTCCCCTCCCTTCTCCCGCAGCCCAAGTCCTCCCTCCTCCCCTGATTGGTCCTCCTTCGCTCTGTGCTGTGGATGCCTACTCCCGGCACCACCATCTGCAGGCCATTTCCATCTGGTGATCTGCAGGTGAGTGCTGACTGTGTGGCCGTACTGGGCCTTGATTATCCTTTTTTTTATTTGTTGAAGCCCCCCAGACCCCAGCGTCCTTCCTTGCCTCCACACTGCCCGTGTGTTGTTCATGTCCCTTCCGCTCCCTGCTCCCGCCTCCCAAGACTGCCCTTCTCCCCAGATTGGTCCTCCTTCCCTCTGTGCTGTGGATAATCTGCAGGCCATTTCCATCTGGAGAGCTGCAGGTGAGTGCTGCCTGTGTGGCTGTACTGGGCCTTTATTAGACTTTTTATTTGTTGGAGCCCCCCAGGCCCCAGCGTCCTCCCTTGCCTCGACGCTGCCCGTGTGTTGCTTCATTTCCCTTCCCCTCCCTGCTCCCGCCTCCCAAGCCTGCCCTTCTCCCCTGATTGGTCCTCCTTCCCTCTGTGCTGTGGAAGCCTACTCCCGGCACCACCATCTGCAGGCTATTTCCATCTGGCGAGCTGCAGGTGAGTGCTCCCTCTGTGGCTGTACAGGGCCTTTATTAGCCTTTTTATTTGCTGGAGGCCCCAGGCCGCGGCATCCTTCCTTGCCTCCACGCTGCCCGTGTGTTGCTTCATGTCCCTTCTCCTCCCTGCGACCCGCCTCCCAAGCCTGCCCTCCTCCCCTGATTGGTCCTCCTTCCCTCTGTGCTGTGGATGCCTACTCCCGGCACCACTTTCTGCAGGCCATTTCCATCTGGCGAGCTGCAGGTGAGTGCTGCCTGTGTGGCCGTACTGGGCCTTGATTAGCCTTTTTTATTTGTTGGAGCCCCCCTAGGCCCCGTTGTCCTTCCTTGTCTCCACGCTGCCCGTGTGTTGCTTTGTGTCCCTTCCCCTCCCTGCTCCCACCTCCCAAGCCCACCCTCCTCCCCTGATTGGTCCTCCTTCCCTCTGTGCTGTGGATGCCTACTCCCGGCACCACCAGCCCGCCCTCCTCCCCTGATTGGTCCTCCTTCCCTCTGTGCTGTGGATGCCTATTCCCGGCACCACCTTCTGCAGGCCATTTCCATCTGGCGAGCTGCAGGTGAGTGCTGCCTGTGTGGCCGTACTGGGACTTGATTAGCCTTTTTTTATTTGTTGGAGCCCCCCAAGCCCCGGCATCCTTCCTTGCCTCCACGCTGCCCGTATGTTGCTTTGTGTCCCTTCCCCTCTCTGCTCCCGCCTCCCAAGCCCGCCCTCCTCCCCTGATTGGTCCTCCTTCCCTCTGTGCTGTGGATGCCTACTCCCAGCACCATCATCTGCAGGCTATTTCCATCTGGCGAGCTGCAGGTGAGTGCTCCCTCTGTGGCTGTACAGGGCCTTTATTAGCCTTTTTATTTGCTGGAGGCCCCAGGCCGCGGCATCCTTCCTTGCCTCCACGCTGCCCGTGTGTTGCTTCATTTCCCTTCTCCTCCCTGCGACCCGCCTCCCAAGCCTGCCCTCCTCCCCTGATTGGTCCTCCTTCCCTCTGTGCTGTGGATGCCTACTCCCGGCACCACTTTCTGCAGGCCATTTCCATCTGGCGAGCTGCAGGTGAGTGCTGCCTGTGTGGCCGTACTGGGCCTTGATTAGCCTTTTTTATTTGTTGGAGCCCCCCTAGGCCCCGTTGTCCTTCCTTGTCTCCACGCTGCCTGTGTGTTGCTTTGTGTCCCTTCCCCTCCCTCCTCCCACCTCCCAAGCCCACCCTCCTCCCCTGATTGGTCCTCCTTCCCTCTGTGCTGTGGATGCCTACTCCCGGCACCACCAGCCCGCCCTCCTCCCCTGATTGGTCCTCCTTCCCTCTGTGCTGTGGATGCCTATTCCCGGCACCACCTTCTGCAGGCCATTTCCATCTGGCGAGCTGCAGGTGAGTGCTGCCTGTGTGGCCGTACTGGGACTTGATTAGCCTTTTTTTATTTGTTGGAGCCCCCCAAGCCCCGGCATCCTTCCTTGCCTCCACGCTGCCCGTATGTTGCTTTGTGTCCCTTCCCCTCCCTGCTCCCGCCTCCCAAGCCCGCCCTCCTCCCCTGATTGGTCCTCCTTCCCTCTGTGCTGTGGATGCCTACTCCCAGCACCATCATCTGCAGGCCATTTCCATCTGGCGAGCTGCAGGTGAGTGCTGCCTGTGTGGCTGTACTGGGCCTCTATTAGCCTTTTATTTGTTGGAGCCCCCTTGGCCCCGGCGTCCTTCCTTGCCTCCATGCTGCCCGTGTATTGCCCTCACCCCCCGCTCATTCATTTAGGCTATTCTATAGAAAATTCCAGGCCACACCCAACCCTCTGATTGGTAGACTCACCTGGTCTTAACTGACCTCCCAGGACAGCCCTCTGATTGGCATCCTCTTTGGCTAAGGGCCCTGAGGCAAAGGGCGGCTCCAACAGAGGCAACTCCAGAAATTGTCAGCAGGTGTCCACAGGGGAAGCCAATGACGCCACCAGTCAACAGACACCAATAAAACTGTAAGTGTGGCATGGGTGGGGTGTAGAGCAATTACTCTACTCCCGAAAGCCCCCGCCACTCTACCTTACCCTTCCAGAATGTAGACTGCCATAAACTTACCCCAGGCATACTTAGAGAGATTTGTGACCACCACCATAAATCTATTATGACTGGACTGTAAATGTTGCCATGCATTACATATTAATATAATTGCCTATGCTAACTAATGCCACACCTGGACAGAACTGTGAAGATTGGCCTGTGTCGCATCTAGGCTGAATGGTAGACGTTAACTTGGATGGAATTCTTAACCTTGGCTTGTGTCGCAACTGGATGGAATTGTGAATGTTAGCATGTGCCACACATAGAGATGGAATTCTTAACTTAGCTTGCATCGCATCTAGATAGGATTGTGAATGTTAGCATGTGCCACACACTTAAATGGAATTCTTAATCTTAGCTTGCGTTGCATCTAGATAGGAAAGTTAAATGTTAGCGTGTGCCACACACTTAGATGGAATTCTTAACCTTAGCCTGAGTCCCATCTACATGGAATTGTGAAATGTTAGCACATACCACATACTTGGATGGAATTCTTGACCTTGGCCTGCGTCACATCTAGATGGAGTTGTGAATGTTGGCATGTGCCACACACTTGGATGGAATTCTTAACCTTAGCTTGCGTTGCATCTAAATAGAAATGTGAAAGTTAGCACGCACCACACTTAAATGAAACTGGGAATGTCACCAAGTGCCACACTTTGATGTAATCGTGATCGCTGGCCTCCCTCACATCTGGATAGAATATTGAAGATTAGCAAGTATCACACTCGGATGGAATAGCGAACGATAGCAAGCATCACACCTAGACATAATTGCAAATGCCAATTAACCAATCCACTAACAATCTCACCCCTCTGCATACGCCTCTCAAACTCTAACCAAAGATAACCACAAGGCTACCACACAACAATCTGCAAACACTTCACTACACTGCAACACCAAATCAAACCACACATAGACTCGCACAACAGCACACAGCGACTACAACAGTAAAACACCCCAAGCCCAGACAACGGACCCACCGGCTGAGGCTGCCAACAGCACATCACTGCTCCCTTGCACTTTTCCAGCCTTTTCCCACTAACTCATCCGCCCCCTTCCCTTTTTCGGAACCGCCAGAGCGCCAGGGGACCACTGCGGTGGTGAAAATGCACGGTACAAATATCCTTTAACATTAACATTAACATTAACATACCACCAAACTTATAATGAGGCACAATATATTTAAACACACGTATAGTTCCTCAGAAAGTAATTTATAGTTTGGGAAAAGGATAAAGGCACACATTACTTCCAGAAAATTCTAAAAGGAAAGCCATGTAAAAGCAAGTCTCAATTGTAACGAATTCAATGAAGAGAAAGATATATAGGACCTCATTACGAGCATGGAGGTAACGAAAAAAGGAAGGCGGAATGGTAATACCGGGTTCGAGTAGCGGTCCGGGCCATTATGAGCCTTCAAACCCAGCATTGCGGCCACCGCCTGTACCGTGCCCCTACTTACCGGGATGCCGCTAACAGTAGGACATCACAAGTAAGGCGGGCATGCACCTACCGTAATCCCTAAGGCGGTAAATAGAGACTGGACGATGGCGCTATTACAGGCATCGCGGATCACCCGTAAATAGCAACTTGCTGTGTACCCAACTGCCACAGGTGCACACAATCTCCACAGGTGGAGGCAATGGAGCCTGTCCCAGCACAAAAGGAGCAAACCCACACACCACACCCTTTCCAACACCAAAAGGATCCCACTTGCTTTTTCAATCCTTGTGCTGGAGGACATGCCTGTACTGCTACACCAGCAACAACAACTACAACTACAACAGCAACAACAGGCAGCACAGAGGAGACGCAGGAGGAGAAGGAGGGTGAGACAGGCCCAGCAAGTCCCACCAGTGCAGCCAGTGGTACCACGTAGGCAGTCACCAATCCCAGGCATCAGAGCCAGTCCATTTAACCGGACCCCTGTGCAGATCCACATCCTGTACCGGTTGGACTAGGACACCATCACCACCATAGTGGATATGATACACGATGACATTGTCAGTCTGATAGAAATCTGCACTCCCATCCCCCCTCTTCTGAAGGTAGTGTCTGTGCTTCACTTCCTGGCCACAGGCACCTACCAGCACACAGTGGGTCAGCTGCATGGAATATCACAACCACTCCTTTAACGCATGCTGACCCAAGTGCTGGATGCCCTCCTGAAGCATGCAGGCTACCACATATCCCTACCATGGACTGGCCAGGAGCTTGCTGACCCTAAGTCAGCTTCCATGCACTGGAAGGCATGTCCAATTGCATTGGTGCCCTCGACTGCACCCATGTAGAATTGGTGGTCCCTCATGCCATTGAGGTGGTGTACCGCAATCGTAAGCAATACCACTCCATCAATGTGCAGATGGTATGTGACTCCAGCAAGATCATCACACATTGTTGTGCCTGATATCCTGGATCCACACATAATGCCATGGTCCTGCGGAACTCCATGCTACCCCGCTACATGGAGTGACATGCTGGACGACGTGCCTGGCTGCTTGGTAAGTTGCCTGACAGGCCCATGGCAGTGCAGTAGGGGGATGAAACCGAGGGGGGGACGCATACTCAACCTGGGAGAGATTTGGGGGGCATACTCCACCTGGGTGAGATGGGGGGACACATACTCCACCTGGGTGAGATTGGGGGTGGGGACGCATACTCCACCTGGGTGAGATTGGGTTGTGAGTGGACAATGCACATACAGCGAAACACTGCAGCCCTCAACATCCCAACCTGAACATGACACATCAATGCTATACATAAGACCAATGCTGCACAGCATTGACAATATGCCAGAGGTAGAAGCTGGCCACCATGGAAATGTCAAGCGATGGATGACAGAACATGATCACACCTTTGGCAATGCTGCTATTGGGAATACATACAGAGTACCACACATCACCAAAATGGGTGTTTAATACTTGTTCGGCATCCACAGTACATCTGCATCAGCATGCAAGTGAACGCTCTGCATCATCTGGACAACGCAATCCACACCAGCAGAACATATTACCGTACACATTGCGTCAAATGAACCTGTGTGCATGAATCCAGGGACATGTGCATGTGAACAACGAATAGCTGCAGCCATGGTAGTGATTACTAAGGTGTCAAGTCTGATATCGACTAACACATACCTCATTGTGCCCCCATGCAGGTGATGGTGGCTATCCCTTGAAGCCGTGGCTACTTATCCCTGTACGGAACCCACAGAACAGGCATGAAGAGGAGTACAATCGGGTTCATACCCGTACCCGTGTTGTGATCGAGCAGACCTTTGGCCTGTTGAAGGCACGGTTCCGCTGTCTCAGCAGGTCTGGTGGATCACTCCTTTACGGGCCAGAGAAGGTGGCAAAGATCACCATGGTCTGTACCATGCTGCACAACATGTGCATCCGGAGAAACGTACCAATGCCACCTGACATTGTCCTGCATGCAGAGGGTGAGGAGGATGATGATGATGGAGGAGGAGCAGCACCCCTGCCAGTTCGAGATGCACAGGATGGCCGTGCTGTGCGCCAATCACTGATTGACGATTTCTTCTGAACCACAGGGATGCTGATGGGTCTGTGTTAGTACTACACTGGGCACTGGGATTGTGTGGACATGGATACAGGGTGTGTGGGGAGTGGGGCACTGTGCGCTGTCATTAATTGAATAAACACACACAAAATGAACAATGTCCGGTCATGATATGATTTTTAACACAACGGGTGTATTGGAAAATTAACAATATAGTGCTAGAACCCTCCACCTCACACACACCCTGCCCCCACCCCCCAAAACCCCCAACATCCCATACCCCTCCAACACCCCATACCCTCCCAATACCCCATACCCCCAACACCCCGTACCCCCCAACACCACCTCCCCCCACACCTATTGTCATCCCACACACGATGTGCCATTCGTGAGATTTGCAAGGTGGCAGTTAGCACTTGCAGTGTGGTCCTGCTACTTCCGGCCTCTCTTTGGGTCTGGGGGCAGCATGTCAGTTTGGTGTGTACTGCGCCTGGTCATGCGCACAGGACTTGAGGGAGTCGAGCTTGCAGGTGTGGTGGATGGGGTGGAGGTTGATGGGTGTGGGACCGCCAGCAAAGTTGGTTGCTGCTGCATATTCTCTATGATCCTGACAAGGACCTGTATAAGAGCAGCTAAGCTGTCTCTGATCACTATGGTGTTGCCATTCATGGCAGGGATGGAAGCCGCATTTGCCTCAGGAATTTCACGGTGGGTCAGTTCCTCCGCCACATACTGGTGGACCAGCTCAATCAGACTGTCCTGCCGGGCCTCAACCCTTGTGAGGCGGGCCTCCGCCCTCGTGAGGAGGGTCTCCATGTCTGTGGGGGCTATGGAGGTGGAAGGTGCAGTGGCAGGGTGGCCCAATGCTGGACTGCCCTCTGATGTGATGGACAGATGTGGACTGCCCAGTAAAATGGCATATTCTAGCATGGGGCATACTGGTGTGCCCTGGGTAGAGTGCAGGGGGTGGGCTGGGGACTGGGTGTATGCGGACATACTACATGGATGCTGTTGTCCATGTCGGTGAATTCCTCAGCATGGCCCTCCACGTCGCTGAGCAGGGAAATGGCTGCTACCTCCCCAATGGAACTGGTGGCAGCAGACTGCGTGCCAGCGCCCTCTGCCTCTGTAAGTGTTGCCGACTCTGTAGTGGCAGCGTCCTCGGCTGGTGTAGTGTACTCCTCTGCTGGCCTGGGCTGTACTGCTGCATGGGATTCACTCTGGGCGTTGGTGCTGCCCTGGAGGTGGAAGGTGCAGTGCCTTCTTGTCTGGGCCTGGATCCCTTAGAGGATGTCGAGGCCCTTAGGGCAGGGTCCTGGCCTTCACTTTCTGCGTCTGTGCCTGTGGGGGAACAAGAGATGCAGGGCATCAGTGATGCTGTTTTATACAAGATGCATGATTTGGTGTTGTTCAGTATTTCATATTTCATGCATTGCATTCTTGTAGGTCTGACACACAGGGTACTTTCAATGGGGGTGCATATTGGCGCACGCTGTAGGCTCTCCATTCTGTACTGATGTGTACTAGGTGGCATGCCGTTGCATTGCGGTTTGCGTGATCTGTGACATGTGATTGATCCCTGTGTGTTGGGTGTCTGTTGGTAATGGGGTTGGCACGCAGCATGCATTTCAATGTGCCAGGTTTTGGGCCACCATCTGGACATGGATCTGTATATGTGTGTATGATGGCCCATGCATTGGCTTGGTTAACTTTCACATCTGTCGTGCTACATCAGGCTTTGGTTCTCTGGGGTTTGTGGGGACACTCACCTCCATCTCCCGATGACGGCACACCTGTCTCCATTTCTCCAATCCCCTTGATGGATTCCATGTTGATCATGCTGCTGCACTTCTCCTCTGATCGCATCAATTTGGTGGGTGAGTGGTCCCCGCCGCCTGTAGCCATGGCCTCCCTATGGTTTGCGGATAGAATGTTTTGCACCTGGAGACGTAGATCGCCCCACTGTTTTTTGCAGTCTTTCACTGTGCGGGGGTGGTGCCAACCGCTGTCATCTTCCATGCCACCTCCTCCCATATTTGTTTTTTTCCGCAGTTGGGCTTTGTACTTCAAGTTATTGGCAAACACCTCATCCGCATGGGCTGCCAGCGTATCCGCCAGCATGTTGAGTTCCTCGTCGGAGAAGCGCTTTTTGCGCAAGCGAGGGTTGACTTTGAGTTGCCTTTGACATGATGGGTTGTTTGGGCCTGCTCTCCACTCTGTAACACTGCTGTGTTAAGAGGATTGCAAGGATTGTGTTTTTTAAGATGGCTGCCGGCGCATTTCCCATTCCGGAGCGATGACGTTACTTCCTGGTCCGGTATTACGAACCTGGTATTTGCATGATGGTATTGCCAGGTCCGTTATTAAGGGGTTGCTCCTTTACGGAGGCAGTATAGGCGGGTCCTGTGATGGCGCTATTGGGGGGTTGGGGGGCCTTTAGCAGCATTGCGGTGCCGCCATTACCGGCATGGGGGTTTGCGCGTGCCCGCGCTCTCGTAATCAGCCGCTATTAGTGGCATCGAGGGTGCACGGACGCGCTAATACCACCATGCCGGTAATGTGTGTTTTTTCCGCGATTCTCGTAATGAGGCCCCTAGGCATATTTGTTGTTTAGTTTACAAGGATAGTTAAGGTAATATTATGGTAACTTGGTGGTTAACTAGTTATTTGGTATTAAAGCATACTTCTTAGATCAATTAATGGTTGTGCAATGATAAAAGGCCCTTTTGGCCCTAGAGATGGCCTTAAAGGCCACATGGGGATTTACTGGGAGCCAATGCAGAGAACATAACACCAGGGACATGCATTATCATGTCAACAATTCAAACAACATGCAGGAGTGTCATCAGATGGTCTCCCATGCCCATGTAAGTTCAATTAGCATACTCTAAGTGGGACAGGAGCAATAAGACATTAGAATGGACATTACAATGAAAGATTAGGAGAAGAAATATCATTTTCAGCATCCTCAATTGAAAGAAGAATGTTTACACAGCTGTTGCTACTTGGAGATTCTTTAGAGTATACCATCAACTATAACTCGTAGATTAGTAGTCCACCGTTCCAAAGGGGTACCAGCACATAGATTGTCCGTTTTTCTTGGGTTTAATTTAAGGGAATGCCATCCTGTTCATGTATTTCTGCCATGCAGGTAGAAAAATTGTGAATGGGGTTCTTTTTGTTCTGAAACCATTTTAAATACTAAGTGCATTTTATACACATGGAGCCCCAAGCTATGAATGATGGCCACCACAGTTTCAAGATATATACTAAAAAGCAAAGACTACTATCAAGTCGCAAGTATCTTCAAAGGTCTGCATCGGTTGAGTGACTTCTTTCCTTAATAGTTTTTCAGGAAATGGAAGATTGGAAATAGGTCTATAATTAGAATAATGTTCCATTTCTGTGAATGGTTTCTTAAGAAGCAGTATAACATCAGTTATCTGAAAAACAGAGGGAATAGAACTAGAACTCAGGAAGGAACAAGTTCAACGTTTCTCTGAGGTGATACGCTACTGGCTCTAAAGCCAGTCATTCTTTAAGTGGTCTTGTGGGCGGCAATCACCTGGCGAGTCCGCAGATTTACAATATTTCACAAAGCTCAGGAAATGTTGCTTGCTAATTGGAGTAAATCAGGATAATCTATGCAGTATGCACGTTTCTGGCTCAAATTAGAGGGGTTAACATTGGGGCAAGTCATTGAGGGAGGTTTTGGCTCAGCCTTCTCTATTTTATTTTTATTCAATTGAACGTTTTAAAAAGGTCGGCACGTAAGATTTTCAATGGTATTATGTCACTGTCGGAAACTGTGGGGTTGTGTATTTCTCTTATTATCAGATTAAAATAGGTTTGCTTTTCTTCTGAAAATGTTGTTTCTTGCCATTCCCAATGTCTTTTTTTATGACCTCTGATACATTGGTTGAGTCGGTTTAGCTTCTAGGGTGATATTGTTTTTGCCATGTCTGCTCTAAACATTTTGTTTCATTTGATATGATATGTTAGTTTATTTTCATAGCGCCTATACACAATGTGTTTCAAAGCGCTTCAAGGCAAGGGAGGGAACAAGGGAAAATACAATGACATACTTATATGGTCATGAACAACAAGAATGTGAAATTAACTATCGTACTCAGCCTGGCAAAAATTCAGATAGTGCAAGAGCTAAAACACAGATAAGGAAGGGAGGGTGTGGGAGGGAAATTGAAACAGACAGGCAGCTACCGTACTAGCCCTGATGACATTTCTGTTAGAGCCGGAGAATACAAGAGGTGAGGGAGAGGGGGAGAGAAAGGGGTGAGAGGAACAAAACAAGCGACTATCATACTAGACCTGATGACATTTCAGATAGTGCTAGAGGGTGGGCAGTTAAGGGAAGGGGGAGGAGACAGACAATTGTTCTTATTATACTAGGTCCAGGGACAATTATGATAGAGTAAATGCATAGAAAAAGGTAAGGGAGGGATTTCTTGAAATTCAGCTATAAGACATTTTGCGTGAGGTTGTTTTTTCCCAATTTTCCTTAAAACAAAAGCAATTTGTTTACCCCAAGCTAAATTCATCCATTTGGTTAACAATTAAAATGTATCTTTCACAGCAATCACTCAATCATGATCATTCTGGTTCAAAAATTCCTATAAGACTACCCCAAGATCATAAACAAATCCTTTCAAGAAGAAGCAGTTTCCCTAGCTGCTAAAACATGCAACCATTATCGCACTCTTAAATTACCTGTCTCACCTATAGACCTACCCAAGAGCTACTCCCCATTTCTAACACTTCCTACTTGGGAAAAGTTATGAAAAAATGTGTAATAAAATAACCTCCAACCCTACCACAAATGACATTTCCTTGTCAATGCTAAGATGACTTAAGGGCCAGAGTCGACACTGTTCGGCTTTAGGGTATTAATTTTGGTGCAATTCAGCCATCCTATTCCTCCTCTGTCAGGAGCTTTCGACACTATTGATCACCTCATCATCATCAATTGCCTCCATTCCTGGTTTAATATTTCGGGACATTCATCAGATTGAATCAGTTCCTTCCTGGACCAATGATCACATCAGTTCACACTGGGAATGTTAATCTCATCCCCACATAACATTGACTGGAGGGTGCCTTAGGGCACATCGCTGGCCCCACTTTCTATCACAAAATGGAGACACCCTATTGACAACCTCACTCTAAGTTTTCATATGATACTCATCTTGTCATAGGCCATCCCCGTTTAAATAGCCATCCTTTGCCCCTCCACATCAATAAACAACGTTATCCCTAATTGCCTTAAGGTCATTCACAGGTGGAAGAATAATAAAAACTTGTCTTGAACAGTGTCATGCATGAAATCCTAAACCTAGGATCTCAACACCCCTCATCCCACCTGTTAATTTGGTTGAGGGCTTAGTGGAGCATCAAATTGTAATACCACCACCAGAAACCTTGCTCTAGTCTAATTTCTGATGACTAGCTATCCCTAGCTATGTTTGTGCTATGGTCTGAACTGCCATTTGCACCAAGACTCACAAATAATCAATGCCCCTTTCCTAGGTGCTCCTGCCAAGCCATCAGTCTCTCCAGTCTCAAAGAAGCAAATGCTCTGTCAATTGGCCTGACTCAAATGTTCTTGGACACGCTTCAAGGAATCAAGAATAAAGCAGCCAGGCTCATCTTCAGTCTATGCCCTAACAACCACACTAGTGCAGCAATTCAGCAGTTACACTTGCTCACATTGTATTTGTATTTTTGCATTTTGTTTATTTGTATAGCGCAAAAGGCCAGAGTGCAACCGGGCACATTTTTAGTTACAGGCAAGATACATACACAAACACTCTACATCATCCATAAAGCTGTTAATAGAACTGGACCTACCTGCCTGCAGTACTGCTTCAAGAAAAACTGGTTAGCCAGTCCCATTCACTCTGCAGACTCCTCTATCCTACAAGTTGCTGACTTCAAACAAGCCAAGACATTGGGCCTCATTACAACTCAGGCGGTAAGGGTTTTACGGCGCCGTAAACAGCGCCGACCCTTACCGCCTGAGTACGAGGTCCCTTAGCGCCATGGCGGATTTAACACCTGCTTTTAGCAGGTGTTAAAATCCATGGCGCTAAGGGGCCATGGAGTTAATTACGCCATCATAATTTACGGTGGCGTAATTAACGCCTTCCCCACTCCCATTATGCCCTATGGGGCAAAAATGGGAATGGGGAAGGGTAAATGGGGATTGGGGACTTACCGCCCCGCCAAGGTCGGAATGGGGCGGTAAGTCCGCCAACCACCATGGCGTAAACGTAGTTTACGCCATGGTGGTAAAGTCACGGCCCAGGCGGTAACTTACCGCCTGGGTCGTAATGAGGCCCATTGTAGCCGCAGACTCAGGGCTTTTGCTATGAAGCTTTGGATCAGCCTTTCAATCCTCTATCAGAACCACAAACATTTAAGGAATGTATTTTTCTTCTCTGCACTTTAATCAGGAATAAGCAAACTAATTTATTTGGCACATAACACCACGTAGTAGCATTAAGCACACTTTCAAGTTGAATAAATCTGGTGGTCGATGGCTGCAAGGTTCTGAATTGATCATAACTTCTGCCATTACTTTGATAAATCTACAGACCATCGTTTTTCAGACTGCCATGCTGTTACACAAGGGAAAAGATCATACGCAATGGTATATTTTGAAGAACCAAATCTGTGTAGAATACAGAGGTACACTAATGGCTGGACTAGGTGACAAGATCTGTTTTTATGACAGACATAGTTCTTACAACCAGCTTGCTGTACCTAGACACCCTAGTTCTACCTCACTGACAATGCCCAATGGGGGTGAAACATGGCTAGGGTTGCTTGTGGTCTGGTGCAGAAGGGATTTGGACCTAGCAGTTCATGATGGACTGCCTCTTCAAGGGTGGGACCAAGACCGATTGGTTCCATGTGAAAATTGTGCCGCCAAAAAGGTCATTTTTACAAAGAATTACGGCAAAAGGCTGTGGTGTGGCCCCCGCAATCCATGTAATGGATGCGGGGGACACCCCCGCGCCCCGACACCCATTATACCATTCAAGAGAAGCATGTGGCACCCCGCATCTCAGGCTCTCCTTGTGCCATATAATGGAGACACTTTTACCAGGTCACACCATGGACTTTTTGCCGCAATGTTTTGTGAAAACTACCTTTTTGGCAGCAACCTTTTCACTGGACACTGACTGATTTGCATATAATCATTCCCCTTCTGTAATTGCATGGCAAGTTGAACATTTATGCTTTACATGGTTGCTAAGAGTAATGTCAGAGGTAATGCTTGATTAAATAACTTCTGCCAACCACCTTCAGTTTTACACATTCATGTTTATTCATAAACAAAAACACTAAGGCTTCAATACTGTGATGCTGGAAATGCATTGGAGGGACAGGGCCTCCATGTCATTGTCATATACGCCCTTATCATGTGTGTTCTGTCTTATTTTCTGCACAGGATTCTAGTTGGGACCCCTGGCAGTGCAGCTCTTCCGCATTTTGGTTGTGTTAACAGAGACTCTTTGGATACCCTTATGGCACCCATGGGAGGGGTACAACGCTGTACCCCTAGTGTATGCTTTTGGGTAGCTGTGTGTTGGCCACAGAGGAGGGTATGGGCTGGTGGCAGCTTCCTGCTGATGTGACAGGAGTTCTGAGTATCCTCCATTTTGGACAGGCCCTGCCATAGGAATACGTAAATTCTGATAGAAGGCAAGATGGCCCCTGGGTCCTCTTGGTGTCTATTGCCTGTTACCTTGTTTTCTCAAAGTCCTGGGAAGCCTTGACTCTGTCCCTTCCACTGGCTGGCTGTTGGGTGGAAGAACCATATATGGTAGTGTGGGGAAAACCAGGCTAGTATGGCTGGAGCCTTCCCACTGACTGTATGTTGTGGGTACAAACTTGGGGTGGGAACTGTGTGAATGGGGTGTGTGACCAATATGCATTCCATGTTATGGGTGTCTGGTTTCTGTGTGCACGACATAATGAATGTGACAGCGGTGCCTGAAATGACATGAATGCAGTGTAGTGTGCTTAAAGGCTGGGTTCTTGGCCCAATCCACATTCCTCGTTATGGGTATCGGGGTGGAAGTGAATGGCCTGAATGCATGTGAGCCTGACTGGCTGCCTACCTGCACAAATGCCCTTCTGTGTGATTGGCAGACTGAGTCTGGATCAGCCAGAGTGAATGAGGGACAGATGTGTATATATGGGGACCTCTCACGTACCAATTTGTTCAGAAGCTGAAGTCGAAACTTGAAGCTGATCCTTGAAGCCCAGCTGGTGGAGAATATTACTGCTGCTGCATTTCCTTTCGATGTAATTCAAAAGCTGTTGAGTCTGTCAAGGACTGATCCAAGTGAGGACCTGGCTAGGAGACTTCTCCCCGAGCTATGAGGGACCATTTTCAAAAACTGCTGCTCTTCATCAAAGCACCCCGGAAGCCAGTTCTGTGAGTCTGATGTCTGGAGAAGGGGTCCGCCGAGAATCCTGAAGAAAGCGCCTGGACATCGAGGGTCGTTGAAGTCCATTGGCCTCGACTGGGGTCGGAAGATTTCCGTAACCCCTGGAAGCCAAGTTAAATCGTGTCGCCGAGAAGCAGGTACACCTTGACATCATGCTGCTCGATGCCCGGAGCCGAGAAAGCTCCACCTTGCCTAAAAACATTTGAAAGAGGGCTCCCTTACCACCACCGCCGACCACTTTATCCTGCTGGATAAAGTCGAAGGTCATTGGCTGCCAAGGAAAGTCTGCTAGTGGGTTTCTCGCCACCAGAATCCGACAAAGACGTCCCAAGGACACTGACGGAGTGAAGATCCTAGGTCAAGCCCATGGTCGAGTCCCGATCGCTGAAGCTATCCCGAGGTACATGCTGCGACTGCAGCACCGACAGGCTAGAGCATTGCCAAACCCAACTCCTGACACCTGATGCCTGCTGCTGGGCCTGCATATATCACTGCCAAAGTTTTTTTAAGTCCACAGAGTCTTACTTGAAGCACCGAATATGATCGTCGTAGGTCAATGATGCTGTATCACCGCAAGTGTTCCACATTTTCTCGAAGCTCTCGATACCCAGTGCCTCCTTCTTCAAAGGAGGTCCATCCTCGAAGGACACCGTTAAAGAACCATCGAAGAAACTTTCCCACTTCAGGTGCATTGGGGTGGTTGAACTTTTTAGCTAAGGAGCAACTCTTATTGAGAATGTATGGACTGGGCTTGTTAATTCCTTTATTACAGGTTACCCAGGTGGGTGGGATCCTCATTCAGAATTGTGTATCTTTATCCAAAGAAAGCATTCTTCCATTGTTTAACCTTAACATGCCTTCCTTCCCTATTGTCTATGCTGATACACCTTACTTAAGTAAAACCTTATTTTTTTTTAAAGAACTCTGTTAGCCCATAACCTAGTGTTTGGACATTCCTTTGTGGGGGCGTGGGGACTCACTGTATTTAAGAACCAGCCTGCATCACCTCCTGGAGCTTAAGTCTTGGTTGCCCATCCTACCATATAGAGAACTTTGGCTGGGGTGTGTAAGGATATTTGGCGTGTTACAGCACAGAGTTCAGCACTACTGCACAGGTAGCAATTTTTTTTTTGATGCAGCACCAAATGCCTATGGTGCATTGCTATATGTGTTACCAGATTAACAAGGAAAGACAGGCTATTCAGTCAAAAATGATTTTAACATATAAGATGCAAATCTATTTTTACAGTTAAAAGCACACGTGCACATTCAAAAATGCACAATATTTTTCACCTGAAATGCCTATGGTGCAAGAGACACATTTGAAAATTAATAACTAACATTACTCATAAATAACCTGACTAATAAAAATTGAATTTAAGATAACCCACTAATAAAAATGTGTCTCCACTGCAGAAATAGGCCTACTCTGAAAGTGAACTTTTAAACGCACATTCATTTTTTTTTGTTTTCTCTGCTGCTCTGTCCACATAACTACAGGAAGCAAAAGGGCTCGAAAGAACAGGAAATCAGTTGGTTACAAAGTATTACTTGAAAAATGAGCCATTGTGTAGAGAGGGAGGAAATGGCATGATTGATTCTGATTGGAGCAGCGTCATAGCAAGTATCATGCTAGAGGCAGTGATTAGGGTTTTGCTGGGGGGAGTTTGAAGAGAGAGGGAGAACAGTGGAGATTTGGAGAGCTGGGAGAAGGATCTGTTTTTCCTGGTTGGAGCATTTCTGCTGAAAAAGTTGAGAGTTCCAGGCAATGACCCTGGTTTGAAAACGAAAGGCGATCCTTTTCACTGGGGTTAATCTTCAAGGGAGCCACATTCAGAAAGAGAACAGCTGAAGAAAACTCGGGCTGAACAGATAAGGTAATTACAGAAGTGTGGGAGCTGAGTGTGTACGAGAATATTCAGTCAGAGTAGGAAAGGAGATTCCGATGCCTTAATCACATGTTAATGTTGCAAATCGAGTTCTTTTCTCCGCCACTCTCTTTTCAGTGTATCACAGACAATGCTGTACTGTGCTATTTTATTTATTTCTGTAAAGTGTGAGATCGTGTTTAAATGCAACTTTTATAATACAGAAAAATATTTGAAAGCAGACGGGTGGTGTGTTTTATATTTACCAATACAGTGCTGATGATGAGGGGAGATTTTTAAACAATGCAATTGTCATTTTAAGACAGATGTGTGCATGATCATATTCAGTATGGACAGTTGAGAGTGATTGTTTGTAGCATAGCTCGTTGGAGGTACATGAGCCAACGGGAAGAGGGACTCTCTGAACATAGTTCCCTACCATTTATAAGGTAGTGGAAATTACCACAAAATTACCACATATAGCTCTCTGTAGTAAATAAGTCAGTGAGATCGCCCATGGTGGCACACTAACACGAAAATGTGGTATTCCTAAAATGTAGGTCTGAGGTCTCTCTAGTGATTACACGAAAAAAATAAGCAAAGATAAGGGATTCTGGACATTGGGGCCACAAATAAAACAAGGGAATTATGCTCACCAAAATACCACCAACCACGCATACCAACCACGCATACCAAATATGCATGTCTGGGTGCTGAAATAATGCATGTCCACTGTATTATTGTTGCACATGGCCCAATCTGAATACAAGGAGTGATTATTGCTAAGTTATTTTTCGGCGGTAATAAAATACCGTCAGGCCCCAAATCTCCACAAAATACCCAACAGGTGCTCTGTGCCTTTACCCTGCCATATAGAGGGCAGTAGTACAGATATCTCCCCCTCCAGTCTTTACAAATACTCCTTTGTACAGGACTTAAGTGACCTTTTTTTAAAGAAATGTAATTCAATCTTTTTTTGGAAGCATGCATTACTTACCATTTCTATAACTTTCACCAAAGGAAATTCTACCAGCTTTAAAACGCAAGCTAACATTATCACTTCAAAACATTTCCTTCTATGAATTAAAATGAATGGGAAAATCCCATGTAACAGCTGCGGATTATGAGGTTTTTCTTTTGTTTTTTCCTAGTGTGTTTTTTTTTCTTCTATTATATAGAGTTTATTTCATGCAAATTAAAATCCTATACATTCAAAAAAATACATTGATTATTTAAATGCTTAGATGGGGGGCAATCAATGTTTTAGGTTCTTAATTCGGAAACAAACAAACAAAACAACACATCCTCCAGCCACTTTGAGTAGAACCTTTTTGAAAAACAAAGTCAAGATTGTCGAAAAAATATCTATTTCAGAAAGAGTTTCGAACCGTAAACCTTATTTAACATACTCCCAGTGAAGTAATTCTAATTCTTGCCCTCTTACATCGTGCAGTAGTAAAAAAAAAATCAACTTCCACTTGCACTCATAATTTGTCCATTGACATTGTTTACATTCTATTTGGTTTAAGTCTGTTGACAAATCAGGTTAATCTACCAGTGGACAGGTACATTTGTCAAAGCTTTGATCACTGACACAAGCCAGGCAGGACTTCACAAGTTTGAATACTGGTGCAGATCCTCAGATGCCAATACATCAAGCACAATTCAAAAGGGAGTAACAATGCCACCTGCTCAGGCATGAAGCGCTACATAAGAGCACAATATTATTATCTCTGGTACTTTTGAAAAGCCACGATTTGTCGGTCACTTGAAGACATTGCAATTGTTCTTCGAACGGACATTCTCTGCATTCTGTCATCTATTATTTCTTGTTGCGTGGGTGTGTGTGTATCTGTGGTGCATGAACATGTGCTAATGGCAAGAGGGTGAAAAGGAGGCAGAGCCTCTAGGTGCCACAGCAGGAAACTTAATACGGAAGAAATGACCAACTCTCCCCTCATATTTGCCTCTAGGTATTTGAGTTTTGCAATGCATATATGTTTTTGCGCTATTGTCCACAATGTCCGAATGACAATGACATCCAAACCAGTCATTGTTTAACCATATGTAAGACTGGAGCAATCAATGAACTTCCTCCACCTCACAGACTTGGGTGCCTTTGAGACTGACTGCCTGAAAGTGGGACACTGTATGTGGCCTGTTCAAGGTTCAGGTAGGAAGGACGAAAACAAATAGGAAATGCATTGGGAAAGGAAAGTGACTCTGCCTCGAATGCCAGAGAGCAATGGCTGCCCTTGCTCTCCCACAAACCGGTAGACATGTATGAGTAGTCTGGTCCATCAGCCTTTGGCCTGCCATGTCCACTTAAATTAGCTTTAATTACAGGTCCAGTTTATAAATCATGGAGGCCAACTCGCTGAGAGCGATTATGAGGTTGAAGCGCCGCATATGTACTTAACCAATTCCCAACCCAGGCATAGACTTTCCATTCCCTGGCACTCCAGGGCCCGCAGCCAACTCATTTATCATCCTCCTCCCACCGAGGCAGAATGGATCTGGCAGTTGAAACGCCGCCTTCAAACAATACGAACAAGTGCCAAGCAAGGGGTGCAGAGCCGTTATACATGCAGAAAGGCCCCTTAGCCTTTCCAGTCATCAAGACATTTTCAATTTAGATTGAGCCATTCAAATTACCACATGATGGATTGGCAAAGACCAGGGTGGATTTAATACAAGTAAACGCCGCAAGGAACGTGGATACAAACGCAGGCTGGTCAAGGTTCAAAGGTGTGATCAAGAATTAACAATTTAAGAAGCACATGTAAACCGTTTCGATAGAATGATTTGTCAAAATGTGCAGTTAGTGTTATAGGACCTGTTAAGGGGGTTGGCTGGGCCAGACCACCTCCTGCATGCTAGCAAGGAATGCACACAGGAGTCATTGAGTTAGTTGGTAACTTGTGCATGTGAAGCCGTGCTCCCCTTTTATTAGAGGTATGACATGGTGTACCATGTGTCACTTAAACACGTGACACTGCACGAGCCCAGGAGGAGCTTAAGTCACAACTTCCCATGCCAAGGATAAATGTTTATCCAACGACATTATTTGACACTTGGTACAGTTTTGAGCATGTACATGGAAAACATTTTGTTACTTAAATTGATAATAGATGCAGTGGCGTAACACAAAATGTGGGGGCCCCCCTGCGAGCCATGCTGAGGGGCCCCCCAACTCGGCAACAAATCACGGGTTGCGCCACACTCTGGGCCGGCCTAGACTGTCACGCTTGCACAATACGCATGAACGTGCTGCTGAAGGGGTATGCCGCACACTGCACTAGGAAAAAGATATGAATATGTGTTTTAATGCAATATACAGCACACTTTCTCAGATAAATTGGCTATAAAGCCAGAGTGTTTGCAATTGTTTTGTAGGGTAACACAATCCAATACATGCAAGTCACCAACAGTGCACAGGAACATTAATGCTTCCAACTGGCTGCACAATGTAGACCAGTGTAAACACGTAATAACATTATAGTACAGAATGCCAGGCCACATTTAGACATACCTAGACTGTTTTCAGCAAAATGCCAGTCAAAGCAATAACACTCATCAAGAAGAGAGCACACAATAAAGCTTGTGTCTCCATGGCCTCGAACAACACGGCCAAACTCTTTAAAATCTGCAAGGAACTGGTCAATCCTGTTGTGGTCTATACCTCTTCTGTTCCCTCCCATGCCCTCTGTACAGCTCTGGCCTCTCATTTCTCTGCTAAATCTCAGGACATTCTGTCCTCTATGTCCTCTTCCTCTCTCGGCCCATTTTGGCCATCTCTTCTCTCCTCCTTCTTTTTCCTCTTTCTCTCTGACAACACCTGACGAGGTTTCTAGACAAGTCCGATCTATGAAAGCGTCGTCCAAACAGGTGCTCCGCTGCTCCTCCAGAACCATCAAAGCCCATATTGACACCCTCGCTCCAGCCTTGGCCGATTTCTGTAATCACTCTTTCGCCACTGCAATGTTCCCCTCTCCCTTTGAGCACTCCCTTGTGCACCCACTCCTCAAGAAGCAGTCTGCTGATCCTACCTGCTGGAAAACTATCGCCCAATCTCCACCTTTCCTGAGCAAACTCTTGGAAAAGCTTGCCATCTCCCAGCTTACTCTCCACGCTGAATCTGTTGGTTGTCTCCATGACCATCAGTCTGGCTTCAGAGCTGCCAGAGGCATGGAAACTGCTCTCCTTAACACCTGTGCTGCTCTCTAACCTTGATTCCAGCATTCCTTCTATTCTTATCCTTCATCTTTCCTCTGCTTTCGACAGGGTCAACATCGCCATCCTGATCAATCGACTCTGTGAGAACCTGGGCATCACAGATCAGACCCTAGAGTGACTGACCTACTTCCACTTGGACCACCACTCCGCTCCCAGGTCGATCGTGGTCCCATTCTCTCCGCAACCTCTCTCTACCTATGGCATTCCCCAGGGCTCTATCCTCTCACGCTGGTTTTTCAACCTCTACTTGGCCACTTTGGCCTCCCTGATCTCTACCTTATCCTCTAACTTTCAGTGTTGTGCGGAGGACTCAGCTTTCCTTCAGGCTCCCCTCATCCTCCTCTCCTCTCTTGCTTATTCCTGACTGTCTATCCACGATTCAGGATTGGTGCGCCTCCAACAATCTCTGCCTTAATGCCAGTAAGACAGAGATCCTTCTCATTGGGACCCTTGCCACTGTGTTTCCTCTCTCACTATAGCAGACCACCTTGGGCCCTCTTCCTTTGCCTTCCTGCGAGGCAAAAAACCTTGGTGTCATCTTTAACGCCACACTCTCTTTCTCTCCTAACATCTCGGACATCACCAAGAAGTCCCACTACCAGCTGCTCCTCCTCAAAGGGACTCTTCCCTTTCTCACTCTCCACCAGAAGCTCACTGTCTCTAAGCTGGACTACTGCAACAGCCACTTTCTCAATCTGTCTTCCTCTAGTCTCCGTCATCTGCAAATAATCCAGAACAGGACTGCAAGACTTAGCCTTGGCCTCAAGCCCTGGGATTGTATTTCTCCAGCCCTGAAATCTCCCCACTGGCTGCAAGGATCAAGTTCAAGAACCTTTGCATTGCCCACAAGTCTTTCTGGGGCCAGTGCCAACACTAAATCCAATGCTCTCTTCCAAAATACCTTCTTTCTCTAACCCTTCACTCAGCTACCTCCAACTCTCTAAGGCTTAGACATTTCTCCAGGCAGAGAGTGGGGGTAGACCTCTCTCCTCTGCTGGTGCCTCCAACTGGAATGGCCTCCCTGCCCCTCTCAAACTTGAGGCGGACAACCTGAAGTTTCGGAAGCAGCTAAAAGCTTTCCTCTTCTCTGGTGCTTTCGCTCTCTCTCCCCCCTGCTGACCTACCTGACCTACCTGTCTGCTGTACTGACTGGCTGCTTGGCTACCCACAGAGTCTCTCTGAGTCCAGGCTCTTTCTTGATTGGTCACCCTTGCACTGCCTCCGGGCCTACCATGCACTTAGGGGCTGTAACTGTAACCCTGCAGTCCATTGTTCTCCTTGCACAACCAATAGCTGCTCTGCCCTGGCTGCACTTACTGAGAGCATTGCTGCCCTGTTTTCCTCTCCCCTCTCACTTGCACTTCCCTGCTCCCTTTTCCCTTGCACTTCTCATTCTCACAATGGCACAAGGCCTAGTGAGATCGTTTGTCTTGTCCTCCCTCTATCATCCCTCCCTTGTGTACACTTGTGTACAGGCGCATTATAAATGACTTGAATCACATCATATCATTTTATCACAGATGCCCAGAAAAATATACAATGCTGCAGAAAGAAATGGCTAGACTGGCAGCACCCAAATGCCAATCTAGCCAGGTAATTAAAGTTAGCAGGACTACTTTATCAGAAATGTCCAGTTAAAAGAAAGCCATACCAAACTGAGGAATGACTAGACTGGCTAAATCAAAATGCCTCTCTAGCCACTAATACCACATATCATGCCTGCTTAGCCTGGACATGGACAACCATTATGATTTATCACACAATCCTGCCCACCCACACATCCACTCTCCCTCCCACCCACCACCCCAACCTCCACAATCAGCTCCTTGGCCCAGAATTACCTCTGCGTCCCTCTTCCATGTCCCAGAGCTTTCGTATGAGGCTGCATGCCTCATAGGTAAGTACTGGGACGAGGAACAGTGGGACTAGGAGTGATGAAGATTACAGGTAGCTAAATCAGGCATTACCTCCATGTACCTCTACCTCTTCCCAGTACTTTTGTATGAGGCAGAGTGCCTCAAACACACGTACTGTCTCGTATATAAGTACTGGGACGAGGAAGAATAGGGCTAGGAGTAAGCAAGGCATTAAACACAAGTAGTAGCGCAACACCATTGAGTTGACTGGGCTTCAGCACTACACCCCCTGACATTTTGGGCTATATTGACTCAACTTGGCTAACCTTTAGAGCAGTTGCCAGACCGAACAGGACACAGATTTTAAACGGCACCTGGTTTTTGCTGTTAACAAGAACCCAGCAATTACCAACGTAAAGCATTTCACTGTTAGTACCTGCATTCAAATTCCACATTGTTTAGGCGATTGAAATCGTGATGTGGGTTTAGTACTTGCATGCCAGGGGAGTGATTGGAAGGGTAGAAAGGGAACAGGAGACTTATAGGAGAGAGTTAGCTGCTTGTAACATTGAATCTGCACTAGAATAGTCTCATTAAAATGCGTAAATAATTTGGATGCGCCCACACAAATAAGTTTCCCCCTCCCCACCGCATGTGAAGTTAGCGCCTCTCCCAACATTTGAAGGGTTAGCCCCCCGAAATGAAGGTTTTCTTGTGCCCCTGTACACAAGCACACACACCATTCACCTTATGCACACCCAGTCATCCACACATTTAAGTGTGCACCCTTTCACCATACACTCACACAGGTAGCCACCTATACATTTATGTGTGCACCCTTTCACCATGCAGACACACCCCCGCAGCCACCCATACATTTAAGTGTGCACCCTTTCACCATACACACACAGGCAGCCGGCTATACATTTGAGTGTGCACCCTTTCACCATAGGCTCATACACGCACACCTCATGGAGTTGAGGGGGGGCCCAATTACTTAAAAAAGAAATTGGGGCTCATTACGGGTCCAGCGGTAACCGTGCCGGTGCTACCGGCGGGTTGCCGCCAGACCCATAAAAAATTACTATGGCCTGACTTCCCGGTGCCACCGTGCTATTTTAAGTCCGGCGGCTGGGAAATCAGGTGCCGGTAATTTCGTTAAACCCCAGACTCCACGGGAATGGGGACACAGAAGCACCTGCACCATTGTTAACGTTGCCGGTGCTTCCGTGACAGGTCAGCCTACCGTGGCTGCTGTGCCTGGCAGGGTCAGACCTGTCGGGCACGGCAGCCCCACCAGGCAGACCTGTAATATGCCGGTCCGGAAACAACAGTGCCTGTAAGCTTACCAGCACCGTTGTTTCCGGACCGGCATGGTCAGAATGAGCCCCATTGTTTCTTTTTTAAGTCACTATAACTTCATTAAGAAATTATTTCAGTTAAGGACCGAACCATAATCAAAATAATTTCTTTATGATGGCTGAGTGGGTTCCCCCCCCCCCCACCCCATGACATGGAGGCCTGCAGCCTAGGGTCTTCCATGTCATGGTTTACGGGGGCCCTCAGACTTCAAAAAGAAATTTTCTTTTTGTAGTCACTCTGCCTTCATAAAGAAATTATTTCTGTTACAGAAATGTTCTTTATGAATGCAGAGTGAATTTCAAAAGAAACTTTTTTTTTTTACTGGGGCCCCCTCCCAGCCATGTGCTGGTGGGGCCCCCCACACCGCGGGCCCCCCCGCACCGCGAGGGCTGCGGGGGCCCCTGTTACGCCAGTGATGTCAACGTGACTTCTTTACCTCACAACCTAACTTTTAGTTTCCTCTTCCTTTATAGTTGCATAGTAAGCATGTAACCTAACCTCAATCATTACAGCTTGGAAATACTGTATTTTCCTCCCCTTCTAACTCCTTTCTTTTCATCCTCTTTCCCCATTCTTTCTTTTCCCAGAGCGTCTGGAATGGCACCAAAATAGGTTTTTGTAAATGAAAACTGATAACACATGTATTTCCGATATTCATTGAGTGGAGAGAGGTCATTGATTGATTTGAGAGCAAACTGAACGGAAAACAGATTACACAGAAACAATAGATGTGTTTGTGTCTGCAACATCTAAAACAGTGGCCTTCATTTAGATAATTTACCTAAATATGAAATAAGGGAATTTAGTCTATGTTAGTATGATTTGTGTGTACATTGTTGCCTAGATATCATTGTTTCATAGAAATCAATTAAATGGTTTTAAAATGGCAATGATTTAATGATGTTAGGGATGGCATACTTGTCCTTATAGTTGGATTTCAAAAGTTGGTGCTGTAATAAACCATTTAATTTGTAAAGTGTATATGTGTAGGGTGTCACCATTCATCTCTTTAAAATGAAGACTGCTTGTACAGTGGGAGCTACTCCAAGCAATGTCTGCTTGAGTGTGTGCTTGCAGAACAAGTCATCCTAAACTGTGGAAAGCATTTTTCTGTATGTAATTTTGTATATTTCAGAAAAAAAAAAACTCTTGTTGTGGAAGATATAAAGCGTTGCGATAGCTCAGTGAGTAATGTGCCTGCCACTTGTAATTGCATTCCTCTTGATGCCTCTTACAGATTTTAATCCAATGATGGCCGACTAAGCCTGCCATCCCTACGATGTTGATGATTTGAGTACCATTAAGCTGGATAATGTTAAATGTGTTTTTTGCTGTCCTACAAAAAGGAAATATTATGTTTGCAAGCTCTATAAAGAAAACACAACAGTAAAACCTACTTCTTTTACCAATCAAATTTCAGCAAATATTTATTTGACATTTTAAGGATATTTAGAATGTGGTTTGGTGTTTTTGTCCAACTGTTTTCTTAACTCTCTCAACAGGTTCTGCACAAGAAATAAAATAATGCAAAGCCAATTTATATGTTTGTGCAAAAAAAAAGATTGGATGACAGAAATGTGGCCTGCCGGCTAAATTCGAGACTGTGAAACCAGGACTCAAACCCCAGCTACTCCACTTGATCGACATGTTTGATTCTTGACAAATCACCTTATCTCATAAGGCATTGTTCACATTCTTCACTACATTATTCTTTCTGTTCAATTGCTACTTGAACACAGTGGGCCCAGTGACACACAAAGAACTTGGGCATATAAAGCTACACTAAGATGGAAACACCTGGCCGTTTGAGACGGTACTTTATATATGACTAGTGTAGAGGAGCATATGAATGCCTCTGCAGGAAGTCCCGCCCCCATTTTGCCTATATGCTGAAAATCAGAGATTTCGACATGCCCAACGCCAGTGATGGTGCCTGTTCCACGAAGATCCTTTGAGACAAGGTAACCATTGAGATAACCTTACGCGATGTACCCTCGCAGAGATGAACATCTCTTGGAAGAGGTCCCCGAGGAAATATGAAGATAAGAGAAGGGAGGCTGGTGACGTCACATGAAATGAGCGTGACAAATTAAGAAGTGTGACTGAAGAAGATAATGCATAGATCTTATAGAATCTGATGGCGAAGTAAAGAATCGAGAAGATTTTCACATTTGGCTTGAAGATTGCACGTGGAAAGAACACTGCAGAAAAGCCGCTTTATAACTGTACAGATGCTGTAACACAAGTAGATTAAGTGATTATAAAGGCTGGCTATATGTAGTGAATAGACTGCAGATGGTGCCACCATTATACAGAATTCAGGACATCAGCGTCACATATTTAGTAAGCTCAGACCCATGGAGAAAGAAGGATCAGAGGCTGTTTGTTGCAGTAAGAAAACAGCTGAAGATCGAGGAAACCCTGGAAAAGCTATCTGGCCTGGTGTCAAAGTAAAGAGCAGCCAAGAACCGGTAATCTATCCTTGAAGAACAGTCGATGTGAAAAGCTGACTCAGCCCTTGTTAAGGGGCAAGAAAAGAACACCATGAGTGCCAAGTTTATTAATTCAAGACAATGAAATGCTGCAAAACAGGCCAAAATACCATCTCCAGTCACGTGAGCTGAGTATGAAAATAGGAGTGAATATGCAAATCTGAGCTATGATAAGAATGTGCCTATACTCCCTTTTATTCTCAGGAGCAATGATATTTTGCAAGGCCAAGTTCAAAGACAATCTGAATGGCAGACGCCATGAGTGATGAGAGATGTTGGGCTAATTGGGTGACATGGCCGAGTCCACCTACTTGCACCTGGGGTACCAGTTTATGTGCTGCTAGTGAGCCGAATGTTCCAAAAGGGCATGAACGTGCCAACCAATTTTAGAAGGCCATAAAAGGAAGGGCCTTATAGTTTGAGAGCCAATGATGTGTTGCGTATCTAGTAACTGATGAAGATGACTTGCTCTAGGAATGGGCATGCGTTGTCCGCTGACTTTAGAGATCCAATCAAAATCCAATCCCTTATAGAAAGTATATCTAGATGTTCCCCTTGGCCCAACCACAATCCTGCATAGGTTTTCTTAGTTTGCCACATAGTATGACGTCACATATGACAAGTTTTTGTTATAAAAGAAGTGTTTTTTATGAAATGCGTTGAGACTATGCTGTGCAACATTCGTTGATCTCCATTGTAAATCCGTTTTAGACAATTGAAAATAAAGCAGTCGAGAGAGACATTTTGCCAACTTCCTGAGTCGGTCTTGTTATTTGGTGTAAGAGTTATTCTGCATCCCAATCCATCGTTCAATGTGTTACCTCAATTAAAGGACAATAACTGTTCACTAGTGTGAAAGCCCTTGCACACGGGCCAAAGTGCGTGAGGAGAGGCATTTTCAGAGTGTTCATATGTTATTCATTTGGCAACAGCTCCCTCTAGTGATGACAACAGACGAAGCGGGCAGTCTGTACCACACATGACTGCATCGGACAAAGATACATCTGGCCTTTTATTATATTGTATGATGACCATAATTGGCATATCAGCATTAGCATGGTATAGGAAGGAAGTACGTAGGTACTTGAGGCAGCATTTGGCTTATGATCATTGGGCTTCGGTTTGAGAGGCAGTACCATGCATGTGATAAATAAGCATGTTTAATGAGCCCTTACTTTGCAAATAATTATACATCTTGTGTATCAGAGACTGTATTTAAGATATCATTGCAGCACCTGGACATGCAAGGGTGTATGCAGCATATTATGGCCATACTTGGCATGAGAGTTTTTAACTGGTATATGATGTCAGAAGCTGGACATATTAAGGTGTAAACAGAAGTACTACTGACCTATGATGATTCCGTGGTGTGTTGCCCTGGCATATGAATAAACCAAGGAAATAATATGCAAGCACTGTAGTTAATATCTTTTTGGAACCTTTGTCAGACTAATTTAGTACTTTTTTAATTTTACTAACCTTGCACATATTGTGGATGTTTTTCCATGTTTAATATCAGTTCCCCGATGTCACTAGGGCTAAAGTAACATGTCATCACTTCCTGTAGTGTCATGTGATGACACTGACTGTCAATTTATTTGTTGAAATGCTGTTTCCTGTAATTGTCCCTCCTTAATCAAGCCCACACTCTTGCCCTGCATGCCCAAAACAGTAAAAACCCTCCAATCTCTTAAACCACAGCACCTTCCCACGTCAATGCTCCCTTTGTTTCCTCATATCGACTCTTGGTCGATTCCATTCTTTTCACGCAGAGGGGGGCTGTCGTGGTTCAATCTCCTCTGGGGTAATATCCAAAGGCCCATGTCCAAGGGCAACATTGCCAACATTCACACCTGTCTGTCAATCTAATAATGTGCATGACCTCACTCAATCTCAAACACCTCCTCAGGTAGCGGGGCGCCAGTGGCAGTGAGCAGCACCTTTCACATGTTTACTGGTTTATGGTGAAATGATCGAATACAAAGTTTCAAAATGCAATTGTTTCGAATCAAAAGGACTGAAGAAAAAATAAATCGAATGCACTTTTTTTTGGGGGGGTCTGGGGGGTCCCCACCACAAACCCCCATTTTTTGGGCAAAAAACACAAATGTAACCTATACCAAGGCCAAAAAAAATACATTTAAAAAAAGGCATTCAATCATTTTTTCCCCTGTCCTTTTGAGTCAAATGTATTGTATTCGACCCTTTTGAATTCGACCCTTTGACTGGACACCATGTTTACTCTCTTTCCTGACCTGCCACTGCCTTCTGCACTGTTATAACGCTCGGACAAACGCTGTGAAAGAGTATGTGCCTTTCCCGGCTTGTTTTAACCCCAGGAAGGAGCGCATGCGTCTCTGCCCCTTTCTCTTTTACTGTACCAAACGACCAGGGTACATTTTACATCCTTTTTAAACTATGCATGGTTTACCTTTCTTGTTATTTTTTTATGTTACAAATCAGTTTGGGGTGGGGGGGTGCGAGGAGGGGGAAGCTACGATTGGTCAGACTTTCTTGAAAACCTCCATTAAATAACATGCAAATATTTAAAGGCCAAACACAGAAAAGGAAAAAAAAATATGCAGTCGTCAAAAACAAAAACAAATGAAAGGGACATCGTTTGTGTACGGTAAAGGACGAGAAAGAGAAGGGAAAACCTGCTATAAATTGTTCATTGTGTGGAAAAAGAGCCGACAGACAACAGTAAATGGAAGAGACAGTTTCCATTACTCCCTCTCAGACCCGCTGGAGAATAATTTGCAAAGGCTGGATAAATTGTGTTTTAAGAAGTGTAATGACGTGTAATAATGTCCTGTCAGCATGTCAGCTACTGGCAGACTAAGCCCAGTTCATTCGTTTTATTTTTTTTTATTTTTAACTCAGTATGTATATGTGTGTCTCGAGAGACAAACTAGTAGGGGAAACGGAGGTCCTTTGCAGGGTCCTCTGCTGCAGAAACTAATGAAAGCATATTTGTAAAAAAGCAGGTGGAGCTCAAGATAAAAGCGAGCTCTGCTCGGAAACCGCCCAGATACTAATTCACTTTTGCGTTCTCATTAATCTTGCATAAAGATTCCCCAGCAGGTCATAGGTCTTACCACGGGGAGCTGCACTTGAGCGGGAGCACATGTGGAAATTCACAGAAATAAAAAAAAACATTGGGTGCTACAAATTAATATGTGTTCCATAGAGCCGGAGAGAAATGTGCACAGCGAGACAATGGCAAAGCCCCACACATATGTAATCTCACGCTTGTCTGAACTCCTCACATAAACAAACATAGCATACGCAATTCTCGCTTTAATGAGATGCTGTGCCTACTGTGTATGCATTTCTTCTCATGTTCCGTGCGACGGGAGAGCCTTTGAACTTCATGAGACGTGATTTACTTTTAAATTGCTGTTCCTATCAAATTGAAACATGCAGGTCAGTGTTTCGGTTTTGTGTTTGTAAAGATTTAAATAGTGAAAATATAAAAAAAAGAATGAAAAATAAGGAAGGAAATAAAGATGGGAGAAATGGGGGAAGGAAGGAAGGAAGGAAGGAAGGAAGGAAGGAAGGAAGGAAGGAAGGAAGGAAGGAAGGAAGGAAGGAAGGAAGGAAGGAAGGAAGGAAGGAAGGAAGGAAGGAAGGAAGGAAGGAAGGAAGGAAGGAAGGAAGGAAGGAAGGAAGGAAGGAAGGAAGGAAGGAAGGAAGGAAGGAAGGAAGGAAGGAAGGAAGGAAGGAAGGAAGGAAGGAAGGAAGGAAGGAAGGAAGGAAGGAAGGAAGGAAGGAAGGAAGGAAGGAAGGAAGGAAGGAAGGAAGGAAGGATGGATTTTTTATTTCTTTAAAAGTGGTTTATCTGAAAGCGATGTTTTGAGCTGTTCCTGAAAGTCAGGCGGTTCTCCTCCAGGCAGAGAGGTTTGGGTAGAGAGTTCCACAGTTTTGGGGCCCAAACTGAAAAAGGATCCTGCTTGCAATTAATTTCTTGTTGAAGTTTGGGACTAATACTAGTCAGCATTGCTCGACCTAAGGCTTTAAGTGGTCCGGGCTAGCCGCGTATATCTGCAGCAGTCTCCAAAAAGGGCTACTGAGCTGGGGCCCTGCCGGTGCTTACCACCAATGAGGGCCAGCTAAACCAACCCCTCCGTCAACCAGTCTAGCCGAAGTGCTGCATGGTTAAAGGTCTACCTGCAGGTGTTAGCACTTCAGAATAGAAAAAAGAAGAGGGAGTCTTTTAACCACGCAGCACTTCAGCTAAACAGGGTGCCTGTTCTCTGTTGTATCTTTACTCAGAAACAAAAGGAGAGACTGGACAACCCAACCTCCCTTCTGTTTCTGAGTAAAGAGACAACACCAGCAGGAATCTCTTTCACTGAAGGAGCCTCATGGTTATAGATTTGCCTCTGGGGGTCAGCAACCCCTGAAGGCAGCCCATTAACCTTTTGTTTCCTTAAATGAAAGGGCAGCCTGTTTGGGGTTAGCTCCTCATTCAGAAACAGAAGGTGGTCTGGGGCACACTGGTGTCATACCTTTTGTGCCTCCAGCCTCTCCTTTTGTTTCCTAATCACAGGCTCTGACACCCCCCCCCCTCCCAACAGGCAGTCTGACAGCGGGGCAAGGAGTGCGTAATTTGGAACAAAAACAAGGGTCTGGGCACACCAAAGGTAATAATGCCAGTGCTCCCCCAGTTCTCCTGTTTTCATGCCATGCCCCGACCTCCTGACATAGATGAGGTGGAATCTCGATAGGGGGAATAGCCTAAGTACTCCCAGCCATACTTAGGCAATGCTGCCCCTTAACTAGGGCTCCCCAAACTGCCTTCCTGCACTTAAAAATGTCTAATGGTGGTTGTCCTTACTCTATGCATGTTCAACCATGTATTGTCCCCAGAAACATTTCCATTTTCTCCCCTCCACAAAATGGTCTGAATGTCACTCAAACGCATCCCAGTTGTAAGAAGCTCTCTGCTTCCCGTCAAATCTAATGCCTTATCTATTGTACATCATGGTGTGATCAAAAGAACATTGTTCCTCCTTGTATATATAATAAATGTAGTGTTAAAGGGAAGTTATGGTTAAGTGGCACTAATAAAAACGTATGAAATTCAATGAAAAGACATTTGTTAAATGGATGCTATGGTTGAAAGGTAACATTGAAAAACCGAAGACATTTGCCAGTTATGGTAAGCTATGAAACCATAACTAGCACCACCACCATGCTCTGCTAACACTAACACACTTAGAACATGAAATATGGCATCACAAATGGCATCATCAACGACATCAATGAAGAGATCACATATTCTGGGAAGTTGCTTTTGTTCAGTGACAGTCCACATTTTAAGCAGAGGACTTGATCTGGTCAAACTGCATTGGACACATGATGCACACATTCTAAAAGTGTGGTAAATGTAGACATTAACCTTGTGCAAGGTTCTCAAGTTGCCTGAGCTCATCGTGCACACAGTGCTAACAATAAACAGGCCCTATACATATAAAACATTTTTTTCTCCATTAAGATGGACTCTAATTTGAGTTTCTTTTTCTGTTCATAGTATTTGTTTCTCTCTTACTGGAGTTTCCTGGTATCTGCCTAAGATTTCGAGACATTGATCATGTACACAAACTTTGTATACACACACATGTGTGCAGTAACTCTTGTATTGTTAACTGTTGATTCCAAGTTTAACATTAGTCAAGGTTCTCGTACACTTGGACTTACGATTCTACTAGCCACATCTACCTGATTAAGAATACTCTACTTCTATTGTCTATGCCACATCCAATGTTGCTATTTATGTATTATTGGATTTGATTTTTGTATTAAAAACAAAACTTCATTAGAATGTTTCTGTTTTAATAAGCACATTTTGTAATAGATAGAGTAGTTCTTGAAAGACCTACTAATCACGCTTCATATGTTGCTAGCAACACTCTATACAGAATCCTGTGTAGGTACATTTCCTCACCATTATTTCAGAATAGTGATGTTGTATGTGATGTCATCAGTAATGTCATCAATGATGCCTATGGTGATGTCTTCTTTAATGTCCTAGTTGTTAATGTTATCAGTGCATGGGATTGGCGCTAGTTATGGTTGCATAGCTTACCATAACTGGCGAATTTCCTTAGTTTTTCAATTTTACCTTGCAACCGTAGCATCCATTGTACACAAAGTTTTTCACTGAATTTCATAAGTTTTTATTAGCGCAACTTAACTATAACGTCACTTTAACTAAAGATTTTTCACTGCATTTCACAGGTTTTTATTAGAACAACTTAACCATAATTTCTCCAGCAACCTAATTTACCAGCAACTTCATAATTTCTCATCACTAAACTACGCTTAGAATTCACTCTCTGCTGCCATATAATAGCTATGACATCCACGGACATTACTGCTTGTCTGCGGACGTACCTAGGGAAAGGATCAATATTAACCACAATTTCA